>NC_142600.1:78465660-78809160 GCF_041222555.1 Hakea prostrata | reverse complement strand
CTTTAGACGTTATATGAGATTGAGACTTTCTTGTCTGGAAGTGATGGCTTAAAATGAGTACGGTTCTGTACAAGGGTTTCCCCATGTTCACAAGCAATTAGTTTGGCATCTTTTGACGTTGATTTGACATCAAGATTTATTATTCAGGGTATAGTGGCTTGTCATTAGTTGTTGCATCCATCTTTTATTGTGGGTTTTGATATTAATGTCTGCCTGTTGTACATCAGAATGCTAGAGCGAAACTTTTGAAGGAGAGAACAGATGCTGGAAGCCCAGTTCCTAAAAAGAGGCAAGTGTGACATTTCTGAAGCTTTTATTTCCTAAGATCTTCACGCTTCATGGTCACAAGCTTGACTCTCATTGGTGTCAATGCTGACGTCCTTAGGTCCAAGTTTTCAAGGTCACCAAGGAATCTGGCCAACGGTAACTCACCTATTTTCCGTGCACAAGGCATTGTGTGAACTTGAAGGAACAGGGTGTGCAGTCTTGAAGCAGCAAAATTCCCTAGGTTTTGTGTAAAATTTCCTGGAACATAAATCAACAGGTAATGATGTTCCATCAAAACATGAAACGCGCACTAAAAAAAATGGAGAAACCACCAAACCAGAGTTACTGCAGCCAGCCAACAGGCTACTCACAAAAATCCATGCAGAATGAGGAAGTGAATTTTCTCGAAGGAGAAGGAGAGCTTAATGGCCTGAGAGAAGTTGGGAGTTAACAGGTGATATCATGACGTTGTGTTATCTTTGTTTGGATGAGAAATCAAGTTGGCCGACATTTAGTTCTCCCTATGCTAGGAAAGTAATTGATCTTCAGGATTTGGGTTAAATACTGGAGTCTTATTTAACTCTGGACAATTTAGAGGAGAGTCGGGTCGTATCTTTTTTAGCGTGGTCCATTTTACAGGATTCGTAGACAATTTGCCCCGGTCAGAACCAAGTCTCGCCATTTTTCAATCATGAGCTGAGAAAAGGGGGTTACAGAGCAGAGACTTTACGTCAATCCTATTAAATACAAAATTTTAGTAGGAAAAGAAAAGGTGAAGATCATGGGAAAATCGACTTGGATGAAGGATTTGGACTCATCATCCAGTCTTCAAAATGCATCGTAGTAGGATGCTTATGACAGCCTCTCACGGTGTTACTGTTGTTTGGATCGGGGGCACGTACCATCCATCAGATGCATGCATGGCTAAGGAACAGTCACTCGGATGCTATTTTGCAGTGTGAACGTATTAGATGGACCAAATTTTCTGTTAGATTTACTAAATCGAGTACTTCAATTGCAGGTTCGAAACAAAACCCGAAACCATCAGTTAGACAGTGCTAACTGAGGTACCAAATGCGTAGCGGAAAGGAGCGGTGGTGCCGGTGCGGGTGCCGGTGCCAGAAGCCCAGAGTTAGAGTGGGATAAGCGGGAGGGAGAGGCTGAAGATAGGAGGATGAGCAGAGAGATGGGTTAATCTGGGCTTTAAATAAGAACCAATACGTAGCCACTTATCAAAATAATTTTAGACGACTCTGGGAAATACACGAAAAGTTGTTACAACGGAGGATAAAAGGTGATGGAACCCTGGTCAAGACTGGTAAGTGGAGTGAATTTCCAAACACAATCGTTATATGACATGCAGTACTTCAAATTTTCAACTACTCTTTGCAAAAAAATAGACTCTCTATGCCAAAAATTCTAGCTGGAGAATCCAACAAAGGAAATGCAGCTTACACTAATCTCATGGGATCGATGCTGTCAACAGAAAGAAAATGGGAGGACTTTAACAAGGCATTGTTACTTAAGCAAGGATGGAGAATGCTTAAAAATCCAGAAGCATTGTAGGTAAAAACCATGAAGGAAAAGTACTTCCCAAACACCACCATTTAATCCAAAGGTAATGAGAAGAAAGGGATCATGGACATGGAATGGTATTTGTGGAATACTACCCAGTCTTGAAAAAATGGTCTGGCGAAAGGTAGGAAATGGGAAAAACACTTTCTATTGGTTCGACCCATGGATAAAAGATCCAGCAGCTCGAATTGGGCAAGAAATTCAACAGTTGCACAAGCGGCAAGTTCTTTCAACCATCTATACAGGGAGTTACCTCTTCCTCAAACCCCTCAATTTTATGGCATTTCCAACATAAACTTGACTAATGAAACAGATGATTGGATGTCTCTTATTTCCAATAATGGAGATTTCGCTGTCAAACTAACAGGGAAAGCACTATCACAAACAAGAGAGACATCCACATCTAACACACTTAAAACATGATGGAATTTTTTTTGGAAACTACCCCTTCACCCCAAATTTAAGATGTTTTTCTGGCATCTTATAAATGTAACACTCGCTTAATGGATGCCGTTGATCCCAACCTGCGAGTTGGGTGGAAAGAGTGTGGAAATTGTGTGACATGTCTTTATTTCTTGCAATTGGACGAAACAAATTTGGCAGCGGGGCCCCTAGGACTCAGAATAGAAAGGCTCATACACGTCTATCAGGGATATCTACAGTTCTTTCATTCTAGATCCTGCGTTTAACAAACCAACTAAAAAATGGACGGTGTCAATTTTCATAATCACTGGTTACTTTATCTGGAAAGAGAGAAATAACACATTCTTTAACAAAATCACCCCCAACCCCAAAATAGTGTTACATAACACTCCAGTTTGGATCCAAGAGCTAAAATTAAACACAAACGAAAATACTGAAACCACACATAGTGAGACTTTTGAAATAAGTGATAAAACAAATATTTGCTTTTGTAAAACTATTACTAACTTGAATCAAATGTCAACTTTGATGTGTGCAAGGGTACATATGATTGAGGCGCTACTAGGTGGGATAAAGGATGGAGTAGACCAAGCACAACAAAGGAACATTCAACTGGACGAAGTATGGTGCGATAAGAAGGATATGTGAGACCTACTTTCACCACGGAATCACAACAAGTGGCCAATAGCTTATGTTCTGTTTTTGGTAAATATAATAGGTAATATGAAGGGTATTAACATTAAGGGTTTTAGTCAGCCCACACTCCAATAGTGGTTCAAGTATTTAGCATCCATTTCCTCCGTAGAATATCAGAAGACATTAGTTCTAATAGATTCTACTAAACTAAAGAAAAAGAGAAAAAAAAAATAGAGTGAATTTTTTACCATAAGATTTTACCTGTTGATAGACTCGGTACAAGAAATGTATGGTGTTAGAAATGGTGCCGAAGAAATACATTTTTCTATACTTTTATGGAAAAAAAATTAATTATAAAAATAAGTAGGCAGTTGCGCTTGTTGATTGTCCGAAACATACAAGAAACAAATAGGCATGCAAAGATCCCCATAAATGAAACCTCAAAATAAGTGGAAATGAACTAAAAAAGCACCAGTCCAAAAAAAGCGCCTTTGTAATATCCCTATCCCCTTTGACAATATATATATATATACTAGCAAATTTACACACGTGCAAATGCACGGACCATATATGAAGGATTAAGAGAGAGATCTTTGAAATTATTTTATGAGATATCTCGATATGCAATAAAATAAAGACAAACGCAAGATAAAAAGTGATAATTTTCTAGGGAGAATGGTATGCATCCCAATTAAAGGAAAGATAAAGCCTTGCCTTCTACAATCTCTAAATTGAATTCTAACTGAATATTGGGAAAATCATTTTCAAATTCAATATCCTAGTACACGAAATGGAAGTGTAAGAGTGTCTACCACCAAGTAAGAAGTGCACGAAACATACTCACCATGGGGAAGTCGGCATGTATCCAGGTCTTTTCTTTACCTTTAGCTTGGATCGATATTGTATGCTTATAGTTTCTCTTTATTTCTTAATTGTTGTTTCTAGTTTAGGAAAGTCGATTAAAGTAGATTGTAATTCTCCTTCTATTTAGTAATATCGTAATAGAGAGAGGACGCTACAAGTTGTGTTCTCTTACAACCTCTCCTATCCTTTTCTCTTCTTATTATTATTACCCATGTTACATCTAGCCAATTAGTGACTATTTATTCCCATGGTACCCAAGCATTGAAGTGAAACACGGATATTGATCCAACCTTTTATCGTTTGAGAGTCCTCCCAAAGGAAAAGCGTGTCGATTGCGCACCAATTGGATCCGTGCACCTATCAACCGGGACTTTGATTAATAGTGATTATCATGAGTTAGACCTTTTATCAATCTTTGAAGGATTAAACAATTTATAGTCTATTTTATGGAGATCATGCGAGTTGCGGGGAAATTTTCGAATTTTCTTTGGGCATACTACCTCCGATGAACGAGAAACGGACCAAGGAGACATCCAGAATGAAGGGACCACACCACGCACCAGATACAGAAAACACCAGATAACATTAGGAGAAACAACAAACAAACAAAAATAAACTAAAAAGAACAACAAACATGAAAACAATTGATTTAAAGGGAAAAAGTGAGAACACAAGCAAGAAGCCCAACCCAAGCAATAAAAAGACACAAAAACAAAAACAGGCACACACCCGGAGAAAGATAGAGAAAAGAGAGAAAAACCCAAGGAAGAGAGAGAGGAAAGACAAACCCAAAGAGAGGAGATTGAAAAGATCGAGAGAGAAAAGAGAGACAAAGAAGAGAAGAGAGACGAGAGAAGAGAGAGAGAGAGACAAAAAAGAGAAGGGACAACAAGAAGAGAAGAGAGACGAGAGAAGAGATAAAACAAACCCAAACAGAGAGAGAGAGATCACACAAGAAAAGACGAAAAGAGAAAAAAAACAAAAAGAAAAGAATCGAAAGAAGAGATAAAACATAACAAACATAGGAATAATATATAATAAAAAAAAAACCGATATCCCACAAAAACAACTAAAAAAAAAATATAAAAAACTAATGAAATTAAAAAAGATAAGATAAAAAACAAAAAAGACAAAAAAGAGACGCAAAAAAATAAAATACAAAAACCACAAACAAAAAAAAAAAAACAAAAAAAAAATAAAGAGATACAAAACCAAAAAAAGAAAAGAGAAAAAAACAAACAAAAAAACAAAAAACAAAACCAAAAACCAAAAAAAAACCAAAACGACAAAACAAAAAAAAGAAAAAATAAAAAAAACAAGATAACAAAAAACAAACAACAAAAAAAAAAGTAGAGATATTCAGAAAGCGAGTAAAGGGATATAGGAATATTCAAGAGAGAACAAAACAAGATAAGAGACAAGGACAAAGAGCGAGAGGAAGAGAAAAGACGGCAGAGAGAGGGGCGAAAGAAGGATTAGAGAGACGAGAGAGTTGAGAGGGAGAGGGAAAACGATAGAAGATAAAAGGTCAAGAGAAACGATAAAATTAAGAAAATAATAAAAACAAGTCAAATATCCAAAAATAAAAAGAGATATACAAATTATTGGTATTTAGAAAATTTAAGGAAGAAAAGATTCAAAAGATAGAGTACATGCTTTTATTATAGTAGTATGATATATGTATATATATATCCCAATCCCCTAAGCCTTCGTAAAAAAACTAAAAAAAAAAAGTACAAAGACATGGATCAAGAGCCCAAAAAAGGTACAAACGTGGAGTTGCCACATAATTGCGTCAATTTATTCTTCTTCTCCTCTTCTTCTTTCTTTTTCTTTTTCTTTTCTTTTCTTCTTTTATTTTATTTTTTTTTTTGTCGGACTTTTTCGGGATGCCCCTAATAACCAACAAATGGCAAGTGTTTTTCCTTATGTAGATCCTATTTCAATGAAAACTTAATGAATCGATTAGCAATGCTATGAGTAAGCCTAAAGCTAGTTGTTCAGCTGTTCAACTAGCAAGGCTTTGAGAAAGCACGCAAGGCTTGTAGTGAGGTTAGCTTTAAGGTGTAAGCCTGCAGCTTGACCAATTGGGCAAGGAGAGTCAAACCCTACTCTTCTATAGTTTTCGTCTTTGTCTTTACCCCGCTTGCAAGGGGTTCATTGCCTTTCTAAAGCTGCTTATCCTATGCTAGATAGTGAGTAGTTTTTATGATAATAACTCAAGTCAAGAATAATAATTGAACTGGAGGAGCTTGCCAGGATGGCTTGGTAATGCAAGCCACCAGTTGAACAATCTTCGTTCTTTGATGGTTTTTCCACTTCTCATAGCTGCTTTTTCCACTACTCCGGATATCTGGTGCCAAAGCGTTGCCCGTTTCCCTCTTCTAGTAGTTTACAAAAAAGAAATGCAAAACTTTCTAGTCACGCTCTAAACCTAGGTAAGATTTTAGGGCCTATTTGGTTATCTGAATTCAAAGATTTCAAATCCCTAGATTCATAAATCGAAAATTGTATATGTTTGCTTGTAAAACATCCTTGGATTCATGAAATCCATTTTTTTGCCTAAAAACGTAAATTAATCCATTCTTGAGTATTGGGTGAAATCCATAGATTCTACTATAAGTAAAAAAATGGATAAAATTTGCAAATTCATGCAAAGTAATCCAACAGAATTCTATGAACTTCGGTAGATTTGAGGCTAACCAAACAATTAATTTTTTGAACCATGAATCTGTAGATTTGAAATCTATAGATTTAGAATCCCATTTCATTTCAAATCCCTGGATTCATGTAACCAAACAGGCCATCTTCAGCATTATGTTTTTCATTTTAACTGTCAGTAAGATGGACTTCCAGTATAATTTTGGGTCTTCTACCCCATAAATATCAATATGCAAAATCGGGTAGACAGCCTATTTGGAATAGAGTTTGGTCACAAACTACATCTATATTACAAGAAAGCTAATGGGGTGATCAAGTTTCAGACGTTTGCATGCCAGATTGCTCCATCACCCTCACCGCAGCGTTGATGTACCTCCTTCATCCTTTCCACAGATTTGCAAATGCCACTGCAGCTCCAATCAAATGATGCAGCACAGGGGTTCCCTGCTTGTGCCTTCCACTCACAATCTGCAGAAATCAAAAGCAAAGTGAGGCGCCAAATATGTGAGGGAGAAGAACAAAAAGACAACAGAAATTCTGTCAAAATACCCTATCTGAACTGGATACAAATGAGAAGCCAACAACAGTTTATGCATTCCAAGCTCAACAGCCCATCAAGATGGTCCTATTGTGCACAGAAATTTGCAGCAACCCTGTAACACTGGATCTAGGCCGGGTGTCTTGAAAGGCTGTTTTCTTATGGTAGAGGAAAATAGCCAGAAGTACACACCATCTAATTTTGGTATAACAGTGTATATATAGGGTGAAAACTTTGGATCCAATGGGAACAAATAGAAGTGGCTTTTGGACTCGGTTAATTCTTTATGCTAGTGGTGAATGAATGATCGAGGGATCCTTAGTCGACTATGAGATTGTAATTCCTTGTAGAATTGGTCAGCAGAATCTTAGATATGCCTACCATGCAAAAACCAATCATTCAACCCACATACAATAACAAGGTGATTTAACAAAGTAATCATTATACCTTGTTCCCGTAGTGAACGAGGCTTATTAACAGGTTCAATTCTGTTCAATTCTCTTAGTTCCAGTAATGACTGATGAACACTGAGTTGGAAAACAACCACACTGCTATCCACTTATAAGGTGAATCCTGCACTTGGAGTAAGCTTGAAGAAAGTCCATAGAGGAGAAAACCAAAAAACCTAGTTGGTGCATTATTTTTTGGCTAAAATCTAAGCCAGGTTGGGTTGGGAGGCATACGCTAATGTTATAATTCCGAGATGGCTGGATATCCAAGATTAAATCGTATGCCATCTTGTCTCCCTGAAAGCTATATTACTCAGAAACTGTAAGATATCTCATCTCCCGAAAAGCTATATTATTGAGATTTTAATGAGTTAAAATATATGCATCTTCTATCTCAAACCTCTTCATGAAAATAATATGATTCTCAAGTTTTCTTTTTCCAGTTGTAGATTAGGTCCACAGGTTTCTTTCCCGCTATAAATTGATGGATGGTCTTGTGAAGCTAGTTTCCAGAAGTGAGGCTGTAGATCATGTTAGACTATGCTAGGTTTGATTTTCTTCTCGTCATGATCCCAAGTTCTTTAGGAAAGGCAGAAGGGAATGCAGGAAAGGGAAATGATAGTGTTGCAAGTCTAGCAAACCTAGGATTGAGGTTCTCTAATAAACATCTCATAATATTCTCAATGGTACTTGTCAAGGAATGCTAGTTTAGGTGGTAGATATGTTAATCTCTTATTACCAATTGGCCAAAAGCCAACTCAATACATCAACGCTAGGGACCTGATTGCATGAATTGTATTGTAGCATTATGACCACAGCATAGATGAGTTAATCGTAGAGCCTAGCAGAAGTCTCGATGGAACCCCTCCCTACACTCAGATTACTATAGCTAGGGGTGTAAATGAATCGGAGTTGGATTGGATAGTGGCAATACCATATCCAAATCTATTATGTTTGGACAGAATAGGATAATAACCAATCGGGTTTTGAACGGATTCAATCGGATTTGGATGATATTCGGGTAGTTATTTTTTTATATAGATTCTTCTAAATGGGCATAACTACATATTGAATACAAGTTTCCGACTACACGTTGACATCTTTACTATTTTGTTTGAGAGTTAGACGTGAAATTTAAGAAATTAGCAACTCCCCTTTTTTCTACTCTTTTTAGTCTTTGATATTCTTACATTTTTTTAGTATTGATTCTCCTCTGTATTTATTTTAATAGAAAATCCAGAAAATTATTCACATATCTTTAGTTAAAATATTATAAAAATAAGAAGCAAATCCAACAAAAGTAACTTAATCGGATAATTTACTTGGTTGGATAAATCGGTCGAAAGGGGTATTACCACATCTGCATCTTATTAATAATTAGACAAAATGAATACAAATGTGAATTCAGAGGCGGATTTTGGTTATCCATTTACAGCCCTAAATATAGCATCGCTCACTCTAAAATGTCTGATCTGTCACCCCTCTTTTTCTGTTTTATTCTCCTTTTTTTTTTTTTTTTCTTTTTTTTTCCTCCAAGAACACATCAATACAAGAGTACACAATTAGATATCAAAGATGATCTTTGCAAATTCACTTTCAATTGATTACCCAAAAAATTATATGGAGGAGATACTAAGAAGAAGAAATAAAGAGGAAAAGCAAAATACTCTCAAACAAGCGATACCTGGGGGAGTTCCACAGCAGAGACTCCGATCATCAACATGCTCAACATCTAAACCAATGAACCAAGAACCCAGAGAAACATCTTCATTTGCATACTTGTGTAGTGCATGCCTGAAATGAAAAACTCCGTGAATATAGAACAATGACGAGGCCTTAAATGAGAAGAAAATAGAGCCCTCTACTATGAACTTACCGGTTAGCAGAAATATAGGTAGCCAAATCTTTGGATATTGCATACAGTTGTCCTGTTGCATGCCTAAAATATTTATTGCCCTCCTCACCGAATTTCCAGTATTCTGGTTCATGGTACTTAACCCCCCTGCAGAACATATAAATAGTTGTATTTGGAACATCTGTAGAAGGACAAATATAGGCAATAAATATAGTAATATACTAGATGCATGTTACATCAGAAAGAAAATATTTTGGGCTCTTACTTTTGTGACAGAACAGGGCCAGACTTCATACAACCAATATAAACACGTGGTTTCGACCTATGATGTGCCAAAGTTGAAGCAATCATACCTGTTGCATATTGCAGTCAAGTGAACTCCACGGTTGTTCTTAAAAACAATTCAATCAAAGAGCAACGCAGGGTCCACTAACCAGGATTGACATGCACATCATCATCGACCTTAATGTAAAAGTCAGCATCCCACTTTGAAACGGCTGTTGAAAAGTATATTTGAGTTTTTGAAGACAATTCATGGTACCCTTCCACATGGTTCTACAAAGAATATGATCTGAACTCTGAATAACAATTTTCACATATCTGACGCAATGACAGAAAGATTTGAGGAAAACTTTCAACTTAATAATCCTTAGCTACTGAAGGATTAACAAACCAGTCTCAAAAAATCCTGATGTTGCTCATCTTCTGCATCAATAGCACGATCCAGAACACCACCTGGGGTTGCACTAGAGTTCAGAAAAGCAAACCCCCATATATGTCAATGATCTTGCCCGGAGAGAAACAACAAACTTTAAGCAACTGGAGGTATCTTACCTGTGGCCAATAACAAATCGGATTACAATTCCCTTTTCTTTCTCCAATCTTCTTAGATCATTTCCTGGCAGTAAATGATCAGAGCAAAATAGATAATATTTAATAATTCTCCAATACATGTATAATTGAATAGGCAACAATTTAAGTATCATACCCTGGGGCATCCAAGTTTCTCTGATTGAATCCCGGCGCTTTCTGCTGCTGAATGCAGTGATGATTCCCATAACATAAAACACCTTTTGGCGCTCCAGTTGCTCAACTCCTGGCTTTGTAACCATTGGAGATCCTTCCTCATTGCCTGTTTTGGCAGCTCTAGCTGCAGCTAGCTGCATCTCCAGGGAGGAAATTGTCTTGTCTAAATTCCTGAAAGCATTATTCCATGATATGTCATATAAACCCCCTAAATAAACCTAAATTAAGTTGTACCTTTTGATGCAGAATTGGCAGCATATACAAAAAAGAGAAAAGCCCAATGGTCAAGCTCATCAAAGCCTAAGGATATGATCCAAAACAGCCCATGGCTTGCATGGGCTAGGACTATTGTAGTGGGATAAAACGAGCCCATGGTTTCATGGGCTTGGATTACTTTAGTGGGAGAAGATCAGTCCACTATTTTGAACTAAGCCCAAGTCTAGCTTTGAAAAGTCAACAAAAGGAGCTAGTAAGTGATGTTGGTTAGTGGTGGGGTGTAGTAGGTGGATGTTTCCATTATTGTTTTGACTAGTGGTGTTGGGTAGTAGTTGGATGTTTCCATTAATGTTTGTAGTATGTTGTGTTGGGTAGTAGTTGGATATTTTCATTATTGTTTTGGTCTCTTTAGAGTGCTATACAAGAGACTCATGTAAGAGGTGAAAAGACAACTCATGAATTAAAATCAAATTGCTTGCTAGCATTCCTCCTATTTGGAGAACCCATTTGTTTAATCAAAGTAGATTGGTGTTCGATCCAATCGATCCACCTTGCGGTGTGAAGCCCGGGTGTTACATGTTACATTGTTATTTTCACTTTCTTCATTATAGTTTTACCCCTATTTGAAGATCTATTCAGTCTGTTTAGTTATATGCTATTATCCTTATAATACCATTTTAGTTTCAGCCCTCTTTCCCATTTAAACTCTGTTTCACCTTAAGTCCATCAAATCTGAAACTGATTCCCTGCGAAAGGTCCTATTTGGCTACTGTTTTGATCAATCAAATACAGTACTACATTACCTTTCTTCCTTTGTCTTCACTTTTCATGTTAATCCGGTCGAGATAAAACTTAAAGAAGATGAAGTAAGGAAGATGAACTGTAGGTATATTCTAGCAACTCATAAATGTACTTGGGAAGAAAATAGAAAGTACATTATTACGTCATGTGTCTGAGAAACTTGAGCGAGGATATCTCCTGCATGAAGAGAAGAGTCCTGAAACAATGCAAACAATTATTTCCAAATGCAAGTTATATAAACCGAGAAGGAAAAAAACCATCTAGTTGCAACATTTTTCTCTTCACTTGCCTTTCTTTCACAATTAACTACCAGTCTATGATCATGTTCTAGATGCTTTTTCACAGATGAATCCACATTGTCTTGTTTAATTGCATCAGGAGTACCCCATAACCTGTAAAAATGAACATAATCAGACAATCCGAAGTTAAGAAACATGTAAAACAAGCAAACTGGAAATATCAGTATTTTAACTAGACCAGATAAAGCAAACTTCGGCCTAGGAAATTGTGAGAAAAATAAACATAGTAGGTGACTTAATCAATACAAGACTAAATGTAATTTTGATTTAAAGTTGCATCCACCAATGCATGGCACAGCTTACAAGTACGTGATGACACACAAGTCTAATGTGCAAGATCAAACGGTCACTATTCAACAGCCTAAGACATCTAATTTGTCACCATATTATGCATGAAAGCTTTGAATGGCAAACAGGTGAGCACAATTATGTAATAAACCTAGTATAAACTGAATCTCTCAGTGCTACATATCTGCATGGAATGTAATATGCTAATTTATTCAATTTAAATATATCACTCAATGACTTCCAGAAAAGAGTGTATGTACTGACCTAGATAGCCATTCCTTCAGGGTGAAAACCATAGAAAAGAAGATGCATATCAGGTTTACTAGGAATCAGGTCTAGTAGGAAAGTGGAACAACGTCAATGAGTTCTCTAAATATCAGGTTCTAATGAACAAATAAAGCCAGGGAGATGCATACAATGTCAATGTCTTTCAATATTAGGGAATTATGTCCAATGTTGCCTTGGAAAGAACACTTGCAGACACTATGGAGGAAATTTCCTCGGGGTGAATATGGGGAGGAGTTAGCATCTCTGAAGAAAGATTATTTCCTCTTTAAAAACAAGAAGTCAACAATATCTTGCGCCCATAAGATATCACGATGGGTGGGGGTGAGAAAGGAGTTCCATTAATTCATGCCTTCATTCATGCTTTGTGTATATTTATATTACTGTTAACCTCTTCATTTTTCTTTTCACATTTTACCTTATAGTATGTTGAACCTCCCAGACCCTAACAATCTTATAGGATAATTAGAATAGGGGAAGGGGCTTCATGGCTTCATGTGCAATTGACCATTTTCAGTATCACAGCATATCCAGGGTTCAACTTAGCCTCCAGATTCATTTGCAAAGAGCTCTGATGTTAGCAGCATCAATCTAATCTTATCCACTGGATGCATGCTCACTGTCCAGATGACTGCAGAAGAGTGACAATATGCTGTATCCATCACTACTCAAGTTTGAATACCAGCAGCCAGCTTAAAGAATTTTCAGTCTATAAAGAAGCTGTCCCTATTTGCTAGCAAATATGGTATGTCTTCTTGAGTCATGAAGACCAAGAATCTGTCCTAGGGAAATAGGACACCAATGAACTGCTGTCCTGAGGACTGCGTAAGGACAAAAGTGCTTTTGATCCATTAAGAAATTGATTCTTGTTATTCCAGGTAAAACCCCTATGGTTAAACATGCAATTTTCCAATGTGGCATTGCTGTATTGGGATCAATTTAAAAGACCCCTGCCATTAGTAGATTACTACTGATCAGCATTATTGAGAGGTGCTTTGATATTGGTGAAATGTTTTACCATATCTCTAAAAGTTCAGACCCCCAAATCACTTTAATGTCTCCCTGCATTATCTTATTGACAATACCCCTTCACTTCTGCCAGGTAATCAAGATGTTTCAAGAGTATGCTCTCCGAGATCCTTAGTCTAGTGAATAAATATTGCCAGCTACTACCCCCCTTTTTTTTTGGGGGGGGGGGGTGGTTGGGAAAAAATCTATCAGTATAAGAGTAGAAAGTTTATCATCCAGTAGTAAGCATGTCATAACTTCCTCTAAATTCAACAAATGGCTAGACATCTTGCAAAGTATGCTGCTTCAAAGCGCAAAGTCCCAGGTACTCGCACCTAATAAATAAAAACAAAATCTTGAGTGGGGCATGGAAACCAGCATGGATAGTCATTGGCCCAACATTATTTTGAGCAATTGGCAAGACATGCAACTCCAGTGCTATGCAAGAGTCTGTTCCAGTAGAGCACTTTGTCATTTACCATATCAGATGTTGCATTGCTAGCATTTGAATGCAACATGGTCTCTCTCTGAGTATTAGATAGCAAGGACTAAAAACATGTAGGCTATTTCAAATCCATGGGGTGGATTTGATTTGAAATAGCCGTCCAAGTGAATATACCAGGGAGTCTCTAATACTGGATTCGAAATTCTTTTATTTACATTTTGGATACCCCAAGGATCGATCAGCTATCTAATAAAAGATTACAGTCAAGTTGCTCTTAGGTTGACAAACGATTGATCAATGCCTGAGCACATTTAGGCCCTCTTTCACTAATGATTAACATCGGAAAATTTGGATCTCACTGATTAAATTATCGGAGGCAGAGATGATCACAATCACATTAGTGACAATTGTATGAATCAGCTCCGACAACGCTCTGAGACTGTTGGAAGGGAAACTAAAGATCTCAAATCTCATCCCGGGATTATTATTATTTTTTCTTTATTTTAATTTTAATTTTACAGCCAATAGTATCCAGGAATCTATATCCTTGGCCAGCTGTCTAAACAGAGCTAAGCGAAAAAGACAACCTTGGAGACGTAAGCCCTGCCTCCTCTGAGTCTGAGACACATCTCTAGCTCAAGCCAGACCCGAAACCCAGAAATTAGAGCAGCACAGAATAGACGAGAATCTAACAAAGGACTGTTATTTCTATTAACATGGTGTTGATAATTTAGAAACCAAGATGTCAAATTTGCATCTTGCATTGAGGTCTGTGTCAAATAGAAGCAATTTCTCCAACATCTATGAACTCACTAATCACTTGAGAAGAGGAAAGAGATTTTTAGACTCAGGGAGAGATCAACATACTCTAGATCCTAGGCACTTTATAAGATGAACCGGAAAAAGAAAAAGAGAGAGAGGGGAGAGAAACCAACCTGTCTACGACCAACATTCCCAAAATGAAACTGGAAATGCATAGCAGAGAAACCCATCTGGCAGAGACTCCGACACCGCCGCCCTTGGGGTGTCTGGTGGTGGGCATTAGACCCATTTGGGAGCCCCGGCTACTGGCAATGCAGCAAACGCCGCTTGTTTTTCCTTGAATCAGTAAGTTTGTTCTTCTTAGTTCCCTTCCCTTTGCTTCTTCTACCCCCTCTGCAGTTGTCTTTCAATGTTTGTAGAAGAAGTAATTGAAAAACGTTGCAAAGGTAGTCAGATATACGAAAATACAAAATAACTCTAGCAGCACGGCTTTGCCATTTTGCTTTGCAAAAAAGAAAAGAAAACAAGCAAAATCCGAACCCACATACGACTCAGAGAGAGAGAGAGAGAGAGAGAGAGAGAGAGAGGGGCAAGAATAACAGGACTAATTGCATATTTGATATTTGCTTGCAAAATTACAATTTTAAAAAAAGAGCAGCTGACAGGCACGCAAGCCCACCTAAATGGTCTCACTTTTGCCGTTTAGCAGAATGGGGCACACCTCCCCTTTCTTTCTTTCTACCCCGAGAAAAGAAAAAAGGTTAAAAAAAAGACGAGTGGGCAACTAGGCACGCCCCTAATTACCCTACCCCAGTTGGCAGTAGCCGCGCAATAGCCAATAGATAATGCCACACCCCAGTCCCAATGACCCACCAGCACTGTAACTGAAGTACTAAACTAGTTCAAGCTCTGGAATTCCCATTTCCTCCCATTTTAATGACGAAACCAGAAAAGCTTATTGCCTCTGCATCTAAAGATTGTACATGCAGAGAAGAGGGGAGGATCCCATAATACCTGTAACACACGGTTGTTTCACCTTCTATTGTTGTATAGATTAAATTGTGTGGATGGTGACGACAATTTAAGTGGTATTTTAGACCTGAAGGCTGAAACTCCTTCGCCTTTGCATTATTAATCATTGACACTTTTGTTTTTCGATAAATGGTAAATTTATTGGAGCGGCAATGCCGAGAGAGAAGAGACAAAATGGGGACCAATTATATCGTAGTGGGATCCATCATCCATATATAGGATCCAATTTCCAACGGTTGGGTGAGTATTTAAAAAAAAAGGCTGTTTATATGTGGAGAAGACTAATTTGAATAAAGAGTGGCAGTCTGGCAGATCCAGCATTTCCCACGTCTTCTATACGTTATTTTTGGAAAAATAGAATTTTTTTTTTTTTAAGTGTAACCCATTAAAAGCTGAAAGTCTTCTCGCCTCACTGAAGTGAGAAAAAATTTACTTTCAAGTTATAACTTTTTTGGAAGAACTATAAAAAAAAAAAAAAAAAAACTTTTTTGGTAGAACTTTTAAGTTATAACTCAGGACAATATTACATGGACTTCACACTTAACAAATTCAGTTAGTATCCAATTAAGTCTTCAAATAAAATAATCAAAATACCTTTATAATATCAATCTATTAAACAATCTTGTGTCTCATTCCATATCTGACCTTAGGTGGGTGAAAGGAATTCTTACTACAATTTACTGGAAACCACCTTATACCTTCAAAAACCACCACACTCCCTCCCCTATCAGCCACCACGGCCCCACCCTCTCCTGATGGAGTACACCTACCACCGTCAAATCTCCCAAACAGTACTAAATCAATGATCCAACCGGCTAAACAGGTGGTGGAATCGTCGGACCTGAACAACTCTTCTAGCAACCTGCACAAATTCACAAATTCATTTTCATCTCAATTGTATCTGAAATCCATCAAAAAAGAAGAAATTGAAGAAACAAACCCACTCGAAGCCAAAGCTTGTACTTGAAATACTCAAAAAGAGACAAGAAAAGTGGATAAATCTATGCCCATAATACCACAATACGAAACAATAAAACCTCAAAGCAAATTCAATCAGGCTCCTCAAAGTCTCGACAGTGCATCCTCAACAAGCTTATCAGCTTGGTTGGTTCCTGATGCGAATGAAAATTGTTCAACCACTGGAGGCCTGCAAAACAGATGTCAAACGTGAGCTGACTTGGTGATCAGGAAGCCACCTCTGATGGTTAAGTCAATAAGTGCACCACCAACAAGCTCTGACAAGTTGCATAGCTTAATTGAAATATTGAATGGAGGGAAACGATTTAGTTACCTTCTCCCTAGGTGCTTCCTTTACTTATATATGATTTACCTCTCATTTCCAACCATTATGTCAATTCACAAATCTCCTTTGTGGCCGCACGATCGTAGGGTTTTGATTCCCCTAATCTAACTTAGTTGTCAATTCCTTTTTTGGCACGATTGCCCACCCCGAAAATGGCGAGATCACATTTCGTTCCATAACTGTCGAGTTCCTTTGCACTCAAGGAACTCTCGGGCAAGCTCCTTGTTCCGATTCCTGTTAGGAAAAACCAAACGATTGTGGTTCGACCCGGTTGGTTAAAGATTATTAGTTTTATTTATCATGAGCCCCCCTAAACATAATGGTCAAGATTCGTAGATTGACCATTTGGTATGTTCTTCCTGAGTGTGCACTGCTATTAGTTCAAACGTTCACTGTTATCGAGTGTTACCCAAAGGTCGCATTCATTGTCAAAACCGTTACTTCCTATCGAGCCACCTTTGTTCAACACAAAATGAGCTATGCAGGCTAGGTGCCCATTGGGCAAAGGCACCATCATGGCGTCCCGTTTCTCGAATTGACGTTCATTCTTGAGTGTTGATTTAGATTGATCTTATCCATCGATGAACTATTGCTTGAAGGTATTTAAACCCCTTCGTACTCTAATTGCATTTCCATTTTGCTATTTTCGAATTCTCTTGTTTCTGAAAGCGACAATGAGCTTTAAGTCTTCTTCAAGCTTCAAAGGTTTCTCTCATTCTAGACAAACTGTTGAAGTAAGTAAGTACCACTATTTCTTTGTTCAATTACTTGGATCTCTTATTTGTTCTTCTCTTGAATCTCTTTTCTCATTTCACTCTCTCTTCTAATCTTCTTTTCTTTTCTTTTCTTCTTTCTTTCTTTCTCTTTTTTTTTTTTTTCCTTTTTTTTTTTGGGTTCTTGCTTTTTGCTGAGAATTTATTATGTTATATGATCATATATTTTAATATTTATATGGTAAATTTTATGAAAGTGTGAATAGTGGGAAGGAGGGAGAATTAACTAGTGGGACTCATTAAGTTTTGTCGGCCGCTCACCATTCAATAGTCAGTTTTATTTTTTATTTTCATGTTTATTATTGAATATTAATACAACAACAACAACAATAAAAAGCCTTATCCCAACTAAATGGGGTCGGCTACATGGATTCTTGCCCCTAAGGTTGAGAAACCTACATATCCTTTCTCACCACTTCTCCTAAGGTTATCTTAGGTCAACCCCTAGCTCTTCTAGTTCCTTCAATATGGATTATATCACTTATCCGTACAGGGGCATTTATAGGTTTCCGTTGAACGTGGTCGTGCCACCTCAAACAACTTCCTCGAAGCTTATCACTTATGGGAGCTACTCCCAGACCAAGTCTAATATGATCATTTCTTATCTTATCCATCCTAGTTTTGTCACTCATCCATCTCAGCATCCACATTTCTGCTACACTGAATTTATCTAAATGATTCTTTTTAACAGCCCAACACTCTGCACTGTACATCATAGCTAGTCGAACAATGGTCCTATAAAATTTTTCCTTTGTTTTAATGGAATACGTCGATCACGTAAGACCCCGGACGCACCTCTCTACTTCATCCACCCTATTTTAATTCTTTGGGAAACCTCATCCTTTAAATCACCTCATTTACTTATGATTGAACCTAGGTACCTAAAACAATCACTTTGAGGAATCTCTTTATCATCAAGTATCACCATCTCATCATCTGCCTAATCATGACTAAAGTTACAAACTATATATTCTGTCTTCGATTTACTAAGTTTAAAGCATTTTGACTCCAAAGCTACTCTCCATGATTCTAATTTGGTATTAATCTTCACTTGTGTCTCATCAATCAACACAATATTATCCGCAAAAAGCATACACCAGGGGACCTCATCTTGAATGTTTTTGGTTAATTCATCCATTACCAGTGCAAATAGATATGGGCTTAAAAGTTAACCCTTGATGTAGCCCAATTGTTATCGAGAATTCATTACTTTATCCCCCCAATGTTCTAACACTAGTCATCGAACCATCATACATATACTTAACTATATCTACATATTTATTTACAACACTTATTTTCTCTAGTACTTGCCAAATTAATGCTCTAAGGACTCTATCATAAACTTTTTCTAGGTCAATAAATACCACATGAAGGTGTTTCCTACATTCTCTATACCTTTCCATAAGTCTCCTAATTAGGTAAATAGCCTCCGTTGTAGATCTTACCAGCATAAACCCAAATAGATTCTCCGTAACTGTAGTTAAGTGTCTCAAACGGGTTTCAATTATTCTCTCCCATAATTTCATCATATGGCTCATCAATTTAATGCCCCTATAGTTATTACAACTTTGAATATCTCCTTTATTTTTGTAAATTGGAACTATAACGCTTCTCCTCCATTCATCTAGCATTTTCCCTGTGCTCATAATCTTATTAAACAACTTAATCAATCAAACTAGTCCATGGGTTCCTAAGCTCTTCCATACTTCAATTGGGATTTCGTCAAGACCTTGTATCTTACTGAGTTTCATCCTCCTCAAAGCTTCTTTTTACTTCGGACATCAAAATTCTACGTATATAAGTTCGGACATTGGTGTCTTGGTGAAAGGTGTAATCGTCCGAAACATAAGTGCTTGAAGAATGCTCATTTAGTAAACTAGAGAAATAGATTTCCCATATTTTCTTAATATCCTCATTACAAACTAAAACTTTACCATCTCCATTTTTAATACATCTAATATGGTCAAGATCTCTACTCTTCCTATTCCTCATCTTAGCTATTTTATAAATAGATTTTCCCCCTTCCTTCGTGCCCAATTTATTGTATAACTCTTCAAACTTCTTTTTCCTTACTTTTCCAACAATTTTTTTTTAGCTTCATATATATCCAACATATATCTTTGAAAATCCTTAACATCCTTAGTTCTTTGCCATGTCTTAAAACTAGTTTTTTTATTCATAATGACAGCTTGAACCTCACTATCCCACCACCATGTATCTCTATAAGAATGGAGCTTTCCTTTTGATTCACCTAGGACATCTTTAGCCACCTTCTTAATACACATAGCCATCTCATTCCACATTGCATTGGTATCCCCTTTAAGATCCCATTTTCCTTGTTTGACTACTTCATTAACGAAGGATTTCGAGCACTTTCCTTTCAAATTCCACCATCTTATTTTAGGATAGTTTACCTTGGACCTTTTATGTGTTCTTGGGACTAAGCACATATCCAAGACCACAAGTCTATGTTGCGCAATTAAGCTTTCCCTTGGTATCACCTTGCAATCCTTGCATAACAATCTATCAGTCCTTCTAGTTAGGAAGAAATCTATTTGGCTTCTATGCTGTCCACTTTTGAAGGTAATTAAATGCTCATCTATCTTTTTGAAGTAAATATTTATAATAGATAGATCAAAAGCAGTAGCAAAGTCTAAAATTGAAATCACTTCTTCATTCATTTCTCCAAAACCATATCCTCCATGTACACTCTCATATCCTCTTTGATCTTTTCCAATATGTCAATTTAAATCATCTCCTATGATAATCTTTTTTCCTTGACGAATTCCTTACATTAATCCATCCATATTTTCCCAATCTTCTAGCTTAAGATTTTAATCTAATCCTACTTGAGGTGCATATGCACAAATTATATTTACGAACTCTTTCTCCTTTACAACCTTGATAACAATAATAATACTATCACCCACTTTTCTAACATCCACCCCATCATTTTTTAAATCTTTATCCACTATTATACTCATCCATTTTTATTTGTTTTATCCTAAGTATACCAAAGTTTAAAGTCATCCAACTCTTTGGCTTTTTTACCCTTCCATCTAGTCTCTTGAATGCAAGCTACATTAATCATTCTTTTCCTCATAACATTTATCAATTTGAAGCTCTTACCAGTTAAAGATCCTATGTTTTAAGATGCCAATTTAATCATACATTTATGGACTAGCTCTCTACTTGCACTCGTCCACGGCGCGGGAACCCTTGCCTACTAATCACCGCGTCCGGGCGCCAATGCGACGCTGTCGCTTATAGGGACGTCCTAGCTAACCCTTGCCCATTTATCATTACATCCCGGCCATAGTGTAGAGCGTTGCTTATTTTGTCGGAGAACGCCCTAGCATAGCTTTTATCATATAAGGTCAAATCCATGAAAAAAGATTTGGCTAGATTTTTCCGTCTAGCCAACCCTCCTTGGCTTGGGACCGGCAGCAAAACACCGGCGGAGAAATGGAATATTAATATCTTTTGAAAATCCAAACGGTCCAATTTATCTTTTCACATTTCAAATTTATATTTTTAAAATTTAAATAGAAAACTGTATTAAGTAACCTAGAATTCCAGATGACGTCGTCCGATTTTTCGGGTTTCGCCCTCTGGAGAAACGGCGAAATTCGCCAAAAAGATCTTACATTCCTGTAAGTTGTAAGCAAGGAACGAGCCCAAGCACGAAGGAACAACGAGAAGACAGCAAAAAAAAGAGGGCCAAACAAAAGGAAGAGGACCACAGAAGAAACAAGGAAGGGGGAGCACAGGGGGCAAGCAACACCCCACACACGGCACAAAACCCCCCCCACCCAACACTCTCCACAAACGCACGGACGGCGACCAACGACAAGCAGACCCAGCGGAGAGAAAACAGCGCGGCACAAGGCGAAGACAACCCAACGTCCAATCCCGCACAGCAGACAGCCCAGGTGAAATGGGAGAAAAGGAGATTGCCCCCGGCCACATCTCTGCCAGATGACGTCGTCCGACTTTTCGGGTACCGCCAGCTGGAGAGACACGCGCCATAATTCGGCCAGGACGAAAATGATCAGACATTCTTGTAAGTTGTAAGTAATTTCCAGTAAAACGAATAGCATTTCTCATCTTGAACTCGGAACAGCGAGATCATCTTCGGCCGCGATTGCAGCAAAGCAGTGACTGTTACGCTTCTCTGCAGATGATGGTAACCTTACCTACAATAGTATCCTTTTCGGCAGCTTTCTTTCCCCAGGAGCAATGTTGTTCCGTTGCCAACTTCGGCAGAATAACAAGTCCGGTGCATAAACCTTTTTCAGCTCCGGTGAGTTTTCGAGCCTCTCCGAAGTTGGTTACTGAGTGCCGCAACAGCATCTCCTCCTCGTCCTTAAATCTCTTCAAAGGTATGGCGAATTTTAACGAAAACTTTCTGTTCAAATCACTCGTCGTGTTATCGACCCGTAAACTAGAACTAGAAAAATGAGCTTCATTTGTTTTCTGTGTTAATGCTTCGTATTCAGGATCCCATTTCTCGCTCTTCCAAGAGTTTGGACTTGGAGAAGGGGAAACCCAACTTTTATTGGAGAAGAACCCAGCTCTCAGATTTGCGACTTTAGAGTCCCTGCGAAGCCGAGTTAGTTCTCTGCGATCGGTTGGAATTCATGGTTTTACTCTCTGTCGTTTGATGGTCGAACGCCCCGAAATACTCACAGCGGAACAAATTGGACCGCTTCTCTGCTTTTTGAGGGATGATTTGAAGGGGCAGATCGAACCCGTGAAGCTAGGTCGTTTTTTGACGTCAACGGAACTAGAGTTTTTTGAGGGTGTTGCCGGAAAGGTTGAATTGCTTTATAGTCAGGGAATTCCGGAGGAAGAGCTCCTTCGTATTCTCAATAACATTAATCTGACGGCGTTCTGTAAGAAGCCAACTGAAGATATCGAGCGGATGATCCTTTACCTGAAGCATTTCGATGGTGTCAACTTGATCGTTCGACGCCCCGCAATTCTTAATATGGATTTGGAAACTCAACTAATTCCACGTATCACGATTCTCACTGAGCTTAGTGGCGGTGATCAAGCTGCCACGGGAGCCGTCTTGCGTAAACTCCCAGCTGTCCTAACCTACAGCACGGAGCATCTACGAAGCCATACCGAGTTCTTCAGGTCCTCCCTCGGCTTGACAGACCCAGAAATTTTCAAGATTGTTCTTGTTTACCCAAATGTTTTCAGCGTCAGCAAGGATAGGAAGCTGCGTCCTCGGGTTGACTTCCTCAAGCAATGTAGCTTGAATCCGATAGATATATTCAGGTTCCTCATCAAAGCACCACTGTTTCTGAGCTTGTCCTTCAAGGATAACCTCTCTGTCAAATTGGGGTTTCTGGTGAAGATCGGGTATGAATACAAAACCAAGGATCTAGCTCTGGCGTTGGGGGCAGTGACCCGGACCAGCTGTGAGAATTTGCAGAAGGTGATCAACGTCTTCTTGGCTTATGGGCTCTCCTACGATGACATTCTTACCATGAGTAAGAAGCATCCTCAGATATTGCAGTACAGTTATGAGTCATTAGGGAAGAAAATGGAATACTTGATCGAGGAAATGGGTCGAGAAATTGGAGAATTGTTGGCCTTTCCTGCTTTTCTCGGTTACAAGCTCGATGGCAGAATCAAGCACAGGTACGAGGAGAAGAAGAAGTTGACAGGAGAAGGAATGTCACTCAACAAGCTGTTGAGCGTGTCCAACGAGAGATTTTCAAAGAAAAAGAGGAAGAATCCAGTGCTTGTATGATACATTTTAATCGCTGGGTGAGGGTTAGGGGATTACTATTCTGACTTGGGTTGAACATTCCATCAGCACCACTTTTGATGCCTAACAGATATAGGACAATTTTTGTTTATTGATCCTGTGTCCCTTTCTCTCTCCCGTAGATGAAAAAAGGGCAATGCAGGCAAATGTAGTAGTGTAGTACAGTAGTTAGGAATTGGATCTGCTGGTCAAGACTCCAGATGCTAGATGCTATGTTTATAGTCTTGGGTGTTCATGATCCTTTTTTTTTTGGTTAAAATTTTAACAATGGGGTGCCTGATCTTGGTTCTGAGTCTATTCTATTTATCCTGGAACCCTTATCTTATTTCAATCCTTACATTTAAACTACAGGCTTTAGGTCCTCCAATCAAAATCCAATTTGGAGTCTTTCTTATCCAAACTTCCTAAGTGGAAATGTTTCTGCCTATTGAATTGTTAATGCTTTTACCCCGCTTGGTGTCATGAGTCTGATGATCAGTTGATTATCTGTTCTATGCATTGTGGATCCTGCTGTTGTGTTAGATCTAAATTGCAGACTCAGTTGTGTCTGCCGATTGTGGGAGGTTCTGGTACAATCTGTCACCATAAGCTGAATATCTCAAATCATAAGCTTATTGCAAACTTGGTGGTAACTTGCCTTTAAAGTTAAACTGAGACGGATACGGGAGATCGTAACCGAGTCTTCATTCCTTGTCCTTGTCCAGTGAATTTTGTACTTTTATTTTGTTATTGTATCATTTGTACTCAAATTTTAGAAAGTAAATTACTTAGACCTCTGCCAACCATTACAATTTATTAGGGGGCTTTCCCATTTATGTTAATTACTCAAACCTCCTCTACTTAACAAATTCCATTGCTCTCAGCCTATTCCATCAATGTTTTAAATTTAGATCACGAAACAGTTTGATAATGTGATTCATTATTGACCATGCTACCCTCAGTGGGATTGATGTTATCCTTTTGCCTCTTGATTGAGGTTTGGTATTTTGTTTCTCTGTTTTTTTGTCTTCCTGTTTTCTTCTTTCTCTTCCCCTTCCAAGTTCCAACTCCTTTTCCATAAACCTCTGCCCTTTCCCTTTGTTGAATCTCCCCATCCTGTTACTTATCCCATTGTGTGGCAAAGGATTCCAAACAGTAACTCTAAACATACTCCATGCAGGCCAAGCTGAATTAAGCACAAAACATCTCAAGAAACTAAAGAATATAAGTCACTTCCCAGGGTAGGAATCATTTAATCTTTGTTGAATAATGACAGATAAAACTGTGGATAATTATATATGATGGGGCTTGTATTTTTTCTAATTTTTTTTTCTTCTTTCAGTTGAAGCTTATTTAGTATTGGTGTGGTCTAGCAAACCTATCTCCCATTGGGGAAGGGGAACATCTTTGAGTTCAATAATGAAATTGATGTCCTTTCCATTACCAATTTGTCATCTTTATTGTCAGTTACTGCTTGTCTTCTTAGTCACGACCTGGGAATTGATAACATTATGATAGTTGTCTGCTGAGTAAATGCTACATGTAAATATATAAATTTTTTTCATTGTTGAACAGCTTTTCCTGTTTGCAATTGTAAATTTACCAGCAAGTTCATGGGATTGTGATAATACAATTTGTTCCTGATTCGTCAACTTAGCATGCCATTAGTATCCCAACTGGATAGTGTGAAGTGGTACATGTACTACTACCTGAAGAGGAAAGACCTTGTGTCCTTTTTAGGCAAATCTATCCACAGGCATTTTTTGTACTTCCATACTTCTGTTTCAAGTATGTAAACTTTAGGGCAAGATGGTTCCCGAATCTTCTTAATGCAGTTAAATCAGTCAAGTGTTGAAGGCTGAGGTACCTGCAGTTTATTGGTGCATGGTGGAAAATTTTATGAGCTAACTTCACCTACTCTTAAATTTGACTCTGATAGCAAGAGGCAATATCAACTTCTTGGTTTTACTGGCAGAGTTGAAAAAAACAAGTGCCATGTGCAAGAGTTTAAGTTACATATGAGGCTGCAATTCACATGTTTCTTATTAACTTTGTATTTTATACTTCAAAATTGCTTAAAGTGAATTTGGCAGTTTAAAATCCATGGATTTATCTTTGTTACCCTCTGGGATGTGCCTTAGATTGTCACGTTTACGGTGTTGGTGTTCTCTCATCAGGCACCTTTGATCATCATGTGAATAGAGTTGGTGTTCTCTCAGCAAGTTACTTACCTGATAGAGCCTCCTAGCATAAAGGAATTCCTTCTTCTGTTCTTTTTGAACATTCTCAGTGCTATTGAGGTTCATTGTGGAGTTTTCAATAAATTAGAATACTGGAACTGGTAACTAATTATTGTTTATACTTGAGCAGTTGCAGTTTCTGCTGGCTTAAAGGCATGGGAGGTATTAAATGGGAGTCACATGATGTAGACCTCAGCTTCACAGAGGTGGGATGGTCATTGATATCTGGATTTGCCCTTCTTACCTTGATAATGGAGCATGAGATCTGCAAGAATGTTCCTATTAATAAGTATGATCTGATTAAAATAAATCATTTGTAAATATTCTAATTGCATTTTTATCTATTTTTGTCCTGGAATTCCATTCTGAATATCTGAATTTTGGTTGTGATAATGTAGTGAAGTCCTCAGACGATTTTATTAACTCGGTATTCAAATGCTTGATGAGGATGCTGCTTTCTCATCAAACCTATTAGGAGGAATGGAAGTAGAAATTTGTAGCAGCATGTTTGGAGAAGACAAGCTGTATGCCCTATTCCTTTACTCTCATTTCAGTTATATTTTTAAGACTTTGAATTCTAAGTGAATCTTGATATATTCATATTTTCTTGTTAATTAGCTGCTGACAGAAGCCTTGCACAATAAAAAGTTGGGTTAACGTGCGAAAAAAGTACTGGTAGTAATCATTAAGGGATTATGTTGCTTTCAGACTGAGAAACGAAATATGCAGTCTAAAAGGAAGTTTTGCTCAAGTGTTCTCCAGTCTTAGTGTTGTTCTTCTAGCTCAATAAGCCAAAGTTTCTGTGTCAGGGCCCTAGGATGACGCCATGTGGAGGAGAGAGAATATTAGGGTTCGTTTAGGGGTAATAAATAGAGGGAAAATTGAGTGGAGAGGTATCGAATGTGATGGGAGAGATTTTGGGCAGCCGTAGGCTGAGGGGCACCTTTGGGTGTGGGGTTGACTGGCACCATTAAAACCATCTCTATCGGTGTTATTTTTTATATTCTCATATTGATTTTCTGAGGTATTAGTAGGGTCTTATCATTCTGCTAAATATATTCCTTCCTGTAAATATAGGGTTGTTCGAGGCTTTACGGTGTGCTGCTGGATTAACCATTATGTGCATAGCAAGTAGTCATTGGATTTGCTGCTTTCACTTTATAATTGTTTCCCTCTATTAACCTAAGCCAAACTACTAGGAACAGTGTTTTGAAGAAAATGAGACGTTTCATTAATGCATTAACAGGAATTCTAATTTTTTTTCTTCTTTTCTTTTCCTAAGTAGATGGTTTTTGTGGACAGTGAATGTCTTTATGGCCCTGTTTCCTATTTTTCTTCTGATGCATCCTGGGAATAGATTTCAAGCACTTTCAGAATGTTAATCCTTATGACATTTGTATGACTGACAAGTGTGCGTTGATTTCTTTTTTTGAGAAAATTACTTGATTAGCAGTTTTTTGGTTTGGTTTTACAAAAAGTAGGAATTCATATTTTGAGTTTACAAAACTAACCAAAATAGAGTTTGGATTTCAAAACTGATCTAAACAGTCTCAATGTTATCCCTTTAAATGATTTTACCCTTTCACCTTACCTGCTCTGTCGTCTTCTTCCTCCTGCACTACCCCTTTCTCTCCCTCCTTTTGCACACGCCTCAACCTTGTTGGAACCCAACCTTCACTGCCCCCATCTCCTCCACAAGCACCCCCTCCCCTGTTTCTTCCTTCTCTGTTACTTCATCGATTTTCCGACTTTGACTCTCCTCACGTTGCACCCCTTCACACACCCCGTCATGTTTGTTCTTTCCTGCAAGATCATTCTTACCGACACATTGATCCTGCATTGCACACCCAAACCCCTAGTCCACCGAACTCATTGCTAACTCTACATTAACCAGCTTCCCCATCATTAGCAAGCTATGCTTTCTTGGCCCTACCCTGTTTGTACCCCCAAATCTCGCTTCTTGCTTTTTTTTCTTCCATACTCTGGTTTCTCTCTAATCCATTAACAACCAATGTAAAACCCATCCATCTCTGGGATAATAAATGGAATGAGCTTTATGACTCCCTTTTTGGGATTTTGGCAGGGTATAAACTTGAGGACCTTATTGTAACAATGATTGTGCTCACCATCGTTTGGTGGCCATCATGAACTCTAGTGAACTTTTGATCAGTGTAGTCACCAAAGCTTAGAAAGTCTTGGAGACCTTATTGTTTTCGCCCATGGTGAATCGGTAAATGGTTCATCTATTCAATGGAAAGACCCATTAAAACCTATCAGAAACAGTGCATGTCTGAAATGGGTTTTTTCTGTTTCTTGTTCTTCTTTGTACTTCTCATTCAATAAAGAGATCCAGAGGACCAAAGCTTCTCAAAGTAAACTCCTAATTCTATAGGTGTAGAACTTGAAAGACTGAGACACCAATGCCCATTTATTGGTTTTTTTTCACTTTCTCAATTAAAGAGACCATTTCAATCATCCGGGTAAGTTTGCTTTACCATAAGTGAGACAGAGAGAAGCACAGGCTACAGATTCCACATCATCTTCTCTTCTGTTGTCTGTCGGCATCGTTGCTTATGCTCAAAAGTTGTCACACCGAGAGAGTATTAATTCCACAGTTGGATTCACCCGGAAGAAGCCCCAGGCTACAAATTCCACATTGTCTTTTCTTCTGGTGTTGTCATCTTTGCTTATGCTAAAAAGTCGTCAGGGGCATGGCAGGGACAATAATGCAATTGATACTAGTGAGTAGGAGAGAAACACTGTAGTGGCTATGTTTGAATACTGAAGCTCAGCTGCTCAAGATTGTTTAATTTTGATAAGTGAAACTGATGGTAGTTACTTTAGTAATAGGAATCTCATTAGTGACTAATCTTGCAATTTTCGTTTTTGTGTGTGTGTGTTTTTTTTTTGGGGGGGGGGGGGAGCGGGGTGTTATGAGATTAACGATGTTTAGCTGAACTTATTATCTTATAGTTCCATCAATTGATACTAAATACAATCAATTGCAAATAATAATGACTTTTCCAGTTTATATGAAGCTTCATATTCAGTTAAATGGCCACTGGTTGGCTGCTGAAGCAAGGTTCCACTTTTTTCAGTTTATCTTGTTCATGATCAGAAAGCTCATTTTCTTGTTTCCGTTGGTGCAGAGCTCTTGTACAAAGCCATACACATAAGCTGAGAGTGCATGCATGCAGAAACTACAGGAAATTATGCAGCCAATATGCCAGAGATCTTGCTGTGAATGATCGGGAAATGCATAAGCATGTAGAATCTGGTAGATGGGATCAGGGATCAGGGATCACTGTAACATGTAAACAAGAAGGTTTGGCTTTGTCTTGGTTTTTTGCTCCCCTTTGTTGAGGTATCTGAATCATACTCAAATATGGTTGAGGTATTTGAGTTATACCCCAACGTATGTTCTAATATAGACCATCAGATTAGTTACGATCCAACGGTGTTATGTGCCTTTGTGGGAGAGTTCAATTAACCGTAGAACCTAGTGTTGTTCTATGAATACTAGTTGGAAGCAACGGTCTGCGTATTCTAAACTAGATACTCAGGGTGTAATGCAATAAGCAACCTTGTGCTTAAACCCTAAACCCTAAACCCTAACAATTTTAAAGCATTACAAATTTCTATGTAAATTTCAGTCAGTGTGTGTTCTTGAGAGCGAAAGATTTGAGTTTTATGATTTCTTGTTTGTTTCTTCTAATCCCCGAGAAGTGGGCGATGCATCTACCCAAGCTTGCTAAATTGGGCCCTTTCCTTTGCTTGGATTCCACCACAGTGGTCTGAGTTGGGTCCTCCTCCCCATCCTCCATCATCTCTAATTCCAGTATCTTGCAGTCCACATGATGGACCATTGATCAGCAATGGCTGTCCTATCTTAATTATCTCCGTAGGCATGTACTGTTGGACCCCAGTTGCTGCTGTTGTGGAGAGCTGGAAACGATAGCACATATCTTATTGGGTTGCAGATATGTGAGGCCGGTGTGGTATGGCAGTAACTTGGATTTGTCCCTCCTTTGGGTTTGTCGCCGTCTGTTCCAGACTTCATTGGAGACTGGCTACGCCAAAAAAAAAAAAAAAAGGGAAAGCAGAGTTTCACTCTCTTTGCTCGAACCTCTCTTTTATTTTATAGCATTTGTGGCTGTCAAGGAATACTTTGGTATTTTGTCATAAGGAGACTTTTCCCATGGTGGTTTTGTGGCAAGCTCAAAAGGCTTCATCTGAATTTTTCAATTCCACAGCATGTGTTGGCCATCCATTGTTGCACCACCTCTCACCTGTATGGAATTTAAAAATTCAGATGGAACAGGTGTTGGCCTTATTATAATATTAGTCTCTCAGCAGCAGGTGTCAACTAAGGTGGCCATATTTTGTGATGCTAGTTTTATCTCGGTGGAGGGTCTTGGTGGACTTGGCTATGCCTTCATCTCGCCTAGTGGGGTGCTATTGCATGCAGTGTCGTCACCAATTTTCTTAGCCTCGACTACGATGGGTGAAGCGCTATGTCTCAGAGAAGCTCTCCAGATTGCGATCCACAAAAAATACAGATGGGAGCGTGCACGAGTCACACATTGCTAGACAAGTGCACATAAGGCTTGGAAAGAGGATATGGGATTCTCATCAAGGGGACTGTAGATTTTTTAATTATATGAGAACAAGAGATGTCAAAGCCATTGAAGTTCTTTTCATCCAGGTTTGGACTTATAAGGACCTATAGTTAAGCATCCTCTTCTTTAGATGCTGTTAGGCCCCACCACTTGCAACGTTTGAGAAGGAAAATAAGCCCCTAACGCTGGATTCTTTACTTCCCTCTCTTGGAGGTGTCCAACTCTAGTGCAATTGGTTGAGATGCCAAACCTTGGCTTCGGATTAGTAGAGCTCTAGAAGTGGAGAGAGAATCATGGTCCTTTCTGGGAGCTTAATTGCTCCATTCTCAAATCGACAGTTGACTCTATCAAGAAGGTACAATCGTATTTGCTTTCAAGTATGACTCTTAAATGTACGGTATAAGGTACTTCTAATCTTTCCTCTATAGATTCATCTTTCTTTTAACATTGCCTTGCTGATTTTGATTTTTAAATCTAGTATGGGTGTTAACCTTGATTAATGTTATACATTATCTACTAGTGATTCTTATTAGATGCTCATGAATCATTGGTTTGAAATGTTCCACCACTTAGGCTAGCACAATCCAACATTATTCCAACCACTTGAGTGATGATTTTTCAGCCATTCTTAGTTTCACTTAGTCGTGGTTGAATTGAATTTTGTACAAAGATTATACGTATTTCTTTGTTGAATATTGGTATAGGCAACCTTGGTAAAGGTGGTGTTGTTGCTGTTAAGGCTTTAAAACCGTATTGAATAGTTAAACTAAGGTGGAATTATGTGGATGGAAAATTTTGAATATTTCCGGATGCTTCAAGCAAAGAATGGAGAATTTGAATATTTCCAGATGCTTTGTGCAAAACCATGAAATAAGTTTAATTTGGCTAAATATGAGCCAATTCAATATAGATAGACCATTCCAACTTGGTTTAAGTTATTTTGTGCTTGATCTTTGAAATGGTGAAGACATGATTCTAAATTTTATATCGAGTATTTATATCATTATTGCTTTCTTGCGGATTCTGATATAGGATATGGATAAAGAATAAATTTTTTTTTGGATGAATAAATAATATATTAAAGACAAGGAAAAAAATACAAGGTCTTTAAGCAGAAGACCGAAGGGAAGAGCTAAGGCCCCATGAAACAACAATGAGCCTGTTCCTTGGGGAATCATCAACAAGGGGATGGGGAATGGCTAACAGCCTAGAAGAAACATAAAAAATATGGCGTTCCAAATCCTATCTAGAGAGCGGGATTTGAAAATCCAAGTCCATCTTCTAAGATTGCACTCCCACCAAAGATGATGGATGGAGGCACAGTACACTAGCTTACCAATCTGATCGCAAATGGAGGTTCCAGCAAAGTTTATCATAATCCAAGGCCAATCATGGGAAAACCCGAATGAATGCCTCGAACAGGGCCAAATGGAGGCTAGGGCTTTTCCCCAGAGCAATTTGGAGAAAGGGCAAGAGAAAAAGAGGTGGTCTAGATCTTCCAAACCATTCCAACAAAGGATACAATTGGGGCTGACTGGGATATGGCAACTAAAAAGGAAGGATTGGGTGGGGAGAGCAAGGTTAAGGGCTCTCCAAAGGGTTAGGGAGTCATGGGGGATGAAGCTTTTGAACCAGACCAAAGGGGGCAAGGGGGCTTAAGGCTATGGGGGTGGAGGAGGTTCCAAGTAGAGGAAGTGGTGAAGGTTTTGGTGGGGGAAGGCAACCAAATTGTGGTGTCATGAGTGGAACTAGAGATAGGGGCTCCCAAAACCTGTGTGAGAATGGGGAGGGGTGTCCGGGACCAAGTGCAATGCAAGATGAAAGAAGACAAGGGCGTGGATTTGGGGATACAGGTGTTATAGACAGTGCGAGGGCCAAAATGATTGTAGAGAATTCCCATCGGATGCCACGGGTCAAGCCAGAAGGAAGTGGACGAACCAGAAACAATGGAAGTGAAGATAGCGGAGATGGCGCAGGGGTGCAACAAGAGAATCTTCCTCTAGACCCATGAAGGATTGGACGACATTGAGGAAGTCTAGAAGGAGTCGAATCGGAGGAGGTATGCATAAACCCACTTAACCCAAATGGAATCTTGCTTTGAGGCAATTTTTTAGATGAGTTTGAGAAGGCAAGTCATGTTAACATCAGAGATCCGATGAATACCTAGGCCACCTTCAGTGGTAGGACGACAAAGGGTCAACCAACTAATCGGATGGAGGAAGCGAGAGGATTCCTGTCCTTTCCATAGGAAGGCACAAAATAGGGACTCCATTGCTTCGATAGTTGATTTGGGGATGGAGAAAATTCTGCACCAATAAAGATAGGAAGATTGGAGGGCTAAGCGGATGAGAACTACCCTGCCAGTAAAGGATAGAATCTTGCCCTTCCAGCGTTGAAGCTTCTTACGGATATGATCGAGCATAGGGAAACAATGGTGGCGAGTGAGCCTAATAGGGATGAGAGTAAGGCCAAGGTAGACCACAGGAAAAGAGCCGGGCTTGAAGCTTGAGAGCTGAAGAAGGGAGGAACGAAGTTGATTAGGGACACCGGAGAGAAAGAGAGTGGATTTGTCGAGATTGACGCGGAGACCCGATAGGGATTCGTAAAGGGAGAGAGCCGAGAGGATGGAACAATTGGAAAGGTTGTCTGCTAAGGGTGTCAATTGCGTATCGAAACCGTTTAACCGTACCGAACCGCGCCGTCTAAAACCGCACCGTACCGTACCGTTCAAAATTCGATACGGTACGTACCGAAACCGAATTTCTTCGATACGGTTCCGGTTTTAGGTACTCATACCGTCGGTACGTACCGAAACCATACCGAATTGGTACCGTACCAAATTAAAAAATATAAATTGTAAATTTACAAAATTTACAATTAAAACACTTTACCTTTTCCCAAGCCCTAATTCCTGATTTCAATTTTTTGTTTCATCGTTCACTCCTCTTCTTAGATTTACTTGTTTTGTCTCTATTAATTAGATTTATTTGCTTTATCTATGTTAATTTCAAATTATATTGATTGGTTGATCACAATTTCATTAGGATCTTAGTGAACTAATAACCAAAGTGGCATAAGTTCATTCGTACCAAAATTGTACCGCACTAGATACCGTGTTTAAACCGTTTTCTCGTACCAATTTAATACCGAAATCGTACCGAACTGTTTTTGTAAATACCGAAACTGTACAGTACCATTTAAATTCGGTATGGTACGGTTCTGGTTTTTGGTATTCAAAGTTGGTACTGTACCAAAACCGTACCGATTGACACCCTTATTGTCTGCTTTGGAGAAGATCATGAGATCATCTGCAAAGGCTAGATGGGTAAGATTTAGGGACTTGCATTTGGGAATGGGAGAGATGAGGAGAGGATCTCAAGGGTCAGGGAGAAGAGGTAGGGGAGAGGGGGCATCCTTGGCGAATACCCACCCTGGAATGGAAGAATCCAGCCAGGGAGCCATTTACAAGGATGGAGAAATGAGGAGTGGGGATACAGGTCATAATCCAATGAATGAAGGGAGGGGGAAACTTGTGGAAAAGAGAATATTGCTGATGAAGTTTCAACGAATAGAGTCAAAGGCTTTGTGGAGATCTACCTTAAGGAGAGCGGCCGGGGAGTGGGCGGACCTATCAAAACCATGGACAATTTCCGCACAAAGAAGAATGTTATCCGTGATACTACGGTCCGAGATAAAAGCTGATTGATTTTTGTTCATAAGAGAAGGTAAAACATTTTTGAGTCTATTCGCTAGAACCTTAGAGATGAATTTGTAGAGAAGGTTGCAGAGGGAAATGGGGCGGAAATCAGGGAGAGAGGATGCTCCTTGCTTCTTGGAAATGAGGCAAAGGAAGGTTTGGTTGATGGAAGAGAGCTGAGAAGGGTTAAAGAAGAAGCTGCGGATGGCACGAACAAGGTCATCTTCAATGAAATCCCAAGAGGCTAGGAAGAATCCCATGCTAAAGCCATCGGGGCCCAGAGCCTTATTAGGCTTGTGGGATTGGATGGCCAAGAGGATCTCTTCCGAGGAGGGGATGGCACTAAGGGAGTTGATGATGGCAGGGTTTAAGAATTTGTTGATGAGATTGGAGGGGAGAGGGGCATAGGCAGGTAGGGAAGGAGGGGAAAGAAGGCAAGAGAAAAAGGAGACGATCTCGCCCTTGATACTGGAGGGGTCGGAAATGCAAGTCCCGTTGCTAGTGATAAGGGTAGGATGGAGTTGAAGTTATTTCAGGCTTTGAGGGATCGGTGGAAGTAGGTAGAATTGGAATCACCAAGCTTAAGCCACTTGATTCTAGCTTTCTGGCGGTGGAAGCTCTCTTCAGAGTTGAGGAGGGAGGAAAGATTAGAGGAAAGGGATTTCTCATCATTAGCAAGGGAAAGATTGGATGTGGTGAAGATTCGAGCTGCAGGATTCGACTCTGGAAGAGATATTGCCAAAAGTAGACGAGTTCCAGGAACGGATTGCGGAGCTTGCGAGCAAAGACAGTAAGGGGGAGAGAGTGATAGTGGATAGGCTTAGCCCAAGCTTCAAGAATTGTAGGCAAGAAGGAAGGGCTAAAAGTCCACATGTCAAAAAATTTGAAAGGCTTTGGGCCAAAGGAAGCCGGAGGGGTTAGAAAGGGAGGAGTTAGAGAAGGAGGCATAGGAGGAAGGAACGAGCCAAGAATCCTGGCCGGACCCGAGCAACGATTATGCCAAGTGAGGGGATGGCCAGACCAGCGAAGATCGGCGATACCCAAATCATTAATTCAGGCATTAAAGTCATCAACAACGGCGGGATCCGGAGAGGAGCCTTCAGCACGCTCGTGGGAATAACCGATGATGTTAAAATCCCTGCCAATACCCCAGGGAAGGTTTGGGGAGAGAGAAGAGATGGAACGGATTTCCGCCCAAAGGGAATTCCAATCAGCAGCACGGTTGAAACCGTATATAACGGAGAGGAGGAAGGGGTGAGTGAGATTAGGGAAAATATTGAGATGAATGAGTTGGGGGGAGGATCTGAGGAGGGAGACTTGGACTCTCGATGGATCGCAAAGAATCTAGATATGACCTTTGATGGAGGAGGAGTTAGAGAGGAGAGACCAAGAGGGGGCTATAGATTGGGCAATCCGATGGGAATTCTCTAATTGAACATAGGTTTCAAGAAGGGCACAAAGGGGGACTTTTGAGGACTTGATGGTATTCCTAACCTCAACTTGTTTTGCAAGCGTATTGAGGCCTCTAATATTCCAAATAATGAACTCAGACATTTGAGACATATGGGGTAGGGGCATTATCATCTTCGCTATTAGGGTAAGGGCAAGGGGTGGGGGAGTTGACACTTGAGGAGAATAAACTTGTCAAATAAAAAGTAAATAAAAGGACATGTTATTCAATATTATTGATCCATATCAATATTGATGATATCCATTTTAATGTTGTGTATCAAATGGGTGTAAAATGTTTCTTCCTTAATGGGATCTAACTGATGAAATCTAAATGAACGAACATCAAGGGTATGTCATGAAAGGTTTCGAACATAAAGAGTATAAATTAATTTAGTCTTTTATGATCTTAGACAAGCACCTAAAGGTGAAGAGCTTCGGTTTTCAAACCAATAACTTAGATAAGTGCCTTTACTATATATATTTGTGTCGAATAAGGTTGCAGTTATCTGCTTGTTTGAAGAGGACATATTGATTATTGGTTCTAATTACTCTATAGTGAGGAATATTAAAGTAACCTTAATAAAAGAATCTGTCCCCAAGAAGGTGTTGTGGACACCATTTTTGGTATAAAAGTTAGTTTCACTAAGTAAAGAGAGGAACTACTTTTCTAGATGAGGATACAATGAATATATTCTGGATGAGGCACTATATGATTATAAACATACTCATACCCAAAATTTAATTAGTTAGATTATTCTAAACTTATTGGTAGTCTCTTGTATGTAATAAGTCGCATTAAACCAGACATAGCCTATACAGTAGGCATGCTGAGTTGGTTTACTAATAATCGTGGTAGAAAACACTAGGTTGCCTTTCTAAGGCTAATAAAATACTTTGAGGGTAATTCAAATTATGCTCTTTTATAAACCATACATCCTTCAATTCTAGAGGGGTAATTTTGATGCATCTTGTTGCTCAGAAATATGAACAACAAATCTACTAGTGATTATTTTACACTAGGTAAAGTGGTTGTTGAAAGGAAATCATGAGATAGACTTGTAATACTTTTGAGTTCTATCTTGTATGGAATCATAATTATATTCTCTAGCCTCAGGAGTAGATAAGGTAGAGAATAGATAAAAGATATGATCCTGGATATTCCTTTCTTTAACTAAAGATAACCTCTTTAAGTTTGTTTTGTGATAATTAAGCAACAACAATGATAGCTAATACCTCATTCTTTAATAGTAAGAGGAGACAAATTAGGCTAATATAGGTTGTACTGAATTATCTAACAGAACAAGAAGTGATTACTTTAGTTGATATATGATCAAGATAGAACATGACAGATGCCCTTACAAAGGGATTGGAATACAAATCGAACATTCAAGATTGTGGGGAAAATGGGGTTAAAGACTATATAGGTAGGTCTTAATCCAATTATATATTATTTTGAATTGTTCAAATTTTATCTAACCGTAGTTTGCATTCATGACAATTTACATATTTCAGATAATTTAGTGGGATTGTGGAGTATAGAAGTGTGTGAAATCATTCCACATTGATGATATAACAACCTTTGCATGAAGCTTGATTAATTTATTATTCCAAATAAGGAATATAGAAATTGTTGATATATTTCGATGATGTTATTATTATCTTTATATCATTCCACATCTGATGATATGTCTTCCATAAAAAAGTTTATCATTCCAAATTTGATGATATAACCAATAACTATATTGGACATGATAACTCTAACATTCCAAATAAAACACATGAAATGGTTCCTTGTAAAAGAAACCATTTATATCTTGTTCTTGTATAGAAACTTGATGAAAATGCGAATGATTTTTCAGTCATCATGTGGGTTGTACTAAGTTCTTTTGATTGAACTGGATACTTATGCAAATGATTGAATTCATATATTATGAAACTCATATTTTGGTAAATTTTGCAATGGATGGCGAAAATGGAGGAGCGAATCCAATCCTAGGGCTTGTGGAAAGATTTATTTGACAAGTAAAATCAATCAAAGTTGTCAGGATGAATCTCGACGAGGATGATTCACTTTATGAGTAAATTTTCAAGGATGCAATGAATAGTTGTATTGTTCTTTGTGAGAAGAAGTAATTCACTTCCTAGAAGAACTTTTGATTAGACTGGGTTTAAATTTGTTCTAAACTCATGTTTTGATTCAAAGTGTTTTTTTGGATTTTATTGGATACTATTCTCTTTTGAAAAGTTATGAATGATTCTATATTGAGTTTGAACATTGCATTTCTAGGACTAATGCTGGAGCTATATGTAGAACATAGGAGGAGATTGGCATTATAATGGACTGACAGCTTCCTGAGTGTCCACGTCAGAGAAAATGTCTGGTGACTCTCCTCACTTGGCCTCCCCCACTCTCCCCCATCCTGCTCATCGTCCCAACCTCCTGTCCTTGACTGATAACCTCTCCTTGAACACCACTAATTGTATCCCCTCTACCCCTGATCCTATCTCCACCACCCTTGCTCCCTGGAACACTCTTTTCTCTCCTACCACCCCCAACCCCTCTGTTACAGACTGTAACCTCTCATTCATACCCCCATCTACCGAAGACCCCATTCCCTTGGTACGTTGCCCCTCTTCTGCTACTGTTGTTCAGTATCTCCCAATAGCAACAAGCTGTTCTTGGCCAATTCTTTGGTCCCTGCCCCCCTTGGTATCGTCAAAAGTTCTCTCTCCAAGCAATGGAAAGCTTAAGGTTCTATGGACACTCACCTGTTAGACTTTGGGATCTTTCTGTTCAAGTTTGCCTCTGCTATGTGCAAATGTAAAGCTCATAAAGGTTCCCCCTGGTTTGTTGGTAGGTCCCCTATTTTTCTCAAATCTTGGGAGCCCTCCACGCCTTCTTCATAGACTTTGGGATCTTTCTGTTCAAGTTTGCCTTTGTTGTGTGCAAATGTAAAGCTCATAAAGGTTCCCCCTGGTTTGTTGGTAGGTCCCCTATTTTTCTCAAAGCTTGGGAGCCCTCCATGCCTCTTCGAAGACTTGGTTTTGGCTCTCTACCACTTTGGATTAATTTGCCCGGACTTCTTTTGGAATTCTGGAATCGTGATGCCTCAGCCGTATTGGCTTTGCTGTTGGTCGTTCCCTTCGCATTGATTATAAGACTCTTAATATGGTGGATATCCCTGCATCTAACCGCTTCCTTTGTGCATTTGTATTGAAGATGATATGGGTCTACGCTATAACCAAATAATAGCATATGATTGGGTTCTAGATAGATGTGTTAATTGCTTGAGTTTTGGTCATGTCTCCAAAGCTTGTAACAAGCCCTCGTCTCCTCACGGCTCCGACACCACCATCGCCGCCGAGACTTCCTCTCCGTCGCTGCTTACTCCTTGTCATGCCAGGTTGATTGTATGCCTCCACCATTAGAAGACTCCCTTGAGGATTCGTCGTTGCTGCCTACCAAAGTGTCACCTTCCACTGCTCTCAGATCCTCGTTGCCGTCACCTGAAGACATTATGTTTGTTCATTCTACGACTAATCCTTTATTAGCTCTTCAACCTGAGAACCAAGAGATGAACACCTTCCCTCGCATTCCTGTTCCAATTCCTCTCCTGGACAGATTGGAGCGGATTTCTGTTAAAATTGATGATTTTGTTACTTCTCCGGTAGAGCTCCCGCTAGCCAAAACTATTGGCTCAAGAAGAAGATGAAGGGCCGTACCTCCGGTCCTGCCACTGCCTTCCGTTTCTTGAAAAGCTGCCGCCTCGACTACTCCATCTATAGTTGCAGTTAAAGTTAGTGACCTCTCCAAGGTTGCTCCGCCTGCTCCCATCACCTCTGATGGACTGCTGCACTCTGCTCAAGCATCGCTTGATCCTACTATAACTGGTAAAGTCTCTCTTATCTTTGTCGCTCACAAAACCAATAGCCTATTGCCTCCATCTCCCCTGCAACTTCTTCCATGCTTCACGCTGACCCACTGCCTCTTTCATGATACCCCAAAAGGTTAACGCCTCCCTCTCTCACTCCCCCCTTTTATCCACCCCTTTGTCCATTTTACCCTCCACGATGGTGGCCCACCGTAAACCTCTTACTAAGTCCAAAACCCTTAACCCATCCCCTCTTTTGGGCCCTAAACCTAGTTCTTATCCCAAGCATATCTCATATGGTCCCTTATCCTCTTCAACAAGTGGGCCTCTACCCAACCCATCCTACCTGGCCCCTAACCCTACCACTTCAATTAAGCCCTCGTTGGAGGCCTAGCCCATAATCGTATCTCAAACCAACATTACCCCATTACCCCACCACTTAACCCAAATTCACCACCTAACTAATCAACCTGTCTCCCCTAATGCCCATTGGGACCTGTCTCACCCTCTCTCTTTGAACCACACCCCCTGCCCACTCCCCTGAAGCTGCTAGACACACCCGAACCTACCTCCCCCTCATCCAATTCAACCATCGACTCCGACCTCTTTGAAACCCCATCCCCTCTATGCTCCCCCTTGTGTGAGATTTCCCATCCTAACCCCTCTAACCCTTTCCCCAATAGCGATATGGATGCCCCCCCCCCCTTTTTGGTCTAAATGTTTGATTTTTTTATTTGGAATGTCAGAGGACTCAAATCCCTTGCGAAGCAAGCTGAAGTGAAAAATACGATTAAGACCACCAAAGTTTCTTTTTCTGCTCTCATTGAAACCCATGTCCAAATGGATAATGCCCATTGGATTGTCCAGTCTATCTCCCCCTCTTGGTCTTTTCTCTCCAATTCCTCGGTTTCTATTATTGGTCGTATTTGGAGTCTAGTCCCCTCTAGATTCCAAATTATTCTCTTGAAATCTACCCCCCAACTCATGCACCTCAGTATCATTGTCCCCAACTCTTCCCCCTTTCTCCTCACTATCATTTATGGTTTCAATCGTGCCTTTAATCGTATTAGCCTTTGGGAGGATATCCATGCCATCTCTACCTCTACCTCCGATCTCTCATGTGGTCTTGGTGGTGCCTTCAATATCATCAGATACTCCCATGAGCATGGGAGTGACGCATTTTATGTCAACAAAAGAGCATAACAAATACGAGGCAAACTCCGTCTTGTCATTAATTACCAGCCTCTAAATGCTTTTCTTGCAGATGATAAATTTCCTCTGCCCCACAGGCCTACACTTTTAGCAAAGTTGTCCTCTGCCCGGATTTTTAGCAAATTTGACTTAAAAGGCAGGATTTTGGCAACTTGGCATTCATCCTGATGAAAGGCACAAAACGACATTTTGCATTCCTGGTCACCATCTCTAATGGATGGTCATGCCCTTTGGTCTTAAGACAACTCCTCTTTTTCAAAAGGCCATGTTACGACTATATGCTCCTATTGAAAACTAGGCTTTAATCTACATCGTTTTACATCTTGTTGTTCTCGGATACATTTGAAGAGCATGAACAGTTGTTGGAACAATTTTACAAGATCACTAAAGAAGCAGGCGCGATGCTATTTCACAAAAAGTTCAATTTGGCTACATCCTCCATTGATTTCCTAGGTGTCACGATCAACAATGGTTCTTATGCTCTTCAACCCCACATTGGCAAGTCTCTCCTTGACTTCCCTGACACTCTCACTCCCCAAATTCACAAGTTTCTTGGCATTGTGAATTACATAATGGAATTTATTCCCCGCAAGGCTGAATGCACTCAACTGTTGTATGGTCAGTTCAAGAAAAATGCTCCCAGATGGACAGAACAACACACCTAGGCAGTAAAGAAGATTAAGCAAATTGCCCAAAACCTCCCTCCATTGGCAATTCTCTCTACAGGTACCCGTATTTTACAGACAATATGCCAGTGACAAGTTATGGGCAGCAGTCCTCTTAGAAGAACTTAATGGGAAAAGATAGGTTTGTGGCTATAAAAGTGGCCTCTTCACTCCAGCTGAACAGTCATACCATAGCCCATTTAAAGAAATCCTTGTTGTCAAAAGAGACATTGAAGATTTCTAGTTCCACCTCATTGGTTATACATTTCAAATTGAAATGGATATGACAGCATTCCCTCGCATGCTCCAATTCAAGCCAAAAATGCTTCCAGATTCCCAATTACTCAGGTGGGCACAATGGTTTAGTAAATGATCATTTACAGTAAAACATGTCAAAGGTAAACATAATGTGCTAGCAGATTTTTATCCAGACCCCTAAAGCCAACCTCAGGCATCCAATTTGTGCTCCCTCTTTGTTTTTCATTCAATCCTGGTGCTTCATCCTCAAGGCCACCTCCAAATTCCCCAAATGGCAAACCTCCTGATGATGATGACATTGGACCACCTCATCTCTCTAACCTACCTCCACCAATTTATAGTGACATCTCCTGTCGTACTATCATCAGCCGATGCAGAACCACTTATGAAAATACTTTGGCAGTTCTCATCTCTAAATATGGCTTAAGGGACGATTGGTTCAAGTGCCATCTGGCTTTTCCCTATCTCACCCTATTCACTATCTATCATACTTGGTCATTTCAAAAGGAATATTATATGTTCTTTCAAAATCTCTTTGTTGTGCACAAAATAGCCCTTTGCTTGATGAGATCTGGAGACACATCAATAATAAAGTATTGTTCTTTGCTTGATGAATCCACATGAAACTGCGAAAAACTACTTGCTTGAACAATCTCCTTAATGGCGGGTGTCTTGCGAGGCTTGAGCAAGGTTTTGATAGTTTTGGGTTCTGAAATTTTTGGAAAAATAGAATATGGGTTTAAAAGAGGGAAATTAGTGGGATGGATTTGATTTGTAGAAGGTACTTTTTCCTGGTCAGGAACATAGTTAATCTCATAAAGGAGATCCACCTTAGGGTCTAAAGAAAGTGTGAATGGAGTTAAACTAGAAGCAGAGGATGAAGAAGAGGTAGAATTTTGTGGGGGTTGAAGAAGACTCATGGAAATTGGACATAGCCTTAAGATAGGTGATGTAGAGAAGAGATCACAGACATACAGATCAACAATAGCTAAAAGAGTAGTTAAATGTGTTGCTTATTGAAATCGGAGGTGTAGATGATCCGTTATCTAAGATTCCAACTCATGCCGAGCTTAACTAGGGCTATAAACGTCAACAGAAGAGAAGCCCTCCTTTGCTTAAGGACCTTTTGTGGAAGAACCATAGATAAATAGATCAAGCACCTGGTTTTCGAAAGAAATACATAAAAAAAACTCAGGAAGTCATAGAAGATCTAAAACGTCGTAGATCTAAACATTGCAACCTCTATCTTAAGAGCTATAATAAAATTAGAACATAATAAAAGAAGAAGAATGCATGCAACACCACCTGTCACCAAGTCTGGTGGTAGGGCAGTCCATGTTTGGTTATGTGGTTCAAAATATGCAAGGCTTTGATACCAAACTATGAATGAATATGTCTAGAAAACATTCAGAAGATAACCATGAATAAAGAGCACACAACACACAGAGATTTCTTATTTTCTTCAAACTTGAAACTATTACACACCGGTAGCCTCCTTTTATAGACCAGGAGCTTCAAGTGAAATGCATATACAACTTAGATGAAATGCAGATACAACTCAAACGTACATGAAATGAAAATGAAAGTCACTCAATAATGCAAGGATGACATCAGTGATGACATCAACACTTGTATCATTATTACGTCACACTTGTACAGTACTATGCAATACCATCGAAATGTGGAATACAACACCGTAGAAGTACGTAACATAAATACTTAATCAAAATCTAAATCCCATTTATAATGTTCATCATCCAGTTGGCTGTCCAGGAAGTCTACATAATGATCAATCTGATATCATGCCATACAGAGAGTATGTATGCAACATCGGGATCATTAATCACATGATTTAATTCCCATGCATCATCAAGGCCTATTAAACGCTTTGGGATGCTGTTGAGATCTATGTTGTTGTACCCAATCATATGCATTTGAAATTGATGCCATTCTTCATGATAATTCCGATCATGCCGGTGTGAGTACAGATCATGGTCTATAAGGGCGTTAACAAAATGGCTAGAATGATAAGCAAGATAATGGTTGGGATCAGGGGAAGTTGGTTCCATGAAGTTTGGATGAATATGGTCTGGGTCACGATGGAATATGATTATTGTATTTTTACCATAATGGGACTGGAAGAAGGCAAGCCAGTGTGCAAGTGGTTGGATTCTTCAAGGAGTTTGGCAAGATACCCTTCTTGAGGTCTGGGAGGAGTTCCACAATACGGAGGAACTTGGTAAGTGGGTGGAAAGGGATGAGTATCCTGGAGACAGTATTGGAGGTAATGTGTAACGGCATGGCAAGGGAAGCAAAGAGGTGTTTAATCAGGTTTATTTTTCCCCGTATAGAGTTTAGGGTTTCATAGATTTGATTTTATGATGGAACAGATTTCAAGCTTAGGGTTAGGGTTCCATTTCTTTCTTTCTGCTAATTTTCTATTTGATTTTCATTCTGTTTTATATTTGTTTGAACATAAGAACAAATAAGGAGGAGTGAGGGAAAGGGACCTTTTTGTTGATGTCACGGAAGTCGGAAGAGATGATATGTTATTTGCATGTTTTGAGACTGGAGTGCTAAGATAAAATCTGTTTGGCTTGGGTTATTTGTTCTAGTTTTTAATGAGGTTTTATGAATTCTTCTCAAAGTCCTTTGATCTTGAAATTTAATTTGGGGGAAATCTGTTATCAAGGTAACCAAAGCACACCCATGGTAGAGTTGTTGATTTCAAACAGAAATATTTTGATTGTAACCGTAAATCGATTATTGTTTGGTTTAGTTTTGGTTTATGTATTTGTTGTCAGTTCTTGGAGTCCTTTGATCGTTAAATTAAATTGGGGGAATCTGTTATCAAGTTAACCATCAAAGCTGAGGGAAATGGGGGAAACAAAGAGAGTAGAAATGGGAGAAGAAGAAATTGTTTAGAAAAGAGAAACTGAACCTTAGGATTGAATCCCATCTTAACATTGTTGTCCAAATCTGTGCTCTTTACATCAATAATAATCATAATGTGGAAAATATCACTACCTAGTTGGTAGATGCAACAGTAGTTTCAGGTTGTGTACATAATCAGCTTGTATAAAAAAAATTAACAAAATGGAGCTCCTTTCTTGCATTTCAAGAAAACAATGAATCGCTTAATTCTTCTTTCTTTTATTGTTAATTCACACCTTCATGCTCTACAAGATTTGTTAATTCACACCTGCAAGCATGAGTACAAGGAAGAAAGCAAAAGAGCCCTTGCTTCTCCAGATGAACCCTGTTTTGATCCATGATGGAAATCTGTCTGTGAGTCACTTAACATCGTTCAATACATCGATAAAACCTAGAAAGATAACTCTTCTTTGTTGCCTTTGATCCTTACCACCGTGTTCAAGCCAGGTTCTGGGCTGACTTAGTCAACCAAAAGTTTGAGTTCTCTTCTGCTCAATATTGGGTTCTAGCTTTTCATTTATGATTGGATTTTTTTGCTTCAGATGTCCTCAGTTTTTCTGAGCATGAGATCGACTTAGATGAATCTGCATCAAATTATCATACTGATAAGCTGATTTTTGCAACTGGGCTGTAAATTTGCAGGCTTCCAAAGTGGGAGCAACAGTTTGGAAGACCAATGGAGAAGAGCAAGAAAGAGCAAAGAAGGATTTCATAGATTGTGGCAAGTATAACAAGGATGAAAAGACAACCGAGTCAATGGATTTTTTGCCTTATAGATAGAGCTAAAGTAGTAATCATGCACAGGGAAGATGTGACCTCAAAAGATGGACTACAGCTTTTGACCCTTTCTCTCTACCATGGTATCCAGCATGCGGGATTGCTCAATATCAGCCTTGAATGGGTTCTTTCAGATTTCAAGGGATGGGGACTGGGGAGACCGTTTGCCAAAACCACTTAAGCCGTGGCCTCTGAACTCTGTGCCGTTGTTCTTTTCTATATCTAGTTTACTGTTACGATCTAAAACTCAGATATCATTTTGTTATGATCATCATTATGTGGATGCTCTGAAGTCACTGTTGGAATGTAATGCTAAACCTCAATAAATTTGTATCACCTCAGCTTCTAATATAAGTCTTGCTTTTATTCTCATAAAAAAAAAAGGATTTGGGAGAGCCATCTCTAAATAAACACCACAAGGATGCATCGATCAATAAGATACGTTAAAATAAAATGGTGTAATAAACTTGAATGCCTGAAGATGTCATTCAGGTTACTTCTGAAGCTGATCATGTACAATTACAGATGTAGACGAGAATCTACTCACACTTGCAAAGTTCTAAATATCAATTTCACAATGAATTACACAAGGTCGTGTTCTGCCCATAGCCATCTTTAGCCTGAAACTGTCAGCCTGCTCTGTTTCTTGCTTATCTCCACCAATTTCACTCATGAAACAAGATATCAAATGAATATCATCAACAAAATTGAGAAGTTAAAAAATTTATGGGTAAGAAATGGATGTAGACCGAGTGAGGATAAATAAGTTCTCTACCTGGAATCATCCCAAAATCAAAGAAATGGGGGCACCCACACTCAAAATTATATGTTAAGTGGACGTATAAAATGACCAAAATATTCTTATATTTAAAGCATTTAAAATTTGATTTTCAAATTACTTAAATACCCTCAGTTAAGTATCCCTTCACCAATCCCTTCACCTATCTTCTTCCTTTGTTGGAAACTCCTCTTCACCAAAGGAAACCGCTCCCCACCGCCGACGACCAGACCCTGCCGGTGACCATCGCCCACCCCCCATTTTCTCTCTCTCTCTCTCTGTCTGTCTGTCTGTCTCCCTCCAAGCACCCGTGTCTGAATTAGGGCCAATCATAATAAGCTTCTTCAATCCCTTTTGTATTTGATTCTCTCTTCGTCTTCTTCCAGTTTCGTTTGGACAAGAAATCAAAAATGAGTTGGTGGTGGGTAGGAGCAATCGGAGCTGGGGCCACGGTGAAAAACCTTTGGAAAAGAGAAATTTTTTTTTTTTAATTCCTCTTACTTTTTCGCTTAGCTTTCGTTCGGGGGAGGGGGAAAAAAAAATTTTTTTTTTTTTTTTTTCCTGAATATTGGATTGAATTTGAAACGGGTTTGTGTTTGAGCAGAACAAATTAGATGGAGATGAAGGTAATTCAAAAGAGAAGCACGAGAGCGTAAGGCTAGTAATCGGGGTCACCAGAATCGTGGGCAACAGTTTTGCCGAGATACTTCCTCTTCCTGACACCCTGGCGGTTCTTGGAAGGTCTATGGTGTCGCTTATTGTCCTCGTCCCTCATGGAACGCCAATCACCTAATCGAATGAATACATCCAATGTGATATTTGTTGAGGTATACTCAAATATGGTTGATGCATTTGAGTTATAACCATGGTATGTTAATATAGGCCATCGGATAAGTCACAATCCAACGGTGTAATGGGCCTTTATGGGAGAGTCCAACTAACCGTAGAACCTAGTGTTGGTCTATAATACTAGCTGGAAGCAACGGTCTAAGTATTCCAATCTAAATACTCAGGGTGTAATGCTTTAAACAACCTTGTGCTTAAACCTTAACCTTAACAATCTTAAAACATTATTTTGTTCAAGCTTTCTCGGTTTTCAAGAAAACGACGGTGTCTAGATCGTGTGCAAATCTGTTAAAACATTATTGTTACCTACAATGCTGCTGAAAAAACACGTGAGCTAAACTTATTCCCCTGTTGTTGATGCAAGCATGATTTTCACTAGTTCCTTTTTGAAAATCATTAATTTTACTTGTAAGATACGTGTGGTGCCATACAAGAGCTCGACCTACTCATTATCATGGAGCTTCTCCCACTCAATATAATTGAACTTCTTAGGTTCTGTTGCTGTTGCCGTTTTGACAATGGTGAACATGTTATTGGGTACTCCATCTTTGACGAAGGGAGATAATGGCCATGGTGATTTCCAAAGAAAATATTGCCTTCTCCATCTTCAAAGAAGGTTTCTTCTGATCGCTTAGGCTGATCTTACCATGTGCTATTGTGGATTGCACAAAGTAATGGCGCATGAACAAAAAACAATGGGTATCAATCGTAATCTTCTGGGCGACAAGGCAGCAATTCAAGACTACCACGAAGTGAAAACTTAGAGTCAACAACCATTAATGAAGTTGACTTGTGGATATTACATGTGGATGGCTCGAGCAGCAGTTCAGGGTCGAGAGCAGGATTGACTCTTAAGATCCCGAGTGACTTCACAGTCAGCTATGCTTAAGATTCAACTTCTCGGCCTCTAACAATGAAGCCTAGTATGAGGCCGTTCTCGCAGGCTTACGGGTTGCCCGACCGCTTCTAGCGCGAGAACTGGGAGGTCGAAGCGACTCCCAACTTGTGATAAACCAAATCAAAGGAGAGTACAATGCAAAAGATGAAAGAATGACTAAGTATTTGGTGAAGGTCGAGCAACTTCAAACATTTTTTGATCGGGTGATTTTCCAACAAATAACTAGAAAGAAAATGAGAAGGCAGATGAACTCTCCCGACTATCTTTGGCCAATTACAAAAGCTTGGATTCAACAATTTATATAGAAGAACTAGATTGCCCGAACACACAAGAAGCTGAGATCCTAGAAATCGAAACAGATCTTGACTGGACAACTCCTCTGGTTTCTTATCTAAAAGATTACAAACTCCTGGTCGACCCAAAGGAGGCTCAAGAAAGTCGAAACTAGGTGGCATGGTTCACCATCGTGGATGACCAGTTTTACAAAAGATCTTTCATCAAACCCCTCCTGAAGTGTGTTGGATCATCCTAGGCAAGCTATGCCTTGGTAGAAGTCCACAAGGGTATATGTGGTGCTCACATGGGCGGGAAAGCATTACCACAAAAAGTACTAAGGTCAGGAATATATTGGCCAACCATGCAGTAGGACACTCTCGCGTACGTCTGCAAATGCGAGCAGTGCCAAAAACATGCAACCGTCCTGAAGGGCCCAGCAGTACCTCTCTCACCTATCCTATGCCCGACTCCTTTCGCTATGTGGGGGACGGACATAGTTGGAAAACTACCAAAAGCTTCAAGAAACTAGGAATATCTTGTCGTAGCCGTTGATTACTTCACGAAGTGGGTTGAGGCTGAACCCCTTAGCAACCATCACGGAGAAACAAATGGAAAAAAATTTCGAAGAAAAAGTCATCTACATGTTTGGAATACCCCGGGTTTTGGTGTCTGACAACGGAAAATAGTTTAAGGGATCCGGGTTCAAGTCATTCTGCAACAGATACCATATTGAACATCGTTATTCTTCGGTTGCTTATCCACAAAGCAACGGGCAAGTTAAAGTCACAAATAGAACACTACTAGATAGGACGAAGAAAAGACTAGAGGACAGTTGGGCTCTTTGGGTCGAGGAGCTCCCAAGCGTCCTGTGGTCATACCATACTACAACTTGAGCCCCTATGGGGGAGACACCATTCCGCCTGGCATATGGCACTGAAGCTTTGGCTCCAGTAGAGGTTCTGGTTGGGTCAATCCGTTACAACACTTTTGATGAAAAGCAAATGAACAAGGCCTAAGAACAAATTTAGATTTTCTACCAGAAGCTTAGGAGAAGGCCCATCAAAGGAATCAATTGTACCAGAAAAGGGTAGCTCGATACTATAATTCCCGGGTAAAAGGCCAAAGATACCGAGTGGGAGATTTGGTATTACGAAGGACGGGAGCTTCAGACCCTAGGAATCAAGGAAAATTAACTCCAACTTGGGAAGGACCATACATCATTGACAAAGAAACAAAACCGGGAGCATACCGGTTAAAGGAGCCAATAACGGGAAAACCGATGGATTGATCGTGGAACTCGACCAACCTGAGAATGTTCTATCAATAGTTTTGTATCTTTTTCAAAACAAATAAAGTTCTTTCAGCATTCCTTGGGAACTAACCCGATCATGTGTATTTGCACCTTTCTTAAGGACTATGAAAAATGACCCGGGAACTAACCCGGTCACGTGTTTTTGCACCTTTCTTAAGGATTACAAAAAGTGACCCGGAAACTAAACCGGTCACGTGTTTTTGCACCTTTCTTAAGGACTACAAAAAGTGACACGGGAACTAACTCAGTCATATATTTTTGCACCTTTCTTAAGGACTACGAAAAATAACACGGGAACTAACCCGGTCACACATTTTTGCACCTTCTCCTAAGGACTTGGCACTTTTTTTTAAGGCCATAATTGGATAGAAGGGCTCAAGAAGCCACCCGGTCTCACTCTTTGCACCTCTTTCAAGGATTTGAGAAAAAACTTCTTCTATGGCACCTTTATTAAGGACTAGAGTACGGGACTTAACCCGACCATATGCTTCACAATACCTCTATCAGAGGCGAAGAAACGAAAGTCAACCCTAATATCTTTTTGTGTCTTAAATCTTCCCAAGTATATCTTAATGATAAAACAAAAAGCACAATTCTCAAAGATAGACAAAAGTTGTGAAACACTTAGCCAAATTTCATTCATAAAAAGGTTCGAAATACATTCTTTGAAACCAACATTCAATACTTGGGATACAAGAAGTTACATGGCTCGGGATACAAGAAATTACATGGCTCAGGATACAAGAAGTTACTTAGCTCAGGATACAAGAAGGTAAACAGCTCGGGATACAAAAATTTCAACAAAAATCACACCGGTGGAGTTCAATACCTAGTGATTGGCATATTGAAGCATTTTCGAACTCTTCGCAATCGTCAAGAGCAAGATTCATGTGACGATCGAAAGCCATGAACTTACCAATGAGCGGACAACCGTCTTGGATTGCCACTAACATCCTGCCCTGAATGCTTCAGTCGATCTTCAAGGATGGACTCGGGGTAGATCCCGCCTCTACAGACTGCTCAACCAAACCTTCATTTGACACATTAGTGTCAACAATGGTGTTGCTCGGGGACTCTCTGACCTCAGCCTCAGCTTGGGATTTCTCGGTCGTCTCATCCTCAATATCATCCTCCGGAGAAGGGGGATCTATGAATTCCGCAGCGTCGGTAATCACCAGGGGTGGGAGCTCGGGAAGACCTTCGAGACGAGGAATTTGGACTTCGTCATACAACTTTGGGTCGAGGTACCTAGAGAGCTTCGACACGTTCGGGATGGATGTTTGCCCCAAGAAGAACTTGAAGGCCTGGCTCATCCCCTTCCTAAAAGCAACAGTAGAGAGAGCCAACTTCAAACCCCTGAACTCTGGAGTCTGGAAATAATCCTCTAGCACTTTCCTCCTAGAGCTCCTGGACGAACTAGCCTTCAACTCCTCGATCGTCTTCCTCAACTCTAAATTCTTCTCCTCCTCCTCAACAAGGAGAGTCTTAGCACTCCCTAAATTCTCAGTAGCTTTCCCAAGCTTCTTCTCGAGTGACCCAACTTTCCTTTTATATTTCCCCTTGCTTTTGGACAAATCGGCATTCTCCTTCTCCAAAGAAGCAATTTTGGCCCGAGCGTTCTCAAGATCCTTCTTGGCCTTGACAGAACTATAGTTAGCCTTCTAACAAAGTTCCTCAGAGAGCTTCAACTCTTTCGACTAGTGTTGACCTCGTCTCAACGCCTTGGCGAAGCAATGAGCAGCTCCGGCTAGGTTCCTGAAAGAAGAGTATTAGATAGAATCATCAAAATAAAGAAGTCAAAAGGATTACTTGTAACCATCCGAGAAGAACTTGTCATTCAGGGCATCCTTTAGATACTCCCGATCAACCTGAAGGGTGGAACCCTCCACCCAGCGTTGAGCAATGTCCGGGTCACCAAAGACCTAATCCCGATCAGTTAAATCCCACTAGGAAACAATGACAGGAGAGGACCCGATATGGGAATCGGGCTCGTAGATCCAAACTTTCTTAGCCGGGGGTGCCCGATGGATTCCTTGGTCAGCTCCTTTCCCCCCTCAGGGACAGCAAAAGCTTTTCTTTTGGGAACTTAACAATCCCGACCACGGCAACAGAAGGCTGACCCACAGCTGCTGAAGACTTGGCCTCGACAGCAAGAGCAGAAGAAGGCTTCAGCTTCAAAGGCAGTTTCCTCGCCCGAGCAAGGGACATGGCCCCGCTCGCAATAGCCAGCAGATCTTTCATGGGGACACCATCAGCCACTGCACAACAGAGAAAGTTAATCAGATCAGAAAACATAATACATAGAGGAAAATCAATCAAAACGAAAGCTCACCCCGAGAAAAACCCCACAACTGAAGGACAGACTCATACTTCATTGAATAACCATGGACCGCAAACTCGTCCCCTTCAAACCGATTAATTCTCCCGATTATATTCTCTTCCTCGGGATCTAGACCGAACGGGGTATTCAGAACGTCAATTTCTTTCCTTGGCCTCTCTTGGAAATCGGTAAGAAAGGGTTCGGGAGAAGGGAGACGGAAAAATAAATAAAACTCCCTCCACTTTTTTGTCATGGACGGGAGAGTATCTTTTTCAATAAAATTCCCAAGTCAAGGGAAGAGGATACCCTCTTAGCCAAAGTAGAACCAACCTCGCTAAGTGTGGGGGTGCAATGAGAAGTAGTGATGGAACAATCTGAAGGTTGGGACAACTCCAAGGTTATAGCAAAAACCGAAAAACCCGATGATATTACACCAACTGTTCGGGCTCAGGTTGGACGGGCTAATAGAAAAGTGATTCAAAATATCAACAAAAAGTTCATGCATCGGAAGACACAACCCCCTGATGAAAGCATTGTAGTAAAGGGGGTAGAAACCCCTCGGGGGACTATTTACTCGAGCGGAGTTACTCGGGAGGATGACTTCATAGCCATCGGGAATAGAAAAAGAAGAAAGAAACCTATCCAAGTCAATAGAAGAAAGAGAGCAGGGATAAAACTCAGGCCCCAATGTATTTTGAATAAAGTCAACATGCCAAGGTGTTCGGGGCTGCGATTGGGCCAATGCTAAGGCTCGGACATCTAACTTCTTCCTATCCGGTTTGCGGGGAATAGCACCCGAAACCCACTCGGGTGTTGAAAAGGCGGTCGAAGAGAAGCTCTTGATCGGGAAGGAGCAACCCCGGAGGTAGACGGACCATGAGAAGAAGTAGCTATTGACTCGGGATGAAGGGTACTGGCGGAAACAGAAAGGGTAGCCGACTCATCCGCAAATTTAGAAGCACCCTCTGAAGGAGCTTCATCATCTGGGATCTTTTCGTTCGAAACTTCCTTGGCCGGAATCTCAAAGTTAGGATGTTGGGCAGACGAGACAGTAGAAGAACTAGCCCTAAGCTGTTCAGCTAACTCGACGATCTCCATATGAGGCCTTGGATCATCATCGAGAGAAGCATCACTTCAGGAACTACCAGACATTTCAACTGAGGACTGTTCGTGCAAATCCTTCAGACGATCCCCTGTGAGGTTGACAGTCCTCATCTGACCACTGTCACCCTCACTAGCATAACCTCATCGGACAACGTTTTCTCTCACGATATTTTGGGACGGGAAAAAACCGCATACTACCTTTTGGTATCATGATCGGGAAAGAAGACTTACTAGTGAAAGATCAGGTTGAACTCAAAAAGCTAGTTGAGAGCAAGTCTTGGTCGAGAGCGATGAAAGCGATGGATCAAAACAAAGATGGAAATTGGATATGTATACTACTGGAAGAGGAGTTAATGATCTTGATCGAACGGTTGTGAAGCAACGGAATCAATGGCTTGTAAGAAGAGACACTTGACCTTCCCGAGGCTGCCATAATGACCACTTAATATGTCATTTGACATGGCAATGCAAGACTGGGCACAATCTTTGAGGAAGCCCAAGCATCGTAACGATTAACCACCTCAAGCGGGAACAATTAATGAACTCCACGAAAGTCCCAAATACTATCCCGCAAGAAGCAATCATCGCACGGGACAGGGGGCTAGTGATACGGGAGGTTTTGTACCCGACCACCGTTAGACCCGAGTGGGGCTAAATCTGATACCAAGTTGGGACCTTCACCGACTAACTTATGAAGGGCGTCACTTACACTGGACCTATATGGCAACAACGCCCTAGATAGAAGGTCAACTACAAGGAATGATAAAGCGGGATAGCCAACAGGGGAACATAGTCAAGAGAGATACAACAGCTTTTGTCGGGGGAACCTGTCCAACCTTGAAAAGGTAACACATACACTATTTAAACAAGGACTCACCCCTCCAGTAAGTATCCCATACATTTTGATAAACATAATCTTGTATAGCTCTGGCACGGGATCTTAAGCTGTTCATTATTTGACTTAGCCATTGGAAGCGGCTGCCCGACATACGAGCCGGCCCGCGTCTAACCTTTCTTGCAGGATTCATCGTCTCTAGAACTCGGAGGGACTTAGTCGGCATCTGAATAATAATTAACTGAGACGCATCAGTAGGCAAGATCAAGTCGATAAACAAACGATATTTCTACCAAAAAAAGAAAAGAAAAGATAAAAAAACGATACTCCTTAAAGAGACATGTTCCCATGTATCAAAGAGTAGATGAGAGATTGTTAGGATCGATCGTCAATTTAGAAGTCTCTGAAGCAAATTAAGATGGAGATCGTGATTTATGATTGATCCCAGAAAGGGCAATTTAGACTTTACCTACTCTCGGAGAGCAGTCAGCAGTGTTCAGGGAACACTCATCATTCCAATCGTGGTGTATGGGCGTTTCTTTTTAACTGGGGTGAAAGAAAAACTTTAGCAGGTGAGCTTTGTAAGGTTTTTATCGATCTCGAGTCAATGCAGCCCGTAAAAAGGGAGAATACACGAAGACCTTTTATTATTTAGACTTTTCCTAGTGACGGGAATAGTAATTAAGCCTTCGTTACTTTCCAATCTTCTTTGCTTTTATCATCTTTACTTTTACTTGGACCGGTTAAAAAAAAAACAAAAACTCGGGCATGGTGCACCTGGAACTATGTGAAAATAGATATCAGGAAATCTCAAATAAAAGCGTGTTTCATACCAATGCAATGTGCTTGGCATGTGTACCGAAGAAGAATAGAAAAGAGAAGAAAAAAAAAAATAAAAAAATTACAATATCGATTTCTCATCAATTACCAAAATATTATTACAATTCTCTCACTCAAAATCTTTAAGGTAAAAATTCTCAAATCCTACAATAACTCTACCTAAAATGTTAAAAATGAAAATTCCCACGGTAAACTCTCAAATTGACGATATAAGAGAGCCAGAGTGTGTATATATATGAATTGACCCACTGGGGCGGGGGCGGATCATACCATACCTTGGGTTGCTTTGCTTTCATCACAGGTCTTGGAAATTTGGTCACTTATGTTGCTCATCAAAATATAATGTCAGCACTGGTCATTCTTAAAAACTAGGTACAAGAATTTGGTTCATACGTAATAGTTGATCGTATGTACTTGAAGCAATTGTAAACTTGCAATCAAGATCATTAATTACTGCAAGGTTAGAAAGAATTCATGGCAAATTCAGAAGGAAAGTTTGGAATCTGTAGTGCATGAATGGAATATATATATTTAGTATTGTCAAGCTTACAATGGAAATTATAAGTCTACGGTCCCAGCACCTAGAGTACCATTCATGTCCTCGCTACGATTTGCTTTCTTTTTCTTTTTTGTGTCCTTTTCCAGTCAAATCTTATACAACATCTGCTCTCACCTGCTTCCTTCACAAAGGAAGAAGAAAACTACAAATGACAATTATGACTTGAAGGAGGAGAAGATAATTCTCGATTAATCAACACGTACGCACAGCCATTTGTTGATTTCTGGGCTTTTTATTTTTGATTTTCTTGTCCTAATATGTGTTTTAATATTGCGAATGTTAGATAAATAACTACTGAGTGTTACAATTCTAATTGTTAATTACACAAGATGTAAAATCCCTTTTTGTCAACACCTTTGCCTTTGTAAGGTAATGCTATGTAACACTCCTAGATCTTCTTCCCTATCCCAATGCTGCAGGCAATAAAATTAACGGAAATTGCTTCCAGTCCTATCCATTTAATGCGCAGGACTGTCATGCGAAATTTTGGATAGTTGGATCTAAAATTTCGGTCGAGATTTCGATCCAGCAGTCTGGAATTTTTTGCTTGACAGTCCTGCATATTAAATACGCAGGACTGAAACAAAGGGCAAAATTAACACACACTAATCAACCTTTGCTTCCGATCCCAATCACCCTTAAAGTCTATTTTACTAAAAAGAAGTAAAAAGGAAGACGAGAAAAGATGATAGCATCCCACTCCAATGTCCCAATCTACAACATAGCTTTCTATCCTACCTTATGAAGTTATGCTGAAGTGGTATTTGACATTAACGAAATAAAGATCACCTGAGGAAATTAGAAAGAGGCCAAGATAATTAAAAAGAAAAACGAAAAAAAATTCAAAACCAATATATATATTAAGACTTACTAAATTGAGCTACCTACGATATAAATAAATCGATCAGGTAGACTCTATCTCACCGATACATACATACATACATACATACGTACATACAAGGTTGGAGTTGGAGATGAGTTGGAGTTGGAGTTGGAGTTGGAGTTGAGCAGCAGTAGTAGTAATTTCATGATGATCGATCAGTTCATACAACAGTAGTAGAACAAGGAGAACCTAGTTTGGAAGTGAGGGTGGGAGGTACGACGACGTTTGGGCGAAAGGCGATGATAGCAACACAGTTGACATTAAAACGATATCTGGGGGAAACCCAGGTCCAAACCTTCCATCGTAGTCTTGCGTTCACCTTGAGGCTCAAAATGAGAGTACCGGCCGTTTGATCCCGAGCCACTTGGTAACCGAGAGATGGGGCCACAGGGAGGGCGGCACCTACCAGGGAAGCTGTCAAGAGATTGCTGTCTTGAGGCCCCTGATAGAACGGTGGAAGATCAGTGTAGACGGTAATCAGTTGCCCCTTGTACGAGGCGTAGACTTGGAGCTGGTCGTAGTACACTCCAATAAGTTTCTTATTGGGGTTGATGGTGACCAGAGTGACCTGTATGGAAGAATTGAGATCAAGGTGATCATCATCATCAGGAGGAAGGACCGTGGCCGTGGCCGTGGCCGTCGCCGTGGCCGTCGCAGTGGCCTTCATCAGGTCTAACTGGTAGATATCTGCTTCCTTGAGGTAGAAGTCAGGCTTGGAGGGTCGTAGAATGAGCCAGACAAGGAAGATGAGCGAGAAAACTGAGAGGAGAAAGGTGGAGAGGGCGTAGAGTAGCTTCTTGGGTAGCTTGTCAAAGTTGAGTCTGTGCTTTTCGGCGCAGTGCTTGGGAGATTTGGCGAGGAACTTAGACATTTGCTTTGCTTTGCTTTGCTTTGCTTTGCTTTGCTTAGGTTCGCTACTAACTAATAAGTTGAGTAGTTGGTGCTTGGTACAAAGCTGCTCACCAGGGCGGCTATCTATGTATATATAAGTAATATGTATATATTTATATAAGCAAGCAATCTCTATAATAAAGCCAAAGCCGCAACGGAACGACATTTATGCATGCAATTGATTGAATATGGAAGAGGAGATCTGATCGATTAGTATGGATGGCGTTGGGCTTGCGGCATGGTTAAAGTAATTAATTAGCGGATCAAAGCAATCGGCATTCAAGAAAATAAAGAAAGAAAGAAAGAAAGCAGCAATCAATAATTTCTCACCATGACACTATTGCTTTTGACCGGGAGTTGGTGGTGCTCATGGTGGTGGGGATGGTGTTAGCTAGCCAAGGTGGTGGTTAATGGTAATTAAATTTGAAATGAGATGAATCCTTTATAACGGTAGACGTGGAATCAATGTATGGAGGGGTCCACCAGCAGCAGATGATGTAGGAATAAAGAAGGAAGCAATAAGTAACCCGGCCCATATACCTCACAAATCACAATGGAATTGGATCCGTATATGAGGTCAACAACAACAATAACAACAAGACTTGTTCCAACTAAATGGAGTCGACTACATGGATTCTTATCCTCCAATCAGTTCTTCGAGGCCAAGCTAAATACAATGCCTAAGCTATACATATCATTTCTCACCACTTCTCCTAAAGTTATCTTAGGTTTATCTCTAGCTCTTCTAGTTCCTTCAATATAGATTATATCACTTATTCCGTACAGGGACATTTATAGATTATTGAGACTTAATATTTTTTTTTGAGATAAACTAAAGAGGGGATGCAAATCCATACACAAGTAGCTCCATTATGCAATGTTTGGACTTTTGAGTTCGACCTATGCAAATATTAGCCCGATAAATTACCCGCACAATTATAGACCAGCCCTATCAAAGACCTAGTATAGTCCATATAAACCGTTGAACTTAATTGACATGAATGAAAAAAGAATAATGAATTGAATGTTCGTTCCATGAATATTCGACCTTTTTACTATTATTACTGTACTTACGTGGGGATCCATAGACGCCTAGACTTTTTATTAATTTATTTATCAAAATATATTTATAAAAACTCAAAAGTCTTCTCTTTTCTTTTTTTCCTTGTCTCTCTGTCTGTACATACTGTCTGATTCATGATCAACTCACAGATCGAGTAATAAAATATATATTTTTTGGAGGGTAAGAATGAAATGTCCTTGGCGTTTTAAACAACAGTTGAGTCGTAGTGGACCAGGGTATGAATCCTTTTTACTATTTCTTTCTTTGGACCTCACTTAAATCTCATCCGAAGATTTACAAATATTTGAGATAGGATAGTAAAAATGTCATCAACTGATTCATTTAGGGCATGTTTGGTTATGAGTTTAGAGATTTCAAATATCTAGAGATTTAAAATATATGGAGTTATAATTTATAAAATTAGATGTTTGGTTGTGGAATGAAATTTGTGGATTCATCCTAAAAAATTATTTGATCGACGTAATTTTTGTGAATGTGCAAATGTATAACTTTTTTGAAATCTCTGGATTTCACCCCTTACCCATAAATCTACTGGTTCACGTTTTTAGTGTAAAAAGGTGAATCTCTAGATTTCATGAATCTAGAGATTTCTACAACTAAACGGATATAATTCTCAGATTCATGAATCCAAAGATTTATGTAACCAAACAGGCCCTTAGCAATCGAATCATCAGCATCATATAAAAGCCAACTCAAAATTTTATGACTTTACTGTATATAAGTAGCACCACACAAGAATAATTCAAAATTTCTGAGTAGTTCGTTATTGCTAGAAATTTCTTATCCATTAGATGGGTGTATGGATGTATGTATGTATGTATATATACATAAGGTCCTATAAGGCTAATTTATATTCTCAAGGCGTCGAATTCACTGAATAGATTCCACCGTTGCTGAGGTTTTTTATCTGTCAGACCAAAAAGAATACTTAGAATCAATCACGATGTGATTTAACGTCCGTTCCCAATCAGAGGTACCATGATCTGAAATGACTGATCGATCGAGCTTGGAAGAGGATCAATCGAGAGATGGGGTCGAGCACAGCAGGTGATGTACGTTTTTTCCACTTTATAAATTAAATAAGCCTATAAATAAATAAATAAATAAAACTCATTAATAATGATGGGCTGGGGCTGGAATACAGAGTACTAAACTACTAATTGGGTGGCCCAACTCTTTGGTGCATTGGTGGTTTGGTTCGACATCCCGACAGCGTCAAAGTGAATGAGAGTGAAGGTGAAATGATGATCCTATGTAATAAAATGCTTCTTTCTTGGAATTCTGGCTTTTCTTAGGGTAACATTCTTGGGATTCTGGCTGAGCGAGCATGTCAATGAAAGTCAGTCTCAATCAGATCGGGATATACTATTTGCATCGCTAAAGTCACCATCATCATCATCATCACAATCTTCTCTCTTTCATTCTCCTCGTCCAACCCCTACTCAGTTCTCAGTTCTCAGTTCTCAGTTCTCATCTCATGGTGAAGATAATGAATATAATAAGAAAGTCCATTCGGTATCCAAAGCGATGCGACTTGCGAGGTCGAGGGGCCGGCCATGAGTACTGGATGGGGATCGAAACAGTATTGAATTTGAAAGAGAGAAAGAGAGAGGAGCCCCACGGCCCACGCAACGCACCACCCACCTAGCTATCCTTTCCAGGACACCTTAATTCAAAGGAGAATTTTTGTTCTTGGGATTTGAGAAGGAAGACGATGAGCCAAAAAACCTAACGGGATCGGGAGTGCCAAGGGGTTAACCTTTATTCGATGCTACCTACCTACCTACCTACCTAGCTATCTTGTCTTTAATTGTTTATTATCATTAATTCATTACATTATTATTGATTTTATAATAATAATAATAATAATAATTATTATTATTATTAGAGTAATAATAGAGTAGAGTTGATGGACAGTGGATAGGAACGGGTTGGGCCTAGTGGTGGGGAGGGAGGACTCAAAAGGATGAATTCGGATAATCACCCCATTAGATGGGCACTCTGTGCTCCTTGACGGGTTTACCACCACAAATCATGTGGGGCTCAGAGGTAAAAAAATAAAAATAAAAATAAAAAGAACCCATCACCCAACTCATGGCTCCCCCTATATTTATGGTGGTAAAGTCGTCGTGCTTCCTCGACCGGTAGCTGATCCGGACTCCTCAAAAGGACGTTCAGTTCATTAATTAATATCATTGATCGTGCTTGTGTGGTGCGGGTCAAACCAGGTGCTGCATGTGACGCCTGCTCACTACCGTTGGATGGAAATCACATAAATTTCATTGAATTCTTGTCACTCAAAATGTCATATTCTACATTAACTAACTTAAATGAAATAAAATAAACTTTTCTTTAAAATTGATCAATCATGTTTTGAACTATTTGAATTCAATAGAATCTACATGGCATGGCATACCGCATATGTACTAAAGCACCCCCCACGTAAGATGCTCCACACAAATAACATCCAAAAATTTGGTTGATTCAACTTCGGTTTGTTTTACCAAAGTTCATCAGCTCAGTCTCTCAGACCCATGGCAGGCCACGCAACGTATGGATCCATCTATCCATTTACTTCCCTTTTTACTTAAAATAAATAAGACCAATATTAGGTCCATTGATTTTCTTGTAGATGTGTGGCATGTATCTTAACATCACATTAAATGGTTGAAATATATTTATCAGTCACATCAATAAATTCTTTGATGTGATTGTTAAATGAATTTCAACCATATGATGTGATGTAGAGACACATGGCAGATATCTAAAAGAAAATAAATGGTCATTTCTAAACGTGATAAATATCATAAATTTCAGAAACGGACAGACCCGAAGGAATACCAATAGCTGGGCCCTACATCTGGTGGACCGGAGCTAGGGACGGCGCCATGTTGGTAGATAGATGGCCATAAAGATAGAATAGAAAACGCATGTACGCTATGTACACACGGGCCATTGCCACGCACCCACCCAGCGTCGTTGGCATCTTCCCCCGGTGGGGGCAGAACTTGCTCGACTTAATATTGCCTTTTTCTTTTGGTCTCCTTTACCGATAGATATTTACAAAGATCACATAGTGCATGCTGAGTGGCTACTGAGATTACAAGTTTGGGAAATCTAACATTGAGCTTTTCTTAATGAAGAAGGTTTAATACTCTTCGTTATTTCATTTTTTTCCATCACAATCATTACTAGGAGCACAGGAGGCAACCATGGAAGTCCTGCCACGAGTGCCTCAATCACGATTGATCATACATGCATACATGGAATAAATATGGTCGACAATCATATTGTAAATCTGGAATACTAGGTGTGTAGGCAACAACTCAACCACCTCGCACTTTCTACATTATTTAAAATTTTAAAATTTGACTCACTTGAATCTACTTCGTCCACAAACTCTTCTTAGTGAGACCCAAACGCATCAGATGGCTTCCGTGCATCAAAAGTCTTCAAAATAATTGAAGTTTCCACCAAATTCTCTTTAGAAAAATCTAGAATTTTATTTGAAGATGACTTTGCCCTATTCACACTTGAGGAGACCGCTTAAACTTTGTCTTGCATTGTCTTCTCCGGTGTTGGCGACCTCTCCTCTACGACATGATTCTTAGATTTTTTTTGAACGGACATAACGTTGCTACATGCCCAAAGCTTCTACAAGAAGCACGCAAATTTTCTCCATCTTTATACACATTAGATTGAGTAAAACTAAAAACCTTCCCAATGCTAGGTTACATTCATTCAACTTGAATTTCAAGCACACGCTCCACCCCCTTTTTCACCTCAACTAAGATATGAGCATAACTACCAAAAAAACTTGCTTAGTTCCGTTTTCAAGAGCGATGGGATGCCCCATTGGTTTGACTATTGAAAAAAAATACTCGGACATGCCAATACTCCAAAGGAAGATATGGTATACGAATCGATCCAAACTAATTTAGTTGATGGTTGGGCTATATTCACGTTAAAATCCAGCTTCCAAGGACCAAGGTTGAAATAAAACCACTTGCGAAGGAATCCGACAAAGATTGCATCTCCATACTTTAGATATGTCCTTCTTAGAACCAAACTGGAAAATTATAATAAAAGGAAAAAAACCTATATTGAACCCCTATACTGCAGGATCCCAACAGAGGTAACCAGTCCGTGAAGGATTATAGTGACCAAACTTCTCACAAAAGGCTTGTCACGACCCACCTAGCCAGATCTAGTCATACCTGAATACCCGTGTGGGTGATACACTATAGGACCAAGGTTCACGGCGAAATCTATACCACCATACAACATAGCATAATGAAAGGACACAAATAATTTAAAGTATCAAGATTCAGTTATAATAATCAAATTATCAAATGCGATTACAGTTATCCGAAGAATTTAAGTTAAATCATTATCCAAAGCTATTCAAGTTTAAATCATCAGAGTTTAAAGAAAGATATTGTTGGGTAATGCCCATTTAAGCACCTCTGGAAGCAGACAAAAAGAGATGGCAGAGTCAGAAGTTAAATCATTATGCAAAGTTATTCAAGTTTAAATCATCAAAGTTTAAAGAAAGATATTGTTTGAAGTGAAAATCTAGGTTTATCGACGGAAAACGGCATCATCCCTCTCCATAGGTTTAATGGCAATGACATAACATAGGACTACGAGGGATGCTATCATCTCCAAAGACATCGTCGAATCTTCACTAGTACCCAGCTTCTTAGGAGCAGTTTGGGCACGGGCACGAAGCTCCATGCGAATCCACCTCCTCACAAGCCACTCCCTCAAAATACTCTACTTGCGACGGATTCTCCATTTAAATGAAGTCCTCATAACATGTAGTGAAATCTAAAATCATATATACATAAAAGAAACATATGTAATTAATAATGATAATATGAATAATAAATGAATATGAAATCATGCTTCTAACTCTATTATGAAGTCTCTATAGTAGACACACATGAAATTATATACCAGCCTCCTCTGGGAGTCTTAATCACTCTCCCTTAACAAGAGACATCTATTGGGTTCTCCACGATTGTTGGGTCAAGTCACACCAATCTATGGCTGGGGATAAGTCACCACTCTCTCACATCACCATTTGGCTTGAGATCTAGTGCGTGTCAATAGGATAACTCTAGGCCCAATGCATGGTCTTATGGTCTCGTACTACATATGGTCTGGATATCATTCCTCAATACGAAGCATCTGTTGGATTCCATTTCTCGGCCCTATGGTCATCCACATATTTATAAGCAAACCCTATCGTGGCTTGTAGAAATCGCACATTGCGCTGAAAGTGACATGAGCCCAAACACTATACATATGCAACCTTACTATCTCATGATGGCAGTGGGCCTGCTTGATGCTCACAGAACCCAACCATTGACATCACAGGTTAACCGGCTTCAATACCCTTGCCAGAAGGGTAGTAGCACTCATGGGATTACCTAGCCATCACAACTAGACACCTAGTATCCATGTACTTAGGACTAAGTGCATATATACAGAGTCACCAGGGTAATGGGCGAACCCACAACCCTAGTTGGCATATATGTACAAGAGGACAAAGTCTCACAATCACATCCACACATTCATATCATTCCCATATCACAATTCATAAAATTTGAAAGTAGAAACAAATACAATGGTTCGACAATGCAAAAGTAATAGTCGATGTGGGAGGTGGGATTGGGGTTATACTTGAGCTGATCACTTCCAAATACCCAAAAGTCAAGGGGATAAAAATTCAATTTACCTCATGTCATGCAAGATTCACTAGATTTGTCACACCCCCTTCCAGCCAGTTCCAGACACACCCGAACACCCATGGGGGTGATAACACTAAAAAATCAAGTTCATGGTCAATCCATAACAATACAACACCATATAGTATAATCCAAGAGAAAAGGAATTTCAGGTATCAAATATCAAAGCATCAAATGTTATTACAGTTATCCTCAAATCATTACTTAAAGTTAGTCAACATCATAATCAAAATTTAAAGAAGAAAAATTGTTTAAAGTGGAAGTCTAAATGTTCTCGAAGAGAATTAAGAGTATAAATATTGCCCCTGCCTAACAAATAAATAAAGAACATAAGTGATCACAACTAAGGCAACTACATTCTCATAAGGAATCTCCATGGCTTCAAAAGAGTTGGACCCCATAGGAGTAGTCTGAGCAAGGACCCGACTCTCTTTGTACCTCGATGTCCTCGCTTGCTAGGCCCTCATAAGATTCCGCTTGCAATGAACTCTCCAGGTAAATGGTATCCTCATAACCTGTTACAAAATCTATGAAAAATATATATATGGGAGTGAGTTCCAAAGAACTCAGTGAGGTCAACATAACTATATATCGCACATCAATCACACACATTCATATGCAATAATTATAATGAGATGATAAATGAGTATGAAAGCATGATCCTAGACTCTAACAAATGCAATATCTATGGTAGACATGCATAAAGTTACAACACCAGCCTCCTCTGGGTAGTCTCGTCACTCTCCCTCATGGCACTCAAGCCGTCTTTTGGGTTATTGGCAGAAAAAGGGATTAGGTCACATCATATCATGGCTGGGGATTAGGTCACCACTCTCTCACCAACACCATTTGGTCAAAGAACTGACGCGTGTTAGGGATAAGTCTAGCCCAAATGCAAGGTCAATTATGTCTCATGTTACATGTGATATGGATATTGTCCCTTATGCCTAGTGCCCTTTTGGTCTGCTTATCCTTCTCACCTAGGAATGTTATTCCTCACGGACTCAAGCCATCTTTTGGACTACCATTCCTTAACTCTATGGTCATCCACATATGGTGGGGCGGATGCCTCTCATGTCTCCACGATACTCAAGTTGTCTTTTAGAACCCTAACATTTGCAACCCAACCACTACATGATAACTGTGAGCTTGTATGATGCTCACAAGAGCCAACGACTGCCATCACGGGTCACTTGGCTTCAATACCCCTGCCAAAATGATAGTAGCACTCAATCGGGTTTACTAGCCAAACACATCTAAACACTTCTTCACCATGCACCTAGTGAGTTTATGTGGATGAACCCACAACCCCAGGTTGGTATATATATATATATATATATACATGGTGGTACCATACCACCCAACTTCATCACACATCACGATTTCAAACATCATCTGAATGATTAAATAATAGCATAAGTACAAAACATCAAATTACGTTGTATCTGTGCAAAGTCCCACAACAATTTATATGAATATAAATATAATATTTGCAATCACCAGAATTAGAATCAAATGTAAATACACAATATATGATAGTGTATTCCTAACTTGTCATTGACTGTAATGATCTCCAAATGCCTAAGAAATCCACAAATTCAAGAGTGTAGACAAGTTACAAGCACCCTAGAAACATAAAGACTAAGTTTAGTTCAAGTCAGGAAAAGAACTATGCATCAAACAAACCTGACTTGCGCTCCCGGATAGGGGGCGGCAAGTTAAGCCTTCTAGGGTTGGTCGACCGCCCCCTGGTTGCGACCAAAATGCCCTAGTTTGAGCTTATTTAGAAATCAAATCAATGGAACAGTAGTATTGTCCCAAAAACACCTTCCCATCATCCCAGTTAGTCCCAAATCAAAAAGGCTCAAATTGGTTCTTAGAGAAACACCCGCGAGTATCTCAGAGAGGATGAATTGGCTTCAAAATAAAATGATAACATGATTCGTCATTTAATGGGGTTGGAAAACATAAAGGGGGACAAGAATAAGCATTCATTACAACCCAACTTCTATAACTACCATCATTATTGCAACATCTATCAAAATATCATGAAAAGTAGTTGGAATGAAGGGTTTCTAGAGTCCTCTTACCTCAACATACAATTATCCTCACAAATTACATTTTGGCACCTCCTCATGTGCAACAATCTCCCCAAAATTCCAAGCCCTTCTCCTCTCCCATGCTCTTAGCCTCTCACTAGCATAAACAATTTGTTTATGAGGTGAAAAAAACCATAAAATAGGGTTTATTGACTTAAATTCCCGAAAATGCCTTTTCTAGCCAGGGGGCGGTCGGTCAAATCGAGCACCCGGCCCAATCAACCATCCCTTTATCTTCCTAATATGAAAGTTGATTTCGAAGGGCTTCAGATGATAGAAACCTCTAAACATTTATGAATCAATGGTATACTTTACCTTGACATTAGAATCCTTTAACATAGGTTTTCGTACATGCCAAAATCTCATTTATTTGCCTTCTGAACTGATTTTCTCTCTCCTCTTGAAGTCAAATAGGGTGGTCGGTTCTTCTTCTAATTCATCCAAGTCCATAGGTTCGATTTTTAAATTTTTTTTTGGCTCAACTCGAATGACCCATAGTTGCCTTCTACTAGAACTCTAGGTTCGCAAACCTGAAACGATGGGTTATGGGTTAGGATTTAGGGGTTACAAGTTAAATTAATCTGGTAAATATCTTTGATTGTTTTATTCCCTAAAGAGTATTTTTATTGGTACCCACCTTAAGTGGGGGTGAAACCTTGTTCTCCCCTCTTAAGTGGGGAATATTACTAGCAATCCATTTTCATCGAAACCAAATATTATTCGTTATCCTTTGTTAATCTTCCTCACCTTTTATTTAAATTGAATTTGAAATGACGACTTTGCCCTTATAATATGACCATAATGCTCTCTTACTCACACACACTGTCATTCCAGGCCCAACCCTTAGGTTTCCCCTTCACCCATCTTCTTTCTAGACGTCACCAGAAAATGCCCATCACTACCGAAGACCACCGCACCCACCATTGGTAACGAGTAATATTTGGTTTTGATGAAAGTGGGGTTACCAGTTATGTTTCTCGCTTAACAAAGGAGAACAAAGTTTCACCCCCACTTAAGGTAGGTACCAGTAAAAACTCTTCCCTAAATCATTTGATAGTACCCATGTTGGATTCTCTTCAGCTATTCATGATTCAGTTAATTAATTAAGCATGTATGTTGAAATAAAAGATGACCTACTCGTGTAGGTGTGAGCTTGGCAATAGCTAGCTTGCCTAGCCATCAAAATTATTCATGGGCTTACCTATCTCTCTTCATGCTACTTCTCCCAATGTATGTAGGCAATACTTCACAATTGGGGAGACGATGATTGCTTGAAGTAGTTGAAAATTTGCTATCAAGCATTACCAAACCATGGAAATTTGTGGTGATTGACAGAGTTGTTCTTTTACTTCCTGAGACAACTACTAATGCAAAAACCGTGCTCAGACTTGATTTGTTTTTGCTGGTTCAACATTCTGGATGACAGGAGAGGACAGAGAAACAGTTTGAAGACTTGGCCAAGGACGCTGGCCGGATTTAGTCGTCTTAAATTAGTTTGTTCTGTTTTAAATCACTGGGTTATGGAATTCTGTAACAGCTGCATTTGAATTCCTTTTCAACAGTGTGCAGAATCAATAGCAGAATGGTTCACATCATTTTAAACATGTTAGAGATAATGCAAGATAATATGATGTAAAACAATAGGAGTCCCCCTATCGTGGTTTCTTTATTGGTTTAGGTTTTGGCTATCAGTGTCCTAGTCTAAGTAAGTTTCCTACAAAACTTTAAGTTTAATTAAATAAGAATTTATATTTCCTTTTGTAATTATATTTTAGTTTATTATAAAATTGTTCTTGCAATAGAAGTATAGAACACACGGATCAATCGCCCAGCCCAACTTTCCAATTATTCTCTCTTCTTCTTCTCTCTACCAAGTAATTTGTAAAAACACAAGCTGACTAAATCTATTATCACCAATCATTCAAATGGGAAATTTTCCAGATCTATTGATTCTGGAAAACATTTGCCTAATAAGAAGTTTTTTGAAAAAAATCGATAGATAAGCATGAGAAGTTTTTAAACAATTGAAAAATTTGAAGCACCAAATTATGTGTTATCTTATGCTTTTTGGTAAATAGTACTAAATTACATTTCATAATAAAAGTTTTCTTGAGTTTAGCTCTTTTTTTTTTTTTTTTTTGTGGGGGGGGGAGTAAAATCGCACAAAGGATAGAAGCCAAACAAACTGAAGGCAATAGAGGCTTAAGCACATGCACTAAGCTAATTAGAACATACAGCAAGCCCAAAAGAAAAACAAGGAACAAGACAGGTCTTGACAAAGGTGAGAGTATGTTTTTTGCTTTGTTCTTTTTCTTCTTTTTTCTTGAAGAGTTAAAAGTCAACAATGAAGTCGTCACCGATTTAATTATGCCCCTTGTTGGCACGAACGCTTCTTCTGCAACCAACCATCGCGCAATCAGAGACATAGGTAGGGAAGGAGATATCAATCTCAAAGACAATCTCAGTGGAATCTTTGTCGCAAAACGGAGGATCAGAATTAGAATTATAAGAGATGGGCTGCCTGCAAGAAGAACCCAAGAGAATTAAGGGTTGGGAGGCTCGAAGGGGAGGGAGAAGAAGCAAGGTCAAGAGGGGCTGGGCCAAGAGAGACTAGGGACAAAAATAGGAAAAGGGTTACAAGGGGAGGGAAGGTGGGAAGTAGTACCCTAGGCCCATGGGCCTGGATAGGATGACTGGGCCCACTGGGAAGGGGGGGGGAGGCCTAATTAAGGAGGGAAACAAGGGCTGTGGGAGAAGTGTGATTTGATTTGATTTGATTTGAAGAGGGGAGAGGGAGATAATGGGGGCAAGGGATAGAAGAAGGAAGCATAGGCAAGCAGCAAAATCACGAAAAAGAAAAGAATCGAAAGTTGCGTACTGCGAGGGATCAAAGAAGTGAGGTTGGGACGAGGAGGAGACAAGGGAAGCTGGCATCATAGGGAAAGAAGAGAGGGTGGGTATGGCTGTGGTCACTCGATCAAGTGAAGGAGAGGCTGACTCGAGGGAGGTAGAGTAATCAGCGACAAGGTTAGCGAGCAGTGGGGATTTTGCTGGGGTATTGCATAATTAATGTGCAGCACCTGCAGCAAACGGTCGAGCGACTGTCCATTTCCGAAAAGTGTGTTTTCAACCTCCAAAATAAGCTTCAAGAAAATAATAGTTACCCTATAACTACTCTAATTTAACTGTACACATGAAGTAAAAATGGGCTGCAATTCATTCATGCATAGAGAACTGGTTCTGCATAAAATGATAATTTAATTAGAGCATATGCCAAAATTCAAATGAAAACGGGAGTCTTAATTAAACTCTCTTGTAAGTTTACTGTATATGAGATGATCAGAAGTAGGTTATGCTTATTAAAAAAGCACCGTAGATGAACACCCTGAAATCATGGAAGACGCTTAGTATATGTTGTTTTGTTTCATTTGATGGGCAGCACTGGAGGAGACATGCAAATATTACAAAACAGCAATTGATCTTCTTGAACGCATTCCTACTGTCAATGAGACCACCTAGCTAGCTATAGAAAACATGATCATAAGCAGATAGATATATGCATCCAGTGCATGAGGTTTCCAACACTACAAAGATTAGCTCTGATCGATTGTTTACCAATGGGATCACAACTAGCTTGATCACCTTAACAGGTTCACGGCCCCCATTTACTAGGGCAAGGGGGTCCAGACCCCCCTTTTTGGGGGGGGGGGGGGGGGCCCCCAAACTTCTTTTGGGGGGGGGGGAAGATTTTTTTTTTTTTTTTCCCCTCAAAAAAAAAAAAAAAAAAAAAAAAAAAAAAAAGGAGGGGGGGATAAAAAAAAAAAAAAAAAAAAAAAAAAATTCTCAGGCCACCCTAAATATCATACCCAACAGTTTCAAAATACAATATCGTCTAAATTGAACATCTTTGCCATCTTAACAAACCCAAGGCAACATAACCATTGAAGATATATTTCAAACAACCAAAAGGGGTGGGGCTTTCAATCATGTTATATAAACAAAGTAATGTAGTATGATATTCATCACACAATCATAAAGACTTCAATCTGAGTCGTATATAGAAACTATCTTCAAATCCCAAACTTAAATTAGACAAGCCTGGCAAATCTAGAGATACATCCAATAAGCAAGTGGCTGATATCCTCATCTCAATTATTTCATAATTGAAGAATCATTCATCTATAGGATATAGTTATCTCGTCAACATGATTTTTACCATCAACCAAAAAGCACAAAAACATTACATTAGTTTGAAACGAATTTCAACAAAACAAGTCACACTCCACATATCATACACTACAATCATATATATCTATGAAGAGTCATCCTAGGTAAGACAAAACAAGTCCCCCATCCCTACAATCATATATATCTATGAGCTGAGTTACAATACTCATATCATACAATACACTCATGCAATATAAGTTGAGTTATAATATTCATATCATATACTACGGTCAATATATCCCTGAGTTAAGTTATAGCACTCACATCATATACTACAATCATATATACAAATGAGTTAGGTTGTAATATTCACCTATCTTTTGAATCCGAGTATACTTTCTTCAAAATTAAGATAATTTTATGTTATTTTAGAGCAAAAGTCATTTCCTTGGAACTATTCACGATCTGATCGACACCTAAACCGATAAATGAATGTATCAATGTAGTCTTATATTCATGATGATCCTACACTCAAGCTCATTCCTCCACTCTTTTGTCATACATTCTTCCCTTACACTCAAGGTCATTTCCTCCAATGATGGGTTAGTCAAGCAGTTAAAGACTCACCTCCCATAGGGATGTCCTGGGTTCACACCCACTCGGCGGCATATATATATATATATATATATATTTTAGTTCCCACCCCTATCTTGGAGCACGGCTCCAGAACTTCCTTAATCTAGTTTAACTCCTTTTTCTAGATTGCATATAGTCCAATAGAGTCTTAATGCTTCATTTGACAATAGTGTAGCGTCAATATACCTAGTTCAAACACTGCACCTACGTCCTACACTCATTCACCAGAGTCGTATTTTGCCACATTTTCAATCCAAATTTTGGTGCTTTTAGTTCTATGGCCTCACTAAGACTAAGCTTCCATTCAATTCACATCCATTATGTCACACCCCACCTGCCAGTCTCGATCACCTGCCTAACAACCCGTGGGTGCGAGCGTTACAGGATCCACAGTCTTACCCATCAATAATAATAAATGTAAATACAGATAATCAAGAGCAAGAACAATTTCAATAATTAAATAAAAGGATTACAGGAATCCAAATACTTCAATAAAATAATCAAAGAAAGAAGCAATGTTCGAAAGAATAACGAGTTCCAGTGGAAGCAATCAAAGTAAACTAAATGAGTTTCTTTCCAGTTTCTTTCTCTAAAGCTAAATACTGGTTTTCTAACTTAGCAAGCAAGGGGGTTCTCCAGTTCTTCTCCATACAATCAGCAAAATGTCGGGCAATATGCCTCCTTCGACCATCAATGGGTGTTATAAGCGCACTCCAAGCATCCGCAGGAGACTTCGTGCACGCTATTTCCATCTCCCATTGACGGTGCCACATCTTCTTCATACGAGAGGGTTCTTTCATACGGATTATCTCTCATTTCCGATGATGTGCTACCATTTGTGCAGTTAGTATAACATCTTGATGCATCCAAAAATCTGCTCAGCCTTGAGACCCCTGGGGAATGACCTGCAAAACAAAGTTAGACGTGATCTGACCCTGGGGTCGGGAGGCGACCTCTGTAGGCTAAGTCAGTAGTTGGAACAACACAGAGCTCTAGTGAGTTGCAGAGCTTAATGAAGAGATAGAATAGAAAAAGAAAGATTCAGTTACGTCCCCTTTGTAGCGATTGCTACATTATATAGGGTTTACCTTTCATTCTCAACCGTTAGATTAATCCTTGAGTCTTTGTTTGTCTCCGTATGATCTTAGGGTTTTACTTCCCTAATCTGTGTTATTCCACATTCCTTCCTCGGCACGATCGCCTATCCCTATTTTGATGGGATCATATCTCTTACCATAGCGGTTGGGTCTTCCATAATGGTTAGGTTTCTTCATGCTCAAGTAACCTTTGGTTAGCTACTCGCTTTGGTCTTGATCGGGACGAACCGACCGACCATGGTTTGACTCAGCTAGTCTATTGTTATTATTTTTATTCATCACATACAAAGAAAAATGAATGAACTCAATAAGGATAACACATTTCTCATCCATATGTCAACACAATCAATAATGCATATATAATATGAATAATATGCAATAGTATGAATGCTACTAAGATCTAACTATGCAAGTCTTTAGATAGTTGACATGCTTTAAGATATAACATTAGCCCTCCTCTGGGTAGGTCTAGTCACTTTGTTCCCTTACGAACTGGTTACCTCTGTTGGGATCCTAGGTAAAGGGATAAAGTCCTCATCAGGCATCCATGGCTGGGGATTTAGTCATCACTCTCTTACCACGACCATTGTCAATGAGTATTGCACATGTCGGGGTTTCTAGTCCACTACAAGTCATAATGGTAACACACTACATGAAGTCCAGATAATTCCCCTATGGCATCAACCAACTCGGTTCCGTATCCTTCGCAACCTAGGAATGAGAACCCTCACGGATTGGGTACCGATGTTGGACTTCACTCCCTAACCCTATGGTCATCCACATATTGTTGGGACGGACAGCTCTCATGTGAAATCCCCCGGATTTCTACCCCTTTAACCCGTGGCTTCAAAATCCAGAAAACCGGGCCTCGAGTTGACGGAAAATGTGGGCCATTCAAGTGGAGCCTGAAGGGTTGGAAATGGAACCAATGTTGGTGGATGACCCTTGTGATGACTCATCAACTCTCCTAAAGTTTATGTGAAGAAAAAGATTAATCTCGATGGTGTAAAAAGGGTGATTTTGGAACGTCCGTAGATCGGCGATGGAGAATTCGATTGACGTAAATAAGGTATCAAATCGAAGATCGTCGAAAGACCTTTCCAACAAGCCAAAAATCACCAAAATCGGAGTCCATTTGAGGGGTCAATTGGGACCGATTGATCGGCCGGTCGACCGCCCCAACCCCCCAACCATTTTCCAGCTTCGGGGCAGAATCGGGTTTTTCATGTTTAAAACCCTATTTTGAGTTTCTAACCTCTCATACTCGCATTTTAGAAGGCTAGTACGAAGCTGAGGCTAAAGGAGGAAGAGAAACCAAGGGAAAGTAAGGTTTCTAACCATTTGGACGTGTGCTAACACCAGGATCATTGCGGAAATGTTAGGAAAGGTAAGAATCATTAAACCCTCTTCTTTAAGCTTAGTTTTTGGAGTAGTTCTTCGCAATAAATGATAGATTTGAGTAGTTGTTGCTTGATAGGTGTTTTGAATGCTTGCAAATAGTTTCATTTATGTTTCCCTTTGGTTTGTAAGTGATTTGTGCGAGTCGTTGCAAACGATTTTGCATTTTGGCTCTCAGATCCAGCAGAGAGCACTCCCGAGAGCCCAAAATTGGGGCTTTTTGATTGAGATAGAATTAGATCAAATTGAAGGTATAATTAGGACCCTATTGCTGCCAATTAGACATTTCCAAAGTTTCTTTTCGATTCGACTTCGAATCGATGGTGAAATTTGATTTTTTTGCCGAAACTAGGTTGAGAAAGGTGGGTTCGAAACTAGTTGGCAGATTAGGCTTTTATTGGGTTATTTTGGAAACTTTATTAAAACCCAATTGACTTCTAATTTATGTCTAATGATCCTCTTACATGATTAGGTTTATTTTGATTATAATCACCAACTTATAAGTGTGACTTTGTGGAACCTTGGAGAGCTTATGCTAACTAAAAAGGTGAGGAATATACTCAACCTTATCTTGCATGTTTAATTATGTAATTAAATTTCATTATTGATAATATTGCCTTGTTTTAATATTTTTTTATCTTGTGATTATGTGTGGGACTTTGCACGAATGAAAGGTAAGCAAATATATTTGCTTCTATTTTCAATATTCTTTGAAAACAATATGAGAATGTATGGGATGGATGAGATTGAATGGATTGAGTGTTTCTTTTACTTTCAAATTCTAAATCATTGATATGAAGATATATGGATGATGTTGAATTAAATTACTCTTTTTATTTTATGTTTCAAACTAGGGTTGTGGGTTCGCCCATTACCGTAGTGAACTTACATGAGTATGCATCTAGACTTAAGTACATGAATGCTGAGTGTCTAGAAGTGTTTGGCTAGGTAACCTCACGAGTACTACTACCCTTCCGGCGGGGGTATTGAAGCCGGTTAACCCGTGATGTTAGTGACTGGGTCCTGAGCGTCAAGCAGGCCCACTATCATCATAGAGATGTAGGGTTGCATATAATAGATAAGGGCTCTTGGGCGCTCAAGACCGGTGAAATGATCCGTGAGAGGACATGGAGAGCATCTTGTCCATTATATGTGGACGACCACTGGGTTAAGGAATGGGATCCAACAGATGCCTCCCGTTGAGGATTCCATTCATAGGTGGAAAGGTATTGAACCAAAAGGGCACTAGGCATGAGGGGAGATATCCGGACCATATGTAGTACGAGACTGTATGACTTTGCACTGGACTAAGATTATCCTTGACACGCGCCAATCTCATACCAAACGGTGATGTGAGAGAATGGTGACCTATACCCCAACTATGGCTTGACAGGACTTTACCTAACAACCGCGGAGAACCCAATAGACGTCTCTTGTTGAGGGAGAGTGACTGAGACCGCCCAAAGGAGATTGGTGTACAAACTTAATGCGTGTCTACCATAGAGACTTCATGATAGAGTTAGGAGCATAATATCATAATCATTCATACATCATATCGCTATCATTAATTATATTATCGATACTCAAACTATATGTGTAGTGTGGGATCTTGTGTACGAATGCACGATATGATGTGGAATCTTGTGGACGAATGTATGATAAGATGTTGAGTTGACCTCACTGCGTTATGTTGAACTCATTCCTTTTTGTATGTTTGTTTCTATTAGAATATTCTGCAGGTTATGAGAACTCCTTCCAAGTGGAGGATTCGTTGTCGGCATGCTTTCTTGAAGGAGTGACTGAAGAAGATGTAGACTTGCATGGAGCTTCATGCATGTGCAAAGACTATTCTTATGAGGTTGGATTCCATTAGGGAATCAATTTAGTTTAATTTCCGCTGCAACAAACTATGTTTCATTCAAACTCTGATGTCCATTTTGATTAACTTTAGATAATGGATGATTGTAACCTTTTGATCAATCAAGTTTGATAACTTTATACTTGAACTTGATTTATTCTTCTCCTTTTAATTATGTTATATCTTGTGTTGTATGGAATTGTCATTGAACCTAGGTCCTACGGTGTATCATCCCCATGGGTATTTGGGTATGGCCGGATCTGGCTGGGTGGGGTGTGACATCTCATGACTCCTCACTACACCCGGTCCGCTCCTCAGACATCCATGAGCCCAAACCTAACATATGCAACCCTACCATTGCATGAACAACAATGGACCACTGAATCTCTGCATGGACTGGTTACCGTTGTAGGATGAGACAGAATCATGTCACCATTGGTTTCAATTCCCCTACCGAAAGGGTAGTAGTATGTGGTGTACCTAGCCATGCATTCTAGACTCCCTAAGTATGTCATCCAACAGTCATGATAGTGCTAGAGGCATCAGTGAGCATGTATCCAATACCACAACCCTCTAATATCTCAAGCCAAGATATCCCAATGGGATACCCTTTCCATCACAACTACAATACATCATTCACCATCATACCATAACCAGTTGTTCAATATCATAAATGATAAAGTATATAAAAGAAAATCACAAACAACAATTATACAATAATATTATCATGCTTTATACAGTTAGTGCAATGTACATGATTAATGAATAGTAAAGAAAGCAACTGATTAACCATGTACATGTTATTGCATAAAGACAAGAATGTATGTCCTTACCTGTAAATAAGTAAAAGCTTCCTAGAGTGCAAACCAATCACAATTAGAAGACCTTCAGTAAAGTCAAAGAACACCTAAACATAGGGTTACAAGATTATATAAGTAACATGAGTCAAATCGAGTAAAAATCAAAAGTCACATTGCTATTGTGACCCATCCGGTTGCTTGACTCAAGCGACCGCCTTGAGCAACCGCCTCAAAAACAAATAGCTCAAATCCGAAACTCAGGCTTTTGATCATCCGATTTCAATCCGGTTTTGGGATGATCTCAATCCGAATTTCAGACTTAACAAGTCTATAACAAATGTGCAAAACAGAACCCTAAAATTAACACAGATCTATCACCCAAATCCTTCCCTTAGTAGATCCATCCTTTATTCGAATGTAGGGATTCGTTTTCGGACAGGATCCAATCAAGAACATTGAAAAGAGAATACAACCAAGGGCAATTCCCTGCAAGCAAGACCTGACGGTCACTTGGGGCGATTGATTGGCCCAATCAACTGCCTTAAGCAACAATCCCCTAGTACATTGTTGTACAAGGGTGCTTTGCTCAAGGGGTTGACACCCAACCTCAACTTAACCCTAATCAACACATGGGGGAGGTCTTACCTTCATTCCAAACATTTTTAAATGCCTCTTGCCTTCCACCAGAGATCCAACTTCCTAGTAAGGCAGGTTCTTCATCCAGAAAATCCAAATTCATGGGTTCAAGGTATCATGGACTTCTATTCGGACACTCCACAACTTAACCCGACTTGACATTTGGGTTATCGGACCTGCAATGGGGATTTCGGGTTAGAATTACGAGGGTTGTTACACATTAGGTTCATCAAGTCAGAAAAACATTGGTATCATTGGGTGTAACAATCTCAATGTAGGTTGTATATTCAAACAAAATCCTACACTCAAGCTCATCCTTCACTCATTAGGATTCTCCCTAGTTTTCGAGTCTAGACAAGGTTTAATTCAGCTACTAAGCCCTTCCAGTCAAGTTGTATATCAAGGACTACCTTGGATTGACATCAGGGTGAATATCCAGTCAAGGGCCCAATGAGTGTTGGATCACGGTGTGTGTAGGATTTACCCAGCCGGATTGTATACTCATAGCCTACACTCCTCATTGTTTAGGGTTTTCGATAAGAATCCAATTGGGGTCTTTTATACATATTACTACCATGAGTCTTCACTCGCTCAAGTTCTCTTTAATTGTAATTCCAGTGTTCCTTTCATGATGAACCTTATAAAGAAACATACTCTTTTCTCTTCTCTATTTTAATATACATAATTCTACATCAACATGATTAATTAATTTTACCAACGTATTCTCGCAATCCTATGGATTAAGAGTTAAATTAGGCAAGGAGAAGAGGTGCTTAAGGCCATACTTGAATTTAGAGATTGCTTTTAGCTGGATCACACACAATACCTTCCTCTTTCTTTCTCTTCTTTCTCTCTCCTCTTCAAGAATGAAATTTCTTGCAAACCTCTCTCTCTCTCTCTCTCTCTCCTCCCCTTACTTCCATTTATAGTCACAACTCAAGCCTTGGCTTAGTGAATTCTCACTAATATAATATCGTATGCAATGATTGTCAGGATGGGCCGATCGGTCCGCCTTTCATTGTGTAACGGGCGTATTATCCCTTCTATCGGCGATGTGCTCCTTGCCTTAACTGGCCGGGTCGTGCCTCCAGAGCTGTAACTTTGAAGAAATTAGAATGATCAAAGCAAGTCTACGCTCTGTATACATTAGCATGGGATAAATCATAGGATTTCAGTCCTATTGCATTGGCCTTCGGGATCGGAGTAATGATTAACAGGGACATTCTTACTTCATAGTCAAATGTGAAATTCTTGGATTTATGAAAGACAAACCACTGCAAAAGCATTTGCCAAGGATGTTTTCATTAATCAAGAACGAAAGTTAGGGACTCGAAGACGATCATATGTTGTCCTAGTCTCAACCATAAAAGATGCCGATCAGGGATAGGCGAATGTTGCTTTTAGGACTCCGCCGGCACCTGATGAAAAAGTGAAGTTTTTGGGTTTCGGGGGAAATATGGTCGCAAGGGTGAAACTTAAAGGAATTGATGGAAGGACACCACCAGGAGTGGAGCATGTGGCTTCATTTTACTTAACACGGAGAAGTTTAACAGGTTCAGACATAGTAAGGATTAACAAACTGAGAGTTCTTTTTTTATTCTATGGATGATGATGCATGGTCGTTTTTAGTTGGTGGAGCAATTTGTCTGCAACCTTCATAAATCACAGCTGAACTCTACATCTCACACATTGCCCTCCACGTGGGCTATGGAGATGAGGTGTCTCACCCTCTTGCCACCTCAAGCTTAGCATTTAATTGCAATCCACTTTTGTCTCTTTTTAATAGTAAATAAATTCTAAAATTACTTCTCCGACATGTAGCATACGTATTTTAATCTACATATTATATATAAAAAACACTTGACCATGGTCCAATCAATGTATGGTCCCACTAAATTCTCACGTGGGCCCATTCTTAAGTTCATTTATTGGTACTTTCGAGTTCAAAAAATTATGCTGATTATTTTTCACTTTCAGTTCGGTCTACTTCCATCTATGTGGGGCCTGCAAGCGACGTCGGATCTCGACTAAAATACTTATTGGAGTCCACTTTTATTTAAATCATCATTTAATTAAACCATTTGGTTAAACTATCAAACAAACGGTCTCTAACACATGGTCGAATTACCATGGTCTTTTAATAATCTTGAGTAGAGAAACATTTTAAAATAATATTAAAATAATAATATAAAAAGATGTGGGGCATCACACATGTACTTAAATATCCTCTCTGCCAAGGCAGTCCAGCCAACCCCTCTGAATGGCCTACCAGTGGCTGCTTGGTACCCATGAGCAAGCCATCTAGAGGGGCTGGGGAATGGGCAGATAGACTGCCCAAATAGAGGACAGAGAGGATCTGTAATCCAAACCTACGTAGGAGAACTCAGTTATTGTCTGACAAACAGAATTTGACCCATCAACAATCCCTATTGGGAGTAGACCAGAACATAACAAACATAACATAACAGGTATGAATTGGTCACCTTATTGAAAATGTTCCATCTGCTGGCATGGAAGATGCTCCAAAAGGTGGATGAAGAGGGAAATTAAATGGAGTTGCACGCATAGTGGGCTAATTCTTTTGGATCTATATATTGGCAAAGGAAAAGGGATCGAGATTGATTCGATTAGATTGCTTTTCTCGTTTCTCTTTTTCTTTTTCTTTTTCTTTTTCTTTTTCTTTTATTTGCACTAATGTTAATTTTCTTTGCGTGGGTGAGAACACAAAAATGAGCACAGATCATAAAGCAGTGAATCTGATGCAGCTGCCATTCACTTTAGACATATAGGACACTAATATGTATGCTTTACTCCGTTCATGGTGCACCAATTAAGAGACTGACGGCCCAATAACATACATGATTGATTAGCTTGGCTTTTTGTAGTGACCCTAGCTGTAGCAGTGGCTGTATATCTTTAAATTAAAGAGCAAATTGCAATAACACCTATCAAGACTGGTCATCTATCTACACAACCACTGATTTTTTATGTTCTCTTCTTGGCATCTCATTTTGTGAGTTGTAGTTTTACTTATATTCCTAGGATGGTCAATGTTGTGGCTGATAAATTAGCAAAGGTGGCTTTGTCGATTCCGAGCCATCATGGCCTAATACTACTCCGTGGCTGGATGACTCTGTGAACATCCCCACGTGTTTGTCTCGGTTCCTTGAATGAAAGAGTTTAATACAAAAAAAAAAAAAAAAAAAAAAAAAAAAAAAAAAAAAGGCATTGACCCCTCACTTTATATTTAAAAAGCACATAGACCTAGATTTTCATTTGATATATTTGTCTAATTTGTCACTGAAAACCTTTCAAACACTATATTATAGGAATATGTTTGAAAATAAATAATGATTTAAATATTTTTAGTTATAAATTTGACAAATATATCAAATGAAAATTCAATTTTGAGGTCTCTATGCTTTTTAAACATGAAATGGGGTGTTAGTACTTTAAGGCTTCTATTTTAGACTCCTAAGACAATTTGCTCTAAATTAAATATGTTGAATTATCAATTGTTTTTTGTTTTTTGCAAAAATGAGATTTATATTGAACTCTTGATCAAGACGTTCTGGATTATCAACTTGAGTAAGAAATCTATAAAAACAGAAAATAAATCAATCAGGCTGACTGATCGATGGGGTAAGGTATAAAGTTATTTGTGACCTCTTACTCAAAAAAAAATAATTTGTTATTTGTGACCCCATTCATTTTACGAGATTTATTTAGCAAACCGGCCCGATAAAACTTTAATTTTGTCTTAAGAAAAGATAGTGATATGGGCAACCCCACTAATTTGGGCAAGGGCCCATTTACTTTTCTTCTTCTTCTTTTCTTTCTTTCTTTCTTTTCTTTTCTTTTTCTTTTTTTTCTTTTCAATTTTCTTTCTTTCTTTTCTTTTTTTCTTCTTTTTTTTTTTTGAATAAGAGATTTTTTTGGAGATTGAGGTTATTACATAATATAAAACCCCTGGTCCGAGAAGATTTAAACTCTTTATTTAGAGGAGTTGGTTTTTCACCAATTGAGCCACCCCTAGGGGTTATAGCGTATATTTTCCTTCATCCTTATGCATCACATTCCGATGGTGAATTGCATCGATATGAAACTTGTGCAGCTAGCATATAGTCTTCTAATTTTAGAATATTCTCTCGTGTTCCTTAGTCGTTGTTGCTTCTAAAGCCAATTGACTGTCTTGTTCCTCTGTGGATCCTACATACACAGAGAGGTTAGTGCAAACCGACCTGTGATAGGTCGGGAGGCCGCATCTAAGTTTGGTTGGACTCACAGTGTAAATGAATAGTTTGTACATGTAAGATAGTAGGTGTTAAATTTATATAGGCTAAGCTATATTACTTGAGGCATTAGATGCCCGTCCTTATTGCAGATCTTCTTATTTTGGCCGTCGGATGTGGCGCCCTCCTTTTAGAGACGTGCTCTGTCCCAATAGGCCAGCAGTTAGGCCAATTATATCCATGTCATGCATTACGACAATCTTGGCCGAATATCTTGCCATGCGTGGATAAGCCGTTATTTCATCCTTAGGTTGACTCGATCAGCGCATTCCTAGGTTAGCTACATCATCTAGGTCCGATAACCATACCCATTGCTAGTTGGTACTATTGTTTGATTGAAGGAGGTCGAGAAGGTGCAACTTGGGCAGATTAGCGAATCGAAATAAAAACAAAATAAAAACACAGAGATTTAACTTGGTTTACACAATATGCTATGTCTATGGGCGAAGAGGAAGAACTTTTCACTATATAAAAGAATAACATAGTGGAGATCTCGCATCCAATCGCTAAGAACAATATAAAAAACTCTTACCCAAAACCCTAAAGCGAGCATCTCAATATGTATATAGACTCCAATCGGATAAATGGGTACAAAATTCGAATCACAACATAACTGGTATTATTACCATTTCGATCACTACGGCATATGTAAGCGCCTGCTCCTCAACAAAATCCAATTGTATTCACTGTCGTCTTATATATAAATCCACAGTGACTAACAATATTTATGAGGATGCATGGCCGGCCAATAGCACCTAACAACTTTTGAGATATATATCAACAGACAATCGAAAGATCATACTACAAGCCCAAGCCAAAGCCAAAGCCAACCACCGCGCTTAGAGATAAATAACTGCAGATACATATATATATATATATAAAAGATAGGGCAGAAACATGAGTTAGGCTCTCAGGGCTCCTTGAGGTTTGCTGGCCTTTATCAATCAGTGAAATATTTTACCCAAAAAAAATAAAAGAAAAATTAAAAAAGCAGAAAAGTAAAAACGGGAGAAACAAGAGAAGAAAAAGAGCTAAAAGGAAAAAGGCAAAAACGATAGAAAACTTACACTTAAAACTGGAGGAGGGATATACTTATATCCTTTGTGAAACTATTTCACAACGCTGGTCGCCGCCCACTATCGATCGGAGAGTTCAAAGAGGGAGAGAGAGAAAGAGAATTAAACATATCCTCGAATTGTTTGTAATATATATATATATAGAGAGACTGTAAATTAAGGTATCACGTACTATTCACTAGCCACCTTGAACTAGCAGGGGAGGCCAGGGGAGGCCAGGAGAGGCCAGGCAAGGCAAGGCAAGGCAAGGCAAGGCCAGGCAAGGCCAGGCCAGGCCTGAGGCCCCCAATTAATTAACGATCGAGGCTTGGCTTGCTGAGTCCATATGATGATGATTGACGCATGGATCGATGCCAGGTGATACTGATCGAAATAAACGTAAAACATGCAGCTACGTACAGGAGTTAAGCTAGCTAGGGAAGGAAAGAAGGAAGGAAGGAAGGAAGGAAAGAAGAATCAATCTATCTATCTATCTATCTCAAGTAGAGTCGAGTCGAGTAGCTACTAGCTAGACAGATAATTAATTAGCTCAACATATATTGCATGAATGGTTGGATCTTAATTATCTGTACGTACGTGTATATGAGTGTATCGTCTTCATAATCAATTATATATCGACGACACAGTCGGGAGATCCAAGCAGAGGCACCTGACCCACAAAGCCCTTCTTGAGACCGAGGAGCATATCGCATTTGACATAAACCCCGTAGTGGCCACTCCTGAATGCCCCAGCCTTCCATCTCAACCTCCCCAGCAGCACCAACCTCAGAGCCACCACCCCATAGGCCTCGTCCCTCACCAGTCCATTCTCCACCTCCATCGACACCGGCACCGCCCCTCCCCCCAATATCGGTGACAGCGCCACCTTGCTGTGCCGCTCGTGGAACAGCGGTGGCAACACCGTCGGCAGCGTGATCTCCTGGTTCCGGTACGACACGAAGGCCGAGAGCCGGTCGTAGTAGATGGACAGCCTCCGATTTGGGTTGCGAGTCACGATGGTGAACTGCATCGTGGTGGAGACGACCGGTGGTGATGAGGTGTTGAGGTCGTAGATGGCTGCACCCTCCACCGTGAAACGAGGCTTGTGGGGACGATACACCACCCAAACTATCAGAGCTGTTACTCCCGCCACTAAGAAGAGCACCGACATGCAAGTCCACAGGAGCCGCCGTAAGCTGCTAGCAGAGGTGTTTACAAGAAGACCCATGATACTCATAATGACCTTGTCGTACGTCTTTGCTCATTTCAACGCCAGTCCTCCTCCTCCTGCTGCTGCTGCTGCTGCTGTTTCTTCTTCATCCCTTCCGTTCCGTGTAATTAATTAATTTGTGGGTCGCGATCGAGGTTTTTATAGATCGATTATCCCATCCAAGATTCCAATCCCACTTAAATTAAAACTCTTATTATACTTAATACAGATAGAGAGGACTGGCACCAATATGATACATGAGCAGGACAAGTGCTGCGCTGGGCTGCTGCAACAATTTAATTAATTGAGGGGTAATCCCATTCCCAGGGATGGGGCCGAGATCGAGAAAGTAAATGATCATGATCATCCTCATAGACTAAAGGTTGGATTAGAGTGGAGTAAAAGGGGAACTGAAAAAGAGGCAGCCAAAACCATCCTTCTGCTGCTGCTGCTGCTGCTGCTGCTTCTTCTTCTTCTTTTGGTCTAAAGTGCTTTAAAGTCTAAAGACACAAAAGAAAGAAAGCAAGTGGTTTCCTTTTTCCTTGTTGTTTTCTGAGGAACTCTCCCTTGGATCCGAGTTGATATCTCCTTTAATTGACAAGAAGCAATTAAGGCCCCAACCCGTACCCATACAATAGTACTCTTTAACACAAATCAACAGATCCAAAAGATCGATATCCTTAATTAAATAACCAACAAAAGAAATTAAAAGACAACCAACCATGACATGGAAAAGAAGGCGCGCGGCACCTTTCACCTTCTAGAGATCAACACTAAGTCAAAAATTAAGATTTTGCTTGGCTTGGGTAGGCACTGCTCCAAAAAGGATTAAAATCCTCGGGCGGCCAAAAATGGGGCGACTAATTTGTGTATGCCAAAATTTTGGGCTGCGACTAATTTGTGTATGCCATGTAGTTATTAAACATATGTCCCCTTGATATCAAGGGCAAGCTGATAATTGGGAGCTAGCTAGTAATGAATAACCATTTCTAGCTACCTTTGGAAGTCAGAATGAAATTAGAGCAGTTACTGCATGCCTCCGATCATCTGTTTGTTTGATTACATGTACAATATTACCACAAATCTATTCATCGATCAATTGTGCCCTTCCTTTTACTTCAGGGTGGGAAACCCCCCAATGTCTTAAATTAAGCTTCATTAATAGAAGCTAGCCTAAATGAGAAGAAGCTATAAAAGACCAGTGGGTTAATTTGAAGTTTGAAGTACTACTCAAAACTTGTTGCCACAAGACATGAAATTCTAGCAAATTAATTAACCATCAAAGTAATTAGAGATCTTCTCAGTTAGGGGAATTAACTAGCTAGGTCGGAGAGAAGTATTATGCATGTGGGCTAGCTTATATATGGATTTGATGAATCATGTGGCAATGAGAAGGTGCAATTTAATATTAAGGTCTGGTGCAATTTAATATATATCTATCTCATCTGTCAACGACAAAATTAAAGACACTGTATCAGATTAAATAATCCATCGACATGGACAAGGTAAGTAAACCCATGTCCACTGGCCTTCTCCCCTTCCCCAATTCTTCTTCTTATGATGAAGTAACTATAGCTAGCTACTACTAGTCACGATAGCTCAATTGTAGTGCAAATGTGTCACATGCTGCTCCTAATTAATATTGCTAAAATTAACTACCCTTACAATATTGTCTTAATGCTGAATTAAATCGATCTATGGTGTAACAAATCAACTGAAACCATCTTGGAAGATAACAAGCTGGATCCAGGCCTTATAGAAACTAATAATTAATGACTTTGCACACTAGCTAGTCTACTGATGCATGGCTCTTGGAAAATGTCCAATAAAATCGCAAGCCGTGGTATCATTATTTGGAACTCAAATGGTGGTTTTGTGGTGGCACAGTCGAATTGAAGGTGGCCGGCCGGGTAGGAGGAGTATATATGTATGTCTATATATATAGAAATTTCAAATTTCTGAAGCGAAAGCAAAGTGTGACGATCTGTTGCTTGCTAGAACAACTCGATCAAGTTTCTAAGTTGGTGTTGTTTTCAGATTGCTGCTGCTAGTCGACCATTTGCGCCGTTGGCGCGCGCCTTATCTAGAAAGCTTTAACTCATGACTAAATTGTTTTTGTCTGAGTCTGATCTAGCAGCTAGCTAGGAGATCAAAAACTTTAACAGCTAGCTCGATCATTTTGATTGTGTTATGTGTTTAATTTGTGAATGGAACGTTAACTTCCAATGTCTATGCGGACATTTTATCTTGTGGTTGGTACGTGCTAGCTAGAATATTGCTCAGTCTTAATAGGGTTTGGTGTTATATATCATGTTATGTTCCACCACCTTCAGTAATTAATTGGCAATATATACTTTGTTTGTTTAGTCGAGAGTGCTTTGCTTGCTTTATATAAGTTACCATTTGAAGAAGAAAAAAAACCTAGAGTGCTAGCAAAGAATGCTTGAACCAGTTTTCTTCTAACTCCATTTAATAACGTACTTACCATAAATTGCTCCAGTTATATATGGTGCGCACAGTTCTCTATAGAAAGATAATCTTCACTAGAAAGCAAAAAATTACAATGATCCTTGTTACTGGCTCTAATCACTTCACCTTGGCTTTTGCACTAAGCATCAATTCTACTTCTGATGAAGGATTGAGTGCAACTACTACAGTCAACTTCTTTGAAAAAAGGCACTAACATTCTATATTAGATCATCTCAGACCTTGCTAAACTAAAAACAAATACTGGTACACCAAATCTGCCATTTTTTAACAATTTAAAGAAGCAAATCGCTTTATTGGTCTCCTTTTATTTTCACGTACTTTTTTTTTTTTTTTTTTTTTTTTTTTTTAGATATGAGGTTCATCCAGGCCAGCTTGCGCACACCACGATTACATGCTTAAGGGAGCTTTTAATATAATTAATTAATGCAACCAAATAGGTGCAAACCCAAGACATCCCCTAAGAAGTTTGGGCATTTAACCGCTTTAGCAACCCATCATTGGCACGTACTTTTATTTATGTTTTGACGATCCAAATGTTTTTTCAGCATTATTGAATAAAAATGATTATTTTTGTTTGACTCTCCTAAAATGTTCTCTTTGGTTGAAATACACTTTATGCAAATACCAAATTAATAAAAAAAAACATTGACTATAACACAACTACATAAAATTCTCAACCATAAAAATGCAATGACCATGACCAATGGGTATAAAAATGAACAACTTGATCAAATATTTAGGAAGAAAATGTTTGTTTTAAACTAAAATTTTACTTGAAAAAAAAAAAAAGTACAAATTTTAAATTTCACAAAAGTAAAAAATTATATTGGAGAACGTATCACACGTGCCTCATTACTAGTAAATTAATATAAATATATAAAACATTATTTATACAAATAATAAATAAATAAAAACTTGTTGGCGGTCTTGATCGTTTGTTGACGCATAAGCAGACCACTGGTGTAAACACTTAACCTCCTAAAATCCTGACTACTGACTTCACGGATCGAATAAATATTGATTAGTTGGGTTTGTCTTTTCTTTTTTATGTTTTAATGAAAGTTGGGTTTATATAATGAATTTGAAAGAATTAAAACTTGTTTTATGGTTGATAGGCCATTTTTTTCTACATGGAACTGTAGGTGATGCGGATCAATTATACTTTTGGATCCGACTGAGCCTCCTCTCGTATCCGGGACGATGAGCCCTACAAGAAAGGTTCGATTCGGGCCGGCTTGTGTGTCGGGTAGTCGCCTCCGATGACAAAGACAGATGACGAATAAAGTGAGGTCTCGTGCAAAAGCTACACAAGATTATACTAGAATGTATTGGATTGCTTACCGAAGAGGTATCCCCTATCTTATATCGATTAACTTACCTTATATGCGCTTGGTAAGTCTATCCGACAGAAACTATCGTATCTCCTGGGATCACGCCTTTTTGTCATTAGCCCCGTGCAATCGTTGATGGAGTTGACTTTCTTAAGGGAATAAAATTATCATATTAACAGTGTCTTCATTGTGCATTGATCAACATAATCGGCTCTATCCCGATAACCTAAGAAGCTCCACCCGGGTACAACCCGATGGTCAAGGGGACAGGTGATAATCAGATGTAGGGATAGGATCGGGTCCAATCCTGATTAGGTATAAAACTTTCGTATCATATCAGGGGACAAAAGGAAATCTTTTTGGACCGTGAGAAAAACTCCAAATCATCAATCAGAGGTAGATGGGATCGGATTCCTTTGTAACTTAGCTTAAAAAAGAGGGTCTGGGAGTTGGGGTCGGTTAGAAAATTACCTACATGTTGTCCTCAAACTACTGCTGTTGGAGGCATTAATCCTACCTAGTAAAGAAGAGAAATGAGTGTGAGGAATGGTAAAAAAAATGACTTAGACGTGTAAGAAAAGTCCAATTTTCATTAAAAGCTTTGGGCCCAGAAGGTGAAAATGACACTAACTTTCAACATTTTTAGCTATACATAAATCCTATTCTTACTTAAAAATACATCCTATTCTTAACTATAATTTAAATTTTTGGATTAAAGGGGAGTTCCGAATTTCATAGCAGGTAGGATGTATATGTAAAAGTTTTAAATTAAAAAAAAAAAAAAAAAAAAAAAGAAGAAAGGCAAATTGGTCATAAAAGTGATAAATTTATCCTTAAATTCACTCTTTTTTTTTATAGTACAGGGGAGGCAAATGCAAAGTCTCAGATTTTTTGGACTAAAAATGACATAAACCAAACTTCAGTGGATCCAAATGATATTTGCCCAAAAAAACGAATAAGGACAAATTGGTAATAGAAACCATAATTTGTCCTTAAATTGACTTTTTCTATAGCACAGGAAAGGCATATGCAAAATTTCAATTTTTTTAGACTAAAAATGACATAGACCAAATCTCAGGGGGTTCATATGAAAATTACCCTTAAAATAATACATTAACATCGTAAGCCGATCTGGCGACCTCAATTTAAAAAAAAAGGAAAAAAATACATTAACATTTTTCATATGCAATCAACCCATTTGACTATAATTTTCCATTATTATATCCATACCTTTCATTCGCTTGTTTATCTAACTTATTACCTAGCAGTGTAGTGCGAACCAGAAATTAACCTAATCTGTTTTGTTGATAAGATTTGGACATTCTTGCCGTAGTAGTTAAGCTAGAAACATATATACTGCTACCGAAAAATAAAAGCTATAATTATACAAGGGATTTAGATTATGGAAATTACTTTTTTTGGTTGGGTGGGTAAAGTGGATTATGGAAATTACGTGTGACGGAGAATACCAAGTGCAGATATAACAATAAAGAAAATCTCACTGGAGGGCCTCGAAGCTCAAATTAATTAATTACCGTATTAAATGGGGTAATAAAGTAAAGTAAACATCATAAAGCCTGTGTTGGGAATAGCAAACGACAATGTAATTAATCGACCTGGTTTTGGATATTGCAAATGCAAAACAGTATATTATATATATATATATATATAGCAAGTGTAATTAGGATAATTAAGTAGTACTGCACAGTGCGACCACTTGGTCCACCCCATCCTGATACTCATCTGCAAAGCCAACCTCACATGCAGGCACTTCCATATGGGAAAGAAACAAAAGAAGAGATAATAAGATAAGAAAAGGGGAAAGGGGAAAGGGGAAAGGGGAAAGTAAGCAAACATGAATTAAGGATACACAATCAATCTAGATCGATCAGGGCTGCTTCTTCAAGAATTCCATGACCCAGGTGCTATAGGCAGCGCAGGCAACTCGGAAGCCAGGGAAGCCGGCACCTTTGGCCAGGGCCTCGAACTCTTTCTGGGTCCTCTCCTTTCCCCCTGGATTGTGAGCCAACATGATGCAGTCGATGTGGATGACGCTCTGCGCAGAGCGAGAGGTCTCCGGGGCTGATGGAAGGAGGCACTCAACCACGATGACCTTGCCGTCTTCGGGCAGAGCTTCGTAACATTTTCTGAGGAATTTCAAGCAGTGGTCGTCGCTCCAGTCATGGCAGATCCATTTCATGAACACGGCGTCGGCCCTTGGGATGCTGACGAACATGTCGCCCCCAACGTGTTGGACGCCAGGGTAGGAAGGAGCATCGGCGATGACGTGGGGCAAATCGAAATTGATGCCCTTAATGGATGGGTATTTGGACACGATCATGTTTAGCGTAGCCCCGGTTCCGCCGCCGACGTCCACGAGGGAGGCGAGTCCCTCGAATCCCTTGTAGGCGTCGAGGATCTTCTTCATGGTGATGGTGGAGTGGTTAGACATTCCGCTGTTGAACACCTTATTGAACCTTGGGTCTGTACCATGGTAATCGAAAGAAGTCATTCCATGGGCCTTGTTGAACGGAATTCCACCTTCCAGCACCGTGTCCTTGAGGTGGTACCAGCTCTCCATGAGGACCTTGTCTTGATTCATGAGAACCAGAGGAGCGAGGGACACACCATCGTCGTTGCTCTTCACGAGAAACCTAGCGACGGGAGCGAGACCATAGAGGCGCTCCACCCGGCCTCTGCCGTCGACGTCGTTGTCGTCGAGGGTGGTTTGGGAGCAGGTGAGGATGGAGTAGCTGGCGAGGAGCCGTAGGATCCGGTCGATCATCACTGGAGCATCTGGGTTGTGAGTGGGCAAGTGAAGCGCGATCTCGGAAGCCGAGATCTGAGCCCCACCACCTGCTCTGGCGATGATCTCAAGTATGTCGAGTTCGATGGCAGACTTCAGGACCATGGGCAGCACCGAAAAGCTGGCCAACTGCATCGCATACAGACATGCTTCCTCCTCCTCTTCCTGCTGTTCCTTGCTTGGGGGCCTTGTCTCCACCTGCTCTTCCACCACCGACCCCATAACGTGCTGCTGCTGCTCCTATTTAGTTCCTAGTTCCTAGTTCCGGCTTGCTGGCTGGCTGGCTTAATTCTTGATTGCTCTAGTAGCTGCTTTTCTTGCCTGCTTGAGAATTTAACTGCAAGTGGCTTCATTTATAATACTGAAATACATGAGTAATGGTTGGATCGCTTCCTCCACAATGCTACAATTTGTCTTCACTGACAGCTTAGCTAGTTAGGTAATTAGAGTAGTTGGATGCATACATCGCATCCGTGTGATGAAGATACTTTTCTCCTCTTCGTCCCAAGTCTCGACCGTCAACTATCCCTCCGTCATTTCGGACTTGTTGCATTCAGAGGGATCGGGACCCACAGTTCACCTACCACGGACTCGGCACCGGCCACTTTGATATCCAAGGACTCTTTTTTAGGTATGTAGATGTGATGTCGTGTCATATCTGCAGTATCTCTTCATTTTTCGATCTATAGGTTCCAGAAGAAAACAGAGGAGCCACTGATCGATCGGAGAACCAAGGATCCAACGTTGTATACGCGTCGTGTTATTCAATAAATCTTAATTATGAGATTCTATCCTATCCAAAGAAAATTTCCAAAAATTAATTCGATTATACATCATTTCATTTCACCCACAATCGATGAACTGCACGTATCGGACAAAAGGATATGGTGGTACCTGGTGGTAGTGTTCCCCTCTTGTCTTTGTCTTGGGTGACCAGATCACATTGGATAATAAAAAACAAAACAGGCAACAGATGTCTGGTGGTGTTTCAATTTTGTAGTAGGTAGGATGTGCGAATGGACGGATGAAGATGGTATTCCACAAACCAATGATGAAAGGGTCCTGCCCAATGTGTCTTGCACTCCACCCATTTCAATGATCTTTTTCTTTTGGTAACAATTTTCATTAAACTGGGGCAAAGACCGAGGCTGAATAATTCAGCCAAGAAGTCGATAAATGCCAAACCGTCGAACCCACAATCGACAGCGCCTTCCTGGCTAGGACATGAGCAATTATATTGCACGACCTAGGAATAAAAACGAACTTACATTCTTGGAAATAAGACTGCAATTTTCTTATATCCACAATGATAAGTTCTAGAGTTAAAGGGCCCAATTTAACTGGATTATGAAGGATTCTGATTAATTCCTCACAATCCGATTGAAAGAGGGCACGATCAATGCATTCTCCAAGAGCCTCCAGCATAGCAGATCATAGAGCCAATGCTTCACCCACTAGAGCGGACTCAAAACTCGCATTTTTGGATGTCGCCTTTATCAATAGCACATCTGCAGTGTATAAAACATAGCCCAAGCCCATACGCTGCTAATTGGTATACTTTCCAGAATTATCCATGTAATTGAGATGCTTTGTTTGCCACATCTATTGGAGACCGATTTCCTAGGTGATAAATGACATCGTTTCTTGCAAGCCATATCTCCCAAAGGATAAAACAGCAGAGACTAAACATCTTCCTGGCTTCCCATTTTTCACTTGGTAGGATCTAGCGCAAGTTTGCTAGCCATTCATCCAAGTGATATTCTTGCAGCTCCGGTGGCCGGTGTGAGAGAGGGCTAACGAACCAAACTTTGCGAGCAAAATCACAATCCAAGAATAGATGTCCTGCATCTTCTTCCTTGGTGCATCCCCTTGGGCAATTGTAATCTCCTTTCAATTTTCTTCGTCTCAAGCTCTCACCTATAGGAAGCCCTTCAGCACAAGCTTTCCACATTAAATTGTAGATTTTTGGTAGCGTATATGCATTCCAGATCATGTTCCACATACTGTTTGGTATGCTTTTCCATCGTGAAACACGAGAGGTAGATTTCTGAAGTCGTTCCTCTGTTAACTCTTTATTTGTCAGAGCATGGTATGTGGATTTAACAGAGAAATTTCCTTTTTATTCAGCTCCCCATACGATCGCATCCTCAACTGGAAAAAGCCCAAGTTGAATTTGCCTTATTTGAGTGGCATCGGTGGGATGAAATAGTTCATTCAGGAGATCCTCTTTCCAGATTCTGCTATCTTCTTCAATAAGATCTGACACCCATTTGATATTACAGACATCCGATTTTGTGAAACGTAATTTTCCTCCATTTGTATTGGGAATCCAACAATCCTCCCAGATGTTAATCTGATTTCCTCTGCCTATCTTCCACCTTAAATTTTCTGCTAAGATCTGCTGCCCTTCCAGAATACTTTGTCATGCCCAGCTTGGATTGTGCCCCAGTTTTGCCTCTAGAAAATTTTTATTTGGGAAGTAGATAGCTCTGGTAAATCAAGCCCATAAAGTGGTTGGCTCATTCCATAATCAGTATGCAACTTTTGTAAGGAGTGCTTGATTCTGTCTTCTGGTATCTCGTAGACCTAGTCCTCCCACTTCTTTAGATGAACATAGTATTTTCCAGCTTATCCAGTGTATTTTGGGTTTTCCTGCATTTCCTCCCCAGAAGAAGTTTGCTGATTTTTGCTTTAAGTCTTCATGGATGCTCTTGGGTACTTTGAAATGTGCACTGGCAAATTGAGGGAGGGCCATGGCCACAGATTTCAGTAACACTTCTTTTCCAGCTCGAGAAAATAATCTTAATTTCTAGCTTTCAATTTTTCTGTTAACTTTTTCATTCAAAAAGCTAAACGTATTTATTTTTTATATCCCAATCTCAGGTGGCAATCCCAAATATTTTGTAGGTTCCTTTGTATGAAGTCTTCAAAATTCTGGAGAACCAGCGTTTAAAACGTGGGGGTGTGTTGGGGCTAAACACCAAGCTGGATTTATCCGTGTTAATTTCTTGACCACTACCTCTGCAATAACATTGCAGTGTTGATTTGAAATTGTGGACTACTCGTAGATTTAATTCTGAAAAAAGTAGAGTATCATCAGCGAAGAGCAGGTGAGAAATAGTAGGGGCTCTATTCTTGACTGAGATACCTTTGATAAATCCATCATGTTCTTCTTTAGCATTAAGAGCACTGAATCCTTGTGCACAAAGGATAAAGAGAGCAGCGGACAGAGGGTCACCCTGTCTGATGCCCCTTGTAGGTGTAATAGGGCTATTGATATTACCATTTATAAGCAGTTGTATGAGACAGTGGATACACAACTCATAACTAAAGAGATCCAAGAAGTGTTAAAGCCCATTCTTTCCAGAATTGCTTCAAGGTATGTCCATTCCACTCTATCATAAGCCTTCCTCATATCTAACTTGAGACCCATAAATTTTTTCTTGCCTTTTTTTTCTTCTTAATGTAATGGAACAGCTTGTCCGCCATGAAGATGTTATCATGGATCTATCTAGAGGGGATAAATGCTGATTGGAAAGGGCTTTCTGATTATTTCTAGTAAGATCTCCAGTAACCTGTGAGCAATGATTTTTTATACGGTTTTTGCAACCACTCCTCCTAAGTTGATAGGCCAAAATTTGTCTACTGAATCAGGGCAAGGCACCTTTGGGATGAGACATATATATGAGATATTGAGTTTTGGGTCCATCATACTTGTAGAAAAACATTCTAACACAAAGTTAGTCAAAGTTTGGCTTGTGGTGTTCCAGAGTTTTTGGAAGAAGACAGGAGGAAGGCCATCAACTCCAGGTGCTTTTAATGGACTCATTGCAAACAAAGTAGATTTGGTTTCTTCTTGGGAGGGAGGTTTACATAGGTTCAAGTTCATCTCTGGTGTAACACAAGGCTGGGTGGCTAACAGAATTTTCTCCATATCCACATGATCAATCGGCTCTAAGGTAAAGGCTCTGGTAAAGTGCTCAGATTAGGGTATTTTTTATTTGAGGTAGCTCTGCAGTCCATTCTTCATTTGCATCCTTAATTTTGAGAATTTTATTGATTTGTCTCCTTTGTAAGGTTGTTGTCACATCCTCCCAGCTGGTACCCTATCTGGCATACCCGAGAGTGTGATCCACAGCCCGAAGATCAGGTATCGAGTAATCAACCTCCCACATAAACAATAACATAATCATGAACAATAATAATAAAAGTGCGGAAGATAAACCATGGATCCATATAAGAAAAGGATGAATCATATATAAATCAGAGTACTAGATAAAATCAGAGTATCTAAATCAGATAAGTAAAGTGAGGCGAAATCCCACTCTACAACCAGCGGAAAAGTAGTTCTAAAAGAGAATAAGCAAGATAGAATCTAATCCCAATAGCAGGTACAATAGGTAACTAAATTGTTCTCAATCTTATAGACAACATCCCTATAAGTATAAATCTCATAAACGGCACAAGGGCGCTTCCACTCTATGGTCGGACTAAGCATCATACGGAGCATAACCACCCGCGGGATCTTTAGTGTAATTGTTGTAACCGCAATCACCTTCCCTGGAGATATGCCTCTTCTCCTTGCACTTCTTCATACGGGCTGTCATGATATTCGCACACTGTAGAATAGTCTAACAAACATTGTACAATAAAGGAATGAGTTTCAAAGAAACTCGGTAAAGGCGATTAAATCCATAATAACATAAATGGCAGGATTTGAGAACAAACATAAATGCAATATGGTATGAAACAAACAATGAATGTATGAATCTAACTCTACATATGCTTTGGTCTCTATTGGCGAGACATGCTTTAAGTCATAGCACCGTACTTCTTTAGGAAGGTCTCAATCACTCATCATCGGTTGGTAATGGGTCCGGCATCCCTCGGGACATTCCATGGCTGGGGGTATAGGTCACCACTCTCTCACATCACCATTGGTCTAAATACCGACGCATGTCAGGGTAAAGCCTAGCCAAATGCAAGTCTTCTACTTAGTTACATCAAGTCAGATCCAGATACGTCCATTCCTCGTCCCTGACGATCATTTCCGGTATCCTTCACACTAGAGTCCTCATAGTCCCTGACTACGGACTCATCAACCCTACTGGTTATCCACATATGGTAAACGGGAAGCTCTCACATCCTCTCACGGGTTGGTTACCGGTCTTAAGCGCCCGTGAGCCCAAGTCTAACCATATGCAACCCTACCAATAAATGGTCCCCACAATGTGATTCCTGTCCTCTCACGGGTTGGTTACCGGTCTTGAGCGCCCATGAATCCCCATTGCTACCACGGGTCGTTCGGTCTCAATACCCCTCCGATTAGGGTCTGACATAACGAGACATCCTAGCCCAACACTACTAGACAGTCCTAGATATGTCATCCAACAGTTTAGGAAGGTGTCCAGAGGGCATCTCCGGAAACATCCCATAATATTCCCGTAGTTGTCCAAGGACAGAAGTGTCAAAAGGACACCTCTCCTTTCCAAACCATACTTAAGCATACACAAGCATCAATTCATATCATCACATATATGGTAACTTCATATATGGAAAGAAATCAATAAGTACAATTAACTTGTATATAACTGGTAAGTAAATCATACATGAGTCAATTCAATATAAATAAGTAATGTTACTGATATCAAGACAGTACCACAGTAGTAAAACATTATAAGAATCTATTTAAAGAAATAAATAAACAAGATTCATATATAGAAACTAAGATATGCAATTTATGTTGTTAAAGAAGTAACCATCCTTACCTTTTATAACTTGCAAAGGAATCCTAAGAAATCAAGTAAGATCTTGACAAACTTGAGAAGAAGGTCCTAAACAAGTGTATACAACATATTAGGAAAGATCCCTAATGAGAAAAGATACCAAAACATCCAAAACAGACCAATTGGAGAGTTGTACTCATTGGTCGATTGGATTGGTCTACTGCCCCAGTCGACCAATTAGTCGACCAATGCAAACAGTAGCCTATAAAATCAGAGTTTTAAGATATAAAATCCGAATTTGGTGGTTCAAAAGGGTACTAATCAAGGGGTAAACTACATTAGTAGTATCCTAACATATAGGGGATCTCAAAACACTAATCAAATCAAGTCATCAAGATACAAATTAGGAAACAAAAAGTTACCATAATTAGATCAATCATGGTTCTTGAAGAATTCAAGATAGAAATCAAAGACAAGAACAATAGGAGAATGAATCATTGATTCAGGTAAAGGTATCATGAAAGGCATACTTAGATCTTCAAGAAAATAAACCTAAGAGCATAAATCTAAATAAGGAAACAAAACCTACCATATATGTAACTATCATGCTTCATGAAGAAAATATGGTATGGTAGAAGAGAAACAACTAGAGATTGATAGATCATGGATCATGAAAAGAAAACACAGCAATTGACTACTAACATGATCAATATAGTAGATCTAAGGAGATCAGAATTCAAATCAAAAGATAATATATAAGACATGACTATAGCAGCATAGATAAAGAAAGGCTAATGCTAACAGACACTGGACTAGCATGTTCAAGTCTATTCATAAGATAGGATTAAATGTCCTTACCTGCATATAAGTAAATTGTTCGTAAAAAGAGATCCGTAAACTATTACAAGACTTTCTTTTCAAACAGAGTATACCTAAACATAGGGTTACAATACTATATAAGTTAATTGAATCAAGGTGGATCAAAATCAAAAGTCATTTGGTCACTGTTTACCAGCCGGTCACTTGGGCCGGTCGCTTAGGTTTAGCGACTGCCACTAGTGACCGCCCCAAAAACAGAGAGTTTCAATCCGAAACATAGGCTTCTGATCACCCATTTTGAATCCGGATTTCAAGTGATCATGACCTAAATTTTGAATCTAACACTCCTAAAGCCAAAGGGTGAAGGAATCCTAACAATTACCATCATTGGATTACCCAGAACTCTCCCCTTGACTGGATTATCCTTTTCACGAAAGCAGGGTTTCGTTTTCGGATGAATCACCTCAAGAAGGTTGGAAAGAGAGTCACAAATAAATCAAAAGGGTAACCACAATGATGAGGGGATGGGTTAACACGAAATTGAAAGACAAAGGAGATAAAGGATAAAGGGTGAATCCATTACCTCACTTCAGAACATCATAAAAAGGGAAGGACTGATCTCCAGATCACTTCCAGCACTTCAGATCCACTTTCGGCACTTCTCCGCAGCCGTCCGGACCTCCAAAACGGTGACCATGAATGAAATATTCGTAAGTTGGACGAGGGTTACCTTTTATAGAAGTCGGGGGCAAAATAGGGCAAAATAGGGCAAAATAGGGCAAAACCCCGAAAATAGATCGGGCGGTCGCTCCAGGCGGTCGCTTGGTTTGATTGACCGCCACTAGCAACCGCCCCAATGTAATTTGCCATACAAGGGTGCTTTTGATAGGGGGTTGATATCCAAGTACAACCTAGCCCTAAAGAAGAGGTGGGGGAGATCTTACCTTCATTCCGGACATCTCCGAACAACACTTGTCTTCCAGAAGACCAACTACCAAGCAAGGCAGGCTCTTCAGACAGAGGATCCAGATCCATGGGTTTAGGGTATGGATCATGGACTTCTATCCGAATACTCCACAAACTTACCCGACTAGACCTTCAGGTTCTCGAACCTGCAACACGGATCTCGGGTTAGAAATACGGGGGTTGTTACACTTATTGTTGTTGTAAGGGGACCAAAACCCAACAAGTCTGGTTGCAGGTCATAAGCCTAGAAGCAATATCTTCTCTTTGTGTGTCTACTCAATATCAGAGGCATCAAGCTCATCATAGGTTGCTCTCAGCTCCAGGGCTTTAGCAACAATGTTGGCAGGCTCTGCATGCTTCTTGGCTTGCTATTCCTATAACTTTGCCATTTTGGTTTTCCATACAAGAATTTGGTCCATTGTGCTTTTTTCCTCAGAAGCTAGATGTTTCAACTCATCCACTTGCTTTTCAAACTAACGGTGATGCCATCTCTTAGGCCTTTGTCAGCAGTAATTTTCAATAGAAAGTTTTCATGCATAGTGCCATCATCCCAAAATTCTTCCAGCATCCTTTTGATGGAAACAAACTGAGGAAGAAGCTCTTTTGAGGTCTTGGGGTGAAGCAATGAGGTAGTTAAGGCATCGGATTGTAGTAGGGGCCTTTGGGCCAATGAATTTGCCTTTAGCAGGATTGGTGATCACAGCATCAATAGTCTTAACGGCCTCCCACCACTCTTTGCTTTTCTCAAGCTTTACTGGGGCTATGAGCTATTGATCCGACCATTCAGCATAGTCCAAGAGAATCTACAAAACCTCATCCGTTTTAAGGTAAAACAAAAGCTAAAAAGAGTTAAGAGAAAACTGCAAATAGAAGCTTACCTCACTAGCAATGAGTTGGCCTAGTGTATCTAGAGGAACATCCTGAGGGAGTGAACCCTCAATTAGAACACTCTTCCCTTTGCGGCTTCTGATCTCTTCTTCCTTTTTCCATAGTTCCTTAAAATCTTTTTCTTCCACTTTTTCTACTTGATCTCCTTCATTCCTTCCTTTGTCATGGGTCCCTTGTGGTTGTCTAGCTTTGTCCTAATCTTTATATTCTTTGGTTGTGCCACTCTCTACTAGTCAAGTGCATCTCTCTCTTCCTCCTCTTGTTGGTTCCCTCCCGGGAGTTCTGTTCCTTGTTCTCTTCCTTTCTCTTTCTCCATTCCCCCTCTGTATTTGGCTCTGGACTATATTATGTAGATAATCAACAATGTTCATGACACTTTCCTCCTGAGTGACCTCTTTTGGTTTTGCCTTTTGAGCCTGTGGCTCATCCTATCCTTTCTTCAGTATTCTCTCCTCCTCCTTTTCTTTGGCTTGCTCTACTTCCTCAGTTTCTCCTATGACCATCTCCACCTCTACTAAGTGTGGAACTGGAGGTGAGGTGTCCTGACGTGATACATGTATGGGAGTAGGGGGTCCTAAGGGCAATAATCAGCAAGAGGGGATGGTGTGGACTCCTCCCCACAACTAGAAGAACCAACAGACTTCTTTGAAGGACTGTTGATAAGGGTCGTACTTAATTTCCTCTTTGCTAACACATTTTTGGGATTCAGAGGAAGTAGCTATGACACAGATGCGATGTCAAGAAGTTCCATTAAGATGCAGTCAAAATCAAGGGAGGGATCAGAAGATGAAGAGGAGGTAGAATGCATCTTTTCCTCTGAAGCCTCATGTTCCTTCTTTGGTTTTGAGGCTGTGGTTTTCATCCTACAAGGACAAGGGGGTGGCGGTGGAGTCTCCTTTGGCTTGGCAGGGACTTTCTGGTCCTAATGTTGCACACGACCTCTTCTTCTTCTTCTTTGCCCTCACTTTATTTACCTTCCTCTTTTCCTTCGGCCTATTCAGTCTTTGGTTTCTTGCTTGGACGTGGCCAAAACAACAAGGAAAGTAAACCAAAAAGAGGCCTACGAGCATACTGACCTCAATTGGTGTTGGTAAGTCATGCTTGGTGAAACCATTAAGGTGCCACCCAGCTGTCAAACCCCCGCAAAACGTGCAACCAGTTGAGGTCGCCTCCATTCGGAGATGCGTAATAGGGTGAATTAGGTCAGCTACTGCAAAGTCGACAATAGAGAGAGGAGGTTGCACAAGTAGTAGCCTCTCAATCTCACGTCCAGTAGTTTGTAATTTATGGGATGTTGTCCCATAAATATTTTAGACCAAGAAGGGTGTTCGAGGAATTTCATCCTTTTCCTAAGCTCAAGTTAGTCCAAGGCTTTCTTATGGCGCTCAATTATTATATAAGGGTCTAGATGGTTTTTGTTTGGAAGAATTTCTCATAAGCTAGGATGGAAGAATAGTGCACACCTCTTGTTTTGTTGGAACTCGCCTTCCTGGTTATCTGCAAGGACTGAGATTGAACATCAGAATCTCAACCCTTAAACAGAAGAGTTTCAAAGTAAGCTTTCCACCCCCATAAGAAATTTAGAAGCAACACAAGGCCTCTCGAAAAATACTAAGGATGGAAATTCAAAAGTCACTATGGCCTTCAGCTTTGTGACACGAAGGATGGCAGCTTTTGTCTTCAGCTTTTGGCACTCAGTTAAAACATAAGGAAGAGAGTAGTAGCAAGGAAAGGGAATCCATTTCCATAGGCAGAATTGACGTGCTACTAGGAGAGGGTTATACACCTTTATGCTGCACATGTTATTCTCGGAGCCCTCCAAGTAGACCCCAAAGTGTAAGTCGCTATTGTGTCACCTTTTGTCAACCTCTGTATCTCCCATACATCCTACTCTCTAACATGATTCAGCTAGCCACCACAAGCAACATGAGCTTACCCTATAGTAGTATTCTTACCAAAGTCTTCAAGCAATATGGAAGTGTTTAGCAAAAGAGGTCTGTGAAGCTCCACTTCCTCCTCTCCATAAACTTGGAGCTCCCCTTCTCGTAGATAGGCAGCTGAAGCAGCGTGCCATGCCACACCACAAGCTATGGAAGTGAAAGGGGAACATGAAGGGTAGCAGGAGCAAGGTATTCCTCCCGCAGCTGCATCTCCAATCTTCAGCAACATTTTGATGGTCACTTCGATGAGCTGAGTGATCGTATGGGACCGGTCGAGGATCTCATGCATCATATGATGCACCACCTCATCATCCCCCCTCTGTCACAGTCTTCAAATGATGATGATGACTCCTGATCGTCTAGTTTTTTTTTAGCTAACTTTTGTAAAGTTTGGGTGTTTATTTTTTCTGAAAATTGATGTAATCATTGAGTGAATCATGTAATGATGAAATGCCTAACTCTTATATGATTTTATATGTTTACTATACATGTAATAGTTTACTTGAATGAATGAAAATCATTTACATTTCCACTATTATCTTGTCTCCTATTGTCATTTTTGCTTTCTCTTTACCATGCTCAATGTGAGGGGGAGCATATGTTAAGGGGGAGATTTATTTGAGGGGGACCATAATCTAATCTCATAGTTGTTTGTTGATGACAAAAGGGGGAGAGAAAGTCTGAGTTGGGTGTATTCACTCATTATAATCCATGTAGTAATGTGAAAACATGCATATGAGTGATGAATTCTTGTTATTAATATTTATTCGCATATTCGATCATTCATATACTTGTCATCATCAAAGAGGGGGAAAATGTTGGAAAATGTCATGTTAGGATTGTCACATCAGCCTCTATTGGTTTTGATGATAACACACATAAAATACTACTGACTATATACTAAGTTGTGTATGTCCAATTTAATATGAAAGCAAGTGGACCTAATCCAACTCATTGGATGCTCAAAACCAAGTCAAAATCAAGATCAAGACCAAGACCAAGCCAAGATGGACATAAAGTCTAAGTTAAGGTGAGCATGAAGAATGGAGTACAAGAAGATTCAAAAGCATTAAGTCAAGCCTCACACAAGAAGACTTAGCAAATTAGGTCCTAGGACACCTTCGTGGATGTATATAGGTATTTGCATCAATCCATGTGCATCATGTCATTAGTTTAACCTAGGACATGTTAGGAGAGTGTATGAGGACATAGGGTTGGTTAGAAGACCCTAAATCCCCTTAAAATCCATCTTGTGCCACTGTGTTACAAACGGACATCTTTCTAGCCCCAAACCGTAATTTTTCGGTCACAAAAGCTCAAAAGGATTTTTTTGTCTGAGCAGACACGGTGATCCATCTACTTAAATATAGTTCAACGGCTATTTTTAAACAACTATATTTTAATCAAATGACAATCTATCTAGACTAAAATTTCACTCTTAATTCTAGCCCTTGGGAAGTTGGGCCAAATAATGTCTTCTTTATACACCCAACCACCCCCATTTGAGAGCTTTTACTTTGCCAATTGAGTTATTGCTCTCCAACTACTTTCAAGCTCTCAAATTTGTCGAAGATTGACTTCTTGTTGCTTTTCATCCTTGAAAAATATTCCAAGGTGTTAAGCAAGGTTGTAGAAGTTAAGCTTGAGGTGATTGAAGGCTTTGGTGTTTCATTGGTGATGCATATCATATCATTTGAGCTTATATTCTCATTGCATCATGCTCACACAAGGGGTAAAATGTCACACCCTTGTTAGGTCATATGATTTCATTTCTTGTATCTTGTTAGTTCAATTCTAAATTGATTTGGATGCTCTTGCTCATGAATAAAGATTGTAAAAGATGTTCTTGCCCTATAAAAATAAAGATTGTAGAAAGGGTGCTCTTGCCCTATTGAACATAGATTATAAGGGTTTGACTCTCTACCCAATGTATTGAAAGAGAATCCTAGTAGAATACTCTCTTGAGGCCAAGAGAGGAGTAGATGTAGACTTGTAAAGTCGAACCACTATAAAATCCTTGCATTGTGATTGATTGCAATTGTTTTTACTTTTATTTTAATTCATAATTAATTTTGAATTTGCAATTAAACTGAAAAATTAGGCAAATCTACTAGTTGCAACCTATTCACCCTCCTCTAGGTTGCATTAACATAAAGGAAGCAAGGTCGATAGAACGTCCATCAGCCAAAGCATTGGCTACGCCTTGGTGACTTTGCCTGTCCTACCATAGATGAAGAATCTACAAATCCAAACTGAAAGAAAAGTGACAAACTCTTGGTGGGAAATTGGACCAAAAGATTTTTTGTATAACAGATGGTAGAGGGTAAAATTGAAGCCTTTGAAGACGTCAAGATTGTGGGTTTCTGTCAAACGCAAAAGGCACTGTTAAACTCCTTGCCGTCTAGAAGAAATCCAAGGAAGGCTCCTACATCCAGAAGAATGGGGGTTGCCAGGGTTGCCATGCCAAATTTGAAATGGAAGGTGTTAGTGCAGACAGACCAAAACCATAGAACAGCTAAGAGGAAGTGTCAGATTCAATATATTCAATGAAAAGCCACAAGATGTCAATAATCCCCAACCTATATAATGGACTTACAGGAGGAATAGCGACAAATATGAGTTACCCATGGCCTCCATTTCGAGTTCATTAAAAAGCCAAAATTGATTAAATAGGTGTAGGGGTTTGAAGTGGGAAGGATGGAAAAATGTGGTGCAAAGCGTCTTACCCTTGAGGAGAGGAAAGTCATCCACTGGAATGGGGATTTTACAGAAAGAACCTAAAGAAATAGAAGGAGGAGTTAAGGTAGGTACCTTAATGACGACAAAAGTTTGGTGGAGTTGCGCCCTTATTCTTGATAGGTAGTCCTCCAAGTTTTAGAGCATGAAAGTCTTCAAGGGGATTGCTACTCTCAGCCATAGATTGTGATCAAAGAGGTAGAGATGTCGAAGTGAGGGGTTGCAGGCTAAAGGTTGTAGACTAGATGAAGAGCAACTCTGGGGAAAGTGAAACTGTAAACTAAGAAGTTGTGTTAGGGTATTTATTACGCTGACACATGAGTCTTTTCATGAAGGATGTGGCGTGTATCCGTGGTTAAGCTTTTCAAGATTTTGAATTTAAAAGATTAAAATTGTTAGGAAGTGGAAGGGTTTTTGGGAAGTTGAAGCATGGCCATCTGATTTCAAGACAGCAAGTGATTCTCAATCACACGGCCGAAAAGCAAAGGGTGGTCGTATATCACAAAGAAAAGGCGGGGCGACGCAGCAAAGAAAACTAAAGGTTTTTAGCGCCCAACAAAGGTTAGAGTTGGGGCTTTCCCCTTATTAGTAAATGGTGCCTGGGTGTCGATCTCCCGGGTGCGGAGTCACCCTTCCTTCAAAAAGAAAGTAGTAGGAGGTCCTACCTTGCTTCTTTACAGATAGATAGCCCATTTATTTGAGATTTGAGTCTAAGCCTTTATTAGGTTGGGCCAAGCACTTGGTAATTCTTAGTCAATTCTGGTTTGGGACTCCCAGCAATCAAACTACTTCACCAAATTCTTAGGGGTTGGCAGAGTCAAGGCAACATGAAATATTCCGTCTCTGGTTAGCGCTCAGACAGCACTTCTTCGCAGAAGGACAATCAGGTTCTAGAGTGAACCGAGTTAAATAAAATTAGGTTAAATCGGTGCTAGTTCAAGGATGAAACTAATTTTTGTCTGAGCAAGTTGAAACTCATTCGAAGCAAAGTAGCTATAGTGGTTATCTCCAGTAAGTTCGAATTCGAATTTTCTTGTCTCCAAACTCTTGGGATAGTATCCTGAGGGTAGTTTTAGGTAGTTTCAAGGAGGTGTTGATTGCTCCATCTACAAATGTCAGTATAAACTCATTGTTAGGACACCAATCATCAATCAAATGACAAGTTACACTCATCTTTTTTATCGTTCCTGGTAGTTTAGGTTTTGTTCTTCTTCTTCTTTAGCCTTATCGTAGCAATTATACATCTTTGCCAAGAAGGAACCCCACAAGTTTAGTCGCCTTCTCCCAAAAGGCATCGAAGTCCTAGATACGCCAAGGCAGATAGAACTCACTACCTGATAATTCACATTCCCCTTGGGTCAGTTGTAGAGTCTAGAATGCCACCACAAATAGGTATAATTTATGTGTCGCATTGTGATAGAGCAGGAAGAGGATTTTAATCTCTCTTTTTTTTATTTTTTTTTTTTTTTTTGGGTGAGGGACTGTTACAAATACAATCAAGAGAGTCGAACCCATGAACCCTTCACTAAGAGGTGTTAATTATTGCCGACTGAGCAACCCTTTGATCCATTTATCGTAAACTTGCCAAAATTAAACCTTTTTGTTTTCTTTTTAATTGTTTGTGTTAAAACAAACACCACGCAATAGCGAATTGGAAATAGAAACAAATGAAAGTACATAGAGATTTAACGTGGTTCACACACCGATGTGGTATGCTACGTCCATGGGCAAATAAGAGTTTTTCACTATGTGCAAGAAGAACAAAAGGAGATCTCACAACCAATAGTCAAAAACGACATTACAACAACTCTCACCCAAACCCTAATCGAAAATTCCAAATCCCTCAATCAATGTGTGGTAGGCAAATAAGATACATGTATATATATAGAATCCAGTCGGGTAAATTGGTTGACTCATCGAGTCTAGTCATACTGTACCGTGGCTTCCACCACAGATCTCCGCAAACGGATCAAAACATAAATAGGTTTGATGTAAACCTAACTTTTCCTAGATGTTTGTTTTTTGTTTGTTTGGGTCTTAAACCCCATTGTTGTACCCAAAAAAAAAAAACTTCAAAAAAAAACATGAAAACCCCCAAAAAAATCCACATAAATGAAGAAACAAAAAGACTACTAATGGCATTCAAATGGGGCTGCACAAAATGACAATCATTCCCTCAAATATTTCATAACCCCATGACTCGCTATAAGAGTTACATTAGGTACCATACCTTCCCAATCTTGCTGAAGGGATCAGCCAACATGTGGTTCCCCCAGATTGAAAGCCAACTAGATCAGGGACTATAAAGAGCAACGCAAAGAGTAGGTTGACAAGTAGGGCTAGGTCGAGAATAGGAACCAAAACAAAAACCCACACTAAGACTACCACCACCTCTGGTGAAGAGAGAGTTGTTTCCCTGAGCTCCAAAGTTCAAGGGTTGCCCAACTAAACCGGAGCACATGAACCACTTTGCCTCATTGATGACTGTTGTTTGAAAAGGAGATGCCATTTGGTGTCATACCTTCCCAATCTTGCTGAAGGGGCCAGCCACCATGTGGCTCCCGAATTTAAAGCCAACTCAATCAAGGACTATGAGCTTGGGAAAGCCTTTAATGCTTGATTTCAAACTTGGGATCAAGAGGAAGAAAACTACCAAATTCCTTCCCATAAAGCTAAGTCAAAACGAGTCCATTTGAGACTTCATAACTAGGTTCAATCATGTCTATTTGCACTTGCAAGAGCCCCTAGGGTTGGAACCCCAGAGGTGCAGTCTTCCTATCTCTAGAGCAAAACGCATACCTAGGGTATCATTTCTATTAATGATTCATGTCAAAGAGAATTATTTGATGAACACATGCAAAGGGAAAACGCTTTTTTTTTTTTTGCGGAGAATTACTACCGCCCCTTATACTTTGGTTTTATTACTAATCAAACCTCCTTCTTTATGAATTACTATTGCCCCCTCACTTCTAACTATGTTAAGTGGCTGTTAACATAAATATGAAATATCTATTTTACCCTTCATTAAAATTAAAAAGTTAAAAATATGGCATTTCCCTCATTTATAAAAAGTATATTGAATGCCAAATACATCAATAAATTCTTATAGGGTAAATATCACTCACCTCCCCTCTTAGCTGGACAAATAGTACTTACATCCCCTCTTAGTTGGATAATATCACCTACCTCCCCTCTTACCTAGCAAATATATCAAATACCTCCCCTCTGTTAACTTTTCCGTTAAATTTAACTTTTCCCGTTAAAAATTTTGTTAAAATCCCAAACTACCCTTGGTTAAAAAAAAAAATTTAACCTAAATTATCGTAATCACCCTAACAGTGAAAATACTAAATTACCCTCAATTAAAATAATTATTAAAAACCAAAACACCATAGTCAAATCCAAATTATCTTTAATTATTAAAAGCCCAACATACCCTCTCTTTTTTTAAATTTTATCAAACAATTAAAAAAACACATACTATTATCAAGTAAAATTAAAAATACAATTAAAAAAAATATATGCTGATAAAATCAAACACTTACTGCTATTTTGGGTTTTTTTAATTGTTTGATAAAAAATTTAATATATGTTGGGCTTTTAATAATTATAGATAATTGGGTTTTAACTATGATATTTTGGTTTTTAATTATTTTAATTGAGGGTAATTTAGTATTTTAATTACTATGGTGATTACTGTAATTTAGGGTTTAAAATAAAAAATATTTTTAGTTAAGGGTAGTTTGGGGTTTTAGAAAAATATTTAACGATAAAAGTTAAATTTAACCGAGAAAATTAACTGAAGGGAGGTGTTTGATATATTTGCTAGGTAAGAGGGGAGGTAAGTGATATTATCCAACTAAGAGGGGGTGTAAGTGTTATTTTTCCATCTAGGAGGGGAGGTAAGTGATATTTACCCATTCTTATATTATAGAATTTGTTTGAATTTGATGGGACCACATACTTATGGTTGTTGAAATACTCACACTCCATTTAAATTTCTCATAATCCTAAGAAGTTTTACAAATAAATTAGCATATAAGATACTAATTGATATAAAATTTGATAACATGCAAGCATATATTAGGTGATTTTCAATTTTCAACTTTGAATTAAATTTGATATTTCTTAATATTTTAGTTTATATTTTAAGTTTTATTTAATTACATCTTTCTTTTATTTGGTGATTTCTTTTTAGAGAAGAAAATCACATATTTCCTTTATTCAATAGTTTTAAAGAAAAGTTAATTTTTTTCTCATAATTAATTAAGGGTAGTATTATAACTTGACAAAAGAGTAAATAAGTAAAAATATAATTGCAGGGTTATTTTTGGGATTCTGAAAAAATAAATAGATGCCACATCATCAGTAAACTAACGGAGCTTAACGGTAAGGGGGCATTAGTAATTGTAAACAAAGTTAAAGGTTGGATTAACAATTTTAAAAAAGTACAAGGGATAAAGTAGTAATAAAATTAAAGTACAATGGGGCAAGAGTAATTATCCTTTTTTTTTGTTTGTTTTTTTTTTGTGGAGGTGCAAAAGAAGAACGTGAAATCTAACTAATCGAAGCGGTGGACTCTTAAATCTTAACTATAACGGGATTAAAACAAGTTATTTGGTCTAAGTGGTAAGCAGTTTAGTCCGCTTAAGCAAGGTTCTGATACCGGAACCTTATGGATGCAAAAAAATCCCACTGGAAGACTCACCCACCACAGCCAGGTGTGCGACCCGAGTCGAAAATCAGATTAGTCAGGGCAAAGCCTTGGAAAACCGGGATTGACAAACAAAAAAAAAAACACGTTATGGGAGCCAAGTTGCGCCGCCGATATATGGCTGCAATTAAATAACTTATATTGATAATTTGATATATAAATAATATAATATCACATATATGATATGTCACATCACATCCTGCAAAACGTCGGTCAATATTATATTATGTTTGGATAAAAATCTCATCACCGTCAGTCTTTAGTATTAATTAATTGATAAAACATTCATCATCGTCGGTCTTTAGTATTAATTAATTGATAAATTAATAAAATGGTAAAACGTGAAGTCATTCTAACTTTCTAATAAATATTTGCCCCACTAACAAATAACAACGCATCACCTTTTTACTTTAGACTTAAGATTGAAAAGTTACATTTCTTCACTTCGTCTTCTTCTTCTTCTTCTCTAAACAGCCTACAAGCCTACTGAACCGATAACAAAAGCATGGATCCACGTAGGTGAAGCCGTGAAGGTGAGACACCGTCTCGGCCTCCGCCATGTTTTCTTCATCCCAATCTCTGATCGGTCGAGAAGATCAGAGTCGACAGTGTAGTTGAATCCAACGTAACCAGTAAAATGACAGGCTCTAAAATTTGTGTTTTAGGTTTTACATTTACATTTTTTTATTTATTTCAGAGAATCGAAGGTAGTTGCAGAGAATCGGAAGAAGTTGCAAAAGAATCGGAGGTTTTTCTCTCGTTCTTTGGCTCGAACCTACAAGGCTGCTGGAAAATCGATTTTCTGGCGAAATTGTGCAATATCGATTTCGCTTCGATTTCCAAATCGCCCTCTGTCGAACTCAGCGAATTTCGCCGATATATTTTACCTTGGAGGGAGCCCTAAACACTCTAGGGCTTGGTTAGAGATGGAATTGGGTTTGGGGAGGAATAACATAGGATGCATTGGGTGTTTCGTCAAATCTTAAATTATATAAACCCTCCAAGGTATACAAGGATCATTTGCTCTACCGAATTAACAGACCACTAATGATATTAATGTTTATAAACTGTTTGTAATTAATTGTTCATTTCACGGACGTGCATGCGCATATTTGACTTTCACAAGGGTGCATAGAAATATGGCGATGTTTTGAGTGGAACATATAATTTCCTCTATGAAGAATAAATACATTTTAATAAAAGAACAAACGAGGATTAAGGAGAATTTCCCACCGTGGTTACTTGCAAAATGTGAATGAAAGTCATTCAGTGGTCTGCAAATTTCTATACTTTGCCTGACCAAAAACCTATTCCAAATTTTGACCAAGGCTTTGGCCCGAGATTTCAGGGCTTATATAGCCACCATTTCATATGATGTTTTGTCTCCTACCGCTTTATAGCATAATAAATACAATGAAACTAGTAATCTAAGATTTATCATTCAAATCTACCAACAAATGACTGGTTTTGAGAAGTATACTGTCATCAGCATACATGATTGTTCGATAGAATAATTACATATACAAGTCAACAAAATATAATTCAACTAGCAACTACAATGTCTCCAGCCTCAGTTTCATGTTGACCTGTCTAAAGATGGTGGATTTATACTTTGTGGTAGTACTTCAAGTATTGAATGAAAGATGGTCATGACAATTTGCTTATGAAATTATCTATGAACCTAGACAACGCATTTCTATTGATGGAATCATCCACATAATGTAGATATCCCTTAGTGTGAACTTTTTCCGTTTCAACAAATTTCCAACATTTTACCTCAAGTTTTGACTTGACAAATGATTTGCTGATTTTGGGTGAGACAGAAACTGAAATCATAAAATCCAACAAAAAGATGATTTTGGAAAACTCAATGGGTGAAATCTGGCAGACGCTGTCAAAAGTTTCGACAGGTTTTGACCATTTTGGTGGAAATAACGACCATTTCGACCAAAACCTGGTGCTTTTCGACTTCATCTGTTTAGAAATCGAAATTTCAGTGGTTTTTGACCAAAATTTGTACCATGCTTCTATATAAACATTACTAAAATACAAGAATTCCAATAGTGACAGTACTTCCTCTCAAGTGCAGGGCATAAAACCATAACTTGACAACATAAACAGAACTTTGCAAGCTAACAGTTACCTGGTCATGAAGTGAAGGCCAGTGAAAAGAAAAAAATACCTCTTAAATCCAGTGCATCTAAGCTTACATTATGAGCAGTTAAACGCCAGATGTTGACTCAACTTATGAATGTCCATACCATTTATTCAGAAGCTCTAGCAGAAGAATTGCCGCTGAGTCTTTCGCCTTCTTAACACTGGGCATTGGCTCTCCCACACAGTCCTCTGTCCATCCCCTATCAGTTGTATTCACACGTACAGAATATGTGAACCTCTTTGCATGTGCAGGACCACCCTCATTTATACACCTAAGGATACCCAAACATGTCAGATAGAGAACCATCCTATCATTCAAGTAGACTTCATATATGCAAGGAAATTAGTCAGAAGAAAAGGGTTTAGGAACAGAATCTCTTACCGATACTGAGGCATTGGCCACTGTCTCCGCAGGCATATATCATTCAAGGTCTGTCTGGTGTATGTCTGCGTACCATTCTTCTTCTTCCCATTCTCCTCACTCCTCTCCTTAGCTTCTGCTATTTCCCTATCTTTCAAAACAACAAGTGCATTTCTTGCAGCTAATTTCTGTGCCATCTTCTTTTGTGGGTTCTGAGCAATACCGATTTGGACACCATCGATGTAGACTTCAACAGTCGCTAGATTACCACTTCGAGTTGCTTTGTACTCTAAGCCTTCAGCTTGTTGCTGGCATCGCTCCTGGAGTTCCCTCACAGGATGCATTGGAAGTGTTTCTGGGGTCACCATTGGATGTAACAAGGGTTGGAAAACCTGGAACAACATCAGTGCAGTGAGAACAGCATGTAAACAACCTCCCTCCCCGTCCCCCCCAAAACCAAACAGAACTTGCCATGCAGCTCAAAACCTCACTTCTGAATAACTGATCCACAGAAAGACTTGGACATGAATTGAACTCACCCTCCAAACAACAGCAGTATTGCGGCCACTGTCCAGAAAAATTGCACCTGCAATGGATTCAATGATGTCACCAAGCACTTTGGGAGCTTTGCAATCTCCCAGACCAAAGGAATTAAACCCTGGTTTTGTTGATTCATCTTGCACGTCCTTCACAAAGTCACGAATCTGAAATTTAAAGAACCAAAAAAATTGTCAACGCTGCGTCCCAAGGCAAAAGAAATTAAAGATGCAACCGCTCACCCACTGCCCTTCCAATAATAAAACCTAACAATGGTTGAGAAGCTGAACCTGTACTTCCAATGCACTAGATCCATGCCGAAGGTGCAGATGGAGTTTGTTTTTAACAGCTACGCGAGCGAAGTTTTCGTTGTTTACAGCGGCAGCCCGCAAGTCAGTCAATCGGCCTGGGGGTAAATCTGTGTACGTAAAGAACAAATACTTCGTAATTAGATGATCCAAGACAGCATCACCAACAAACTCCAAACGCTGGTAACAGGAAATTCCTGATGATGGTCTTGAAGCATGAGTAATGGCTTCCACCAAGAGGCCCCTATCCATAAATTTATATCCCAATGCCCCTTCTAAAGCATCAAAATTTACAGTCCTGAGTACACTCTCTGGAATATTGCATGGCTTGTTAGTGGATTCTCTCTCTTTGGGGTCAAATTCTACTTCAATCCCAATCCATTTCATAAGATGGTTTGCAGAATTCTTCCCACCTTCAACATAGTACACACCAATCAAAGCTTCAACTACATCTGCCAACGTTTTGCTAGAAAGAACTCTATAGCAACTTGAATCACTCTCCACCTCACCATCTTCCATGTCATCCTCCTCATAACCATCAAAATACAAGGTCTTCTCTAATTCAGTTTCAACAGGTATTCTTTCATCTCCAAATAACGGAGCTTCAGTTTCTTTGACATCCTCATCAAAAACGGGCAGCACTCCAGGAGCAGCCCATCTAGATGGGGCAAAGCGATCCGCTTGGATATACGATTGAAGACCCTTACTAAGGGCATATTGATACAAAACCATGTTACTCACCATCTGTTGCCTCATCCTCGTAAGCTGACCCTCATGCTTCTGGGGGTATTTGAGGAAGAGGAATCTGCTCACCACCCATTTAAGGTATGCATCTCCTAGAAGCTCTGCTCTTTCATAACAAAATGTCTCCTGACAAGAAGCAGCAGTTGAGGCTTCCAGTATCTGTAACAGGAGACCGCACGTCAAACTAAAAAGAAGGAAAAATAAGAAATGTACTAAATCTCATTTCATGTAGAACTTTGTACCATGTTTCCACAACCTGTTTCGGTGGTTTTCAAGTGTTTTTTGGGTCTGATTTTCAGTATACAGCCTAATTTGAGGCCAGTAAACACAATGGAAATGTTATTTTTTTACTAAAACCTAACACAAATTGGTATTCTTGATTTGCACATGCCCGAGCTATATGCAAACGGAACTGGATCATGTGTTTTCATAAATCTAAACATGGATATACAAGAAACATTGAAACTTTTACTAAAATGCAAGGACAAAACCAAGTCAAATCTTAATTATAATTTTAATTAAAAAAAATACAAGTAAATTTTACATCAACCCACCCACCCCCTTTAAAATTTTCAAAATCTCACCGAAAAATCAACCAGATACTAAAATTTCAGCCAGATTTCATCAAGATTCAGTCATCTCGTTTGCCCCCCCAAATTTTGTCTCGCCCTATTCGAGATTGTCGAGATTTTGTACAATGAAAATTAGACGTGGCAACTATGAGGGGTTCACCACTTAAAAAACACTATGTGCAAAATAGTATCACCTTGGAAGCAGGGACAGGATAGTTGATTGTATTCCTGAGCTGGACTGCAAGAAGCATACTTTCCACCCTCCTCATTATAGAGGGCAATCGCTGAGCGCCTCGAACAACTGAACCCGGAAGTGGATGCACGAAACACAACTCAGGAGGCAGAAACACATAGTATGTTTTATCAAGAGTGTCGTCAGACTCACTTTCACATGCTACAACACCAACATGTGTCCCATGTCGTTTAGCTTCAATAGGCCAAAAAGTGGTGAAACAATTCTCAAATTCCACTAAAGAAAATAGTTTATCTGAAAAGTGTGATAGCATACCTTCTGAGCGATCAAATCGAGGTGAAAGAAGGTTCTTGCAATATGAAACCCCACGTCCCCTTATGAGAGGTTGTTTCTTATAGATCAATTCCACCCCATATCTGTAAGTATAGCAGAAATGGATAACCAAATGCACCTTTCTGTCATGGAAGAAGAAAAAAAGCTCCTACAATCTATTTTAAGGATGCATTGTCAGCTGCCACGTGAAATAAAATGAACATGACCAAGGGCCATCGTATTTCACATCTGACATTATCTTTGCTCCTTGTATAGATTGCAATCAGCCATTCTGCTTCTTCAAGCACAACAGCTCAGGTGCACTATAGCCATCCACTCCTTGCATTGAAGAAGCAAGATCAGAAAACTAGCACTTGGTAAGTAGTAAAGCAATTTTGATCACAACCTACAGCAGAAAATAAAATTCACAATTCATGAGGGCAGTAAAAATGCAAAAGTCGGTCATACTTTTGCCTGTAGTAATCAGCGTATGAACTGTACTCTAGAGGGCCTAGATACCCCTCCTTCCTCGGAAAAGAGTTCTCTGCATTCATATCATGCCGCACTGAATCCACATAAAACCTCTTTCCAGAGTGAGCAGCAGTTACAATCCTCCCCAGAAGATCTTCAGCAATAAAGCAGGAATCAGCCATAATCAATTTTCCTATAGCAACATCTTCATTTTGAATTCCCACAGAAGGCCGATTAGGTACCAAACCAAAAGCCTTGACAACATCAAACTGTGCAACAGCTCCCCTGATCCCATATGTGGGGTGGGATTTTTGTCCAAAAGCCATGCCATGACGCAGTTTCCCAAATCCATACTCTCTTCTGTCTCCACCTAGTGTTCGCTCATTTGTTCCCAAGTAAACATCAGGACGAGCCTTCTGGAGGGGATTGTCCCATGCATCTGTCCTGATTATATTTTCAATAAGATTCCAGTCGATTTGTTTGATAGGATCTAAATATTTCTCACTAACTACAGGGACAAAAAGATATGCCTTTGCAGGATCCCATGGAGTACTGGAAGGCTCAACATCAACATCCAGCACAATGCTCATCATTCTAACATGAAAGCTCTTCAGGGAAACCAGCTGCACAAGAACAAACTCCAACAGATAACAGTGAAAAATAAAACATTTCTAATTTGATCAACTCATCCACGAGGAGAAAAAACCAACCTGACTTTCTGTAATCTCAACGGATCCCTGGTAGACGAGGGATGCCTTTGTTATCATGGTTCGAGCAACAAAGAGATCCATCGACATCGATAAAACCTAGTAACGTTCAGAATAAAATATTAGTCATATGATCTTGGAATGGCAGGGATGATATGAATCAATAACTCAAAGTACCTCTGCATCCAGCTCATTGCCAAAGAGCACAGCAAAATCCGAAACTTGAGTCAAGAATGAATCATTCGAAGTACCATGATTCACACATTTTACAGTATACACATGCAAACGAACCATTTTGGAGCTGTGCCAACCATTTGTACCAGTTAAAATCCACTCTCCCTGCAAGGCCATGTAGAGGTTGGTAAATGTGTTTAAGTTCCACAATACCACTCAATAAACAGAAAAAGTTTTAAAGTCCTTTTTTTAGCTGTAACCACCAGAGATGAATATTGTGCAAGAATGGATACATGGACATGATACAATACACCCACCCCCCACAAAAAAAGAAAAAAGAAAAAAAAAAGTGTTTGCACATGTGTAACAGAAAAATTCTTTTGTATTGAAGAACAGCATATGATGATTGTTTCTATTTATTAAACTGAATAAATAATGAAAGACTAACCTCCCTCCGTCTCTCTCCCCCACTATTTTGAACCATGCCAGAAAAATCATTGGATTCACTAATTGAATATACACAGCAGACCATAAAATCTGTTGTAAGCCAATGCAGCAGACTCAAATAAACCAATGGATTAGTTCCACTACTAAAAGAGTTTTAAAAGCTGATGAGCCAACTCAGGAGTAAGCCAATACTCCTGATTGTTCTTTCATTGGTTGACTTGCCCCCCTTACTTGCCTCCAATCAGTCTGAAGCTGGTCCAATAGATAACCTGGTTGACTTGCCTTCTTCACTTGCCCCCCGTGGATCTGACGCAGGTCCAAGAGATGGCCAGCAGCTAGCAGTAGGTAGCAGGCATAAGAGAAAGGAATTCTGTCAACTGGACAGGAGAGAGATGGGAACCTCAATGCATCAACATCTAACTAATTCTTAAAACCCTCATCCAAAACATAAGGTGAGGGGATCGGGGTTGTGAACTGTACAATGTAATCGCAAAGTTGTAATACAAAGAAAACAGAAAATGTAGTTTAGATTTTAAATCTGCAGTATCCTAAATTGGCTAAACAAATGAAGGAGAAGATGGGGAACTTCCTTTACCTGTAGTATACGTTTGGAAGAGTTTCAAAATTAACAAAACTCTTAGACCTTGTTTGGCGGATGACGTTCCAATGCAACTCATATGGGATGGATAGGATTTGATTTATGGAAAAGGGTCAAGTTAGGGCTCCTTGGTTAAATGTGATATGCTCTTAAGTGATAATTTAGGGTACCAAGAATAATAAATATACTTAAGCCCATCTCATGGGAAACACAGGATAAGTTCTTTGAGATAGGAAATGGGGGTCTATAGGTGTCAAAATGGACTTGGAATTGGAGAAAATGTAAGTAATAATTTAAGGATATCACCCCCCCCCCCAAAGTTTGGTTAGGATTTGATGGCAAAGATTCAAGGGTTCTTGTTTTGGGGGGCTTTTAGGGAATACAAGAATTCAAGAAAATGTTTATACCTTGAAATTGGATGGTCAAAATGGGAGTCAGACTGGGACTCTAACTCACTAGGTTTGGAGGGATTAAAAACCTAATATGTGGAATAGATCTAACGGTTAGATTAGTGTAGATCTGAACATGACTTTTGGTCTCTTGAAAAGTCTGAAATCTAAGGAAATTTAAAAAATATAAAAGTGCAATATGAGAAGAGAAATGGAGTCCAGGCTGCCAGATACCTGGATGGGGAGCCTTGTGAAGTTTGAATTGAACAGAGATAGAGTTTTGTAGGCTGTAAATTCAGTCATAGCAAGATTCTCAGCTTGACTTTACCATAGACCTTAACGACACTTAATCTTGGACTTCCCAAATTGAATAAACACAGTTTCAGCAACAACACCGGAGAATACTCAAACTAAGAAGCTTTATTAAAACTATCAAAGTTGGGTGCCATCCAATTGAGTGCAGGGGCTTATTTATACATAATAATCCGGAGTTCTAATCTAATTTGAACTCCTAATTGAACTCTAACTCAAGATAGAAATTAATTTAGACTAAAGACTATACACACACACACACACACACACACACACACAAAAAAAAAAACAAGACTATTCTAACCTTATAAACTAAGTTGGGTAGAATTAACTAAAAAGAACTTAAACTACTTAACTCCCCCTGCTTTCATACTTGGCCTAAAAACTTAACGCTTAGGGCAATAACCACACAAAACCATATGCAACAAAGGCCTACCACCCATATCTATCAACCCTAGGTTGATTTCAAAGGAAAATCAGCCGAGTTGGTGGTAATAAGAAAAACAATCATATCGTACGGACGGCGAGGGCTGAGAGGTTTTTCGCCTTGCATGACCTCACCAGAGACGAGACTGCGGTGGAGATGATCTGCTACTGGGGGGCAGCCCTGGGATGGCTTCGATTTTGTGAGCTACAACCGATTGGAACCTAGGGTAAGTAGAAGGAAGAAATGTGGCAGAGGTTTTGCTGACCGCATCGAGAACACCACCAGAAGGCCCTCATAGCACTTCCGCAAGACAGCACAATCACAAAATACAGAGGAGAGTTTCAAGTCCATGGTTGTAGTCGCCGAAGAGAGACAATGCATGGTAAAGGGGTATTCATGGCAAATTTAATTGAAGAGATAAAAGTTGAGGTTCCAGTCTTCGAACCTACTGGTCTGGCTCAAGTAATGGACCTAACCCAGACCATTGAGGCCAAGAACCAGGCCCTACAATGCTCATGAAGGACCGTGGCATCAGTCCAACCCACCTGGTTTAGGAGGAGCCCAACGATACATGAATATTACAACTAATGCTTCAACTGGGCCCAAGCCCAACCCAACAACCTAAAATAACAACAAATGGTTTGGGTGGCCCACCCATCCTAAGCCAGGCCCTCCACACCTAACAATGCCTAACCAAACTGCTATTCTTTTAGCATCCCAGGCAACAACACCCACCACCAGAAGAAACAATCACCCATGCTGGTGAACACTAGAGTAAATTAAGGTGAAGATGGAAAAGGGGTTATGTTGTCACTACATCACGCCCTACTCCAAGACCATCCAATGCCCCTACAAGCAACTCAAAGTCCATTATTGCACGAGGAAAAAGAAGAGAACCTGATAATGGGGATGAGAGACGAGAGGAACACAAATGCAACCATGGAAGGAAGTTTCAGTGAAATATCGCCCAAACTTGACAATATTTTGTCAATCCGACGTGTGGTGAACAAAAACTCTTTGCGGAACGATAATTGCAGCATATTGGCAATATATCGCCAATATCTCCATTTCTCGCGATTCCACAGTAGAATCTTCAAGGTCAACGGACAATCTTACCAATTTTGTCCCAATGATTCAGGCCTCAAAAGGCAACGTGCCAAATGTGGTTAGGGAGGAGAATATGCATGGAAAATTTTATGGAAACAATTCAAATTACGAAGGGATTTTGTAGCGGAATCTTCAAGGTCAACAAGTAATCTTCCCCATTATGTCCCAATGATTCAAGTCTCAGAAAGTAACGTGCCAAATGTGGCTAGGAAGGAGAATCTACATGGAAGAATTTATAGGAAATAATTCAAATTTGTCAAGTGTCAAGTCCCAGTGTGTTTTTTGCATCAAATAAGGCTAGAAACCAAATTTGGGCCCAAAATGACCTAAGGGCCTGTTTGGTTACAAGAGTCGGGAGATTTCAAATCTATAGAGTCATAATTCATAAAATTAACTGTTTGGTTGTGGAATAAAATCTGTGGATTCATCCTAAAAAAAATATTTGGTCGATGTGATTTTTTTGAATGCGCAAATATTTAGCGTTTTTATAATAGCAATGAAATCCGATTTCACCCCATACCCAAATCTACAGATTCACGTTTTTAGTGTAAGAAGGTGAATCTCTAGATTTCATGAATCCAGAGATTTTCACAACCAAACGGGTATAAATCTCAGATTTGTGAATCCAGAGATTTGATATCTCTGGATTCATGTAACCAAACAGGCCCTAAAATACCCCCCCCCCCCGATATGGAGCATCAAAATCTGGCTGAAAGCTGGCAAAATTCGTAAATTCTTAGGTTGGCCAATTTCGCCAAGAAGCAAACCAGCAAAGTTTGCCGAAAGTTCGCACCTTGAATGCATCATGCTGGTAGGGGGAATCGAGATTGCCTTGAGGGCAAGGTGAAGTTGAAGGAGGGAGGGTATTGTCAAGATACTAATGTAAATGGTATACCACATGGATAAAGGAGATGTAGGGTATCATACCCTTAGGACCATATGGGGGACAAATGACAGGGACTTTCTTTTTTTTTTTGGGGGGGGGGGGGGAATCACTTTCTTGTTGGAGATACAAAACCAAAGGACAAGGACAGATGACAGGGACTTCTTTTTCCCCCTTTTAGGGGGGGTGGAGGGATCACTTCCTTGTTGGGGATTTTTCAAAGGACATGGCTGAGACGGAATGTAGTTAGTCAAGATGTAGCATGTAGTATGTAGGCGAGCTTGGCTTGTAGGGGAGGGGAAGACCCTGGGTTAAGGATTAATTTTAGAGAGGATTCAGCTTGGGGGTCATCTTGTTCAGAGTCTTTGTTAACCATCACTAGTGTTGGATTAATCAACTGATCCCTTTTACAGTTTTCCTTCAAGTTCTGATTTAATACTGAATTGCTCTGTGTGTGTGGTGTTGTGTATTTCCTGGTGAGGATTGAGGGGGAGAGGAGCATCATTGCAATGGGGGTTTTTATCCCATTTACCACGGCTCTAGCAAAGGTATATCACTCCTCCATTTGAATCAGGGGTATGTACTGAACTTTCTTTCCCATCATCTCACAATCTTTATCTATTCCATCCATCTATTTCACAATTAGGACCTAAACATTCTATTTTCAGTCCACCGCCATATTGAGCATCCACCATTACTTTAGTCTCTAATTTACAGCATAATCTCACCTCCATAAGACCTTAAATCAGTCCAATTTTGGAGCCAGTCAGTTGGCTGGGTTGCTGCCTGCAGCACAAAGTTTCTATTTTTCTGGGATTATTTTCTATTTGGTGACTAAAGCCGTGATATCCAATCGGACTACTGGAATTGACTGGAACTTGCAGCAGTTGTTTACTACCATACCACTAAACCAGCTTCATTCAAACACAAATTGATCACAGTTTGGTGGCTGGTTTCTTCAAACTGCAACTGTGTGTTCAGTAACGGACTAAGGAACTATTCTTGACGTTCTACCGTTCTTGGAGTACGCAGTTTATTATACATTAAATAATAAAATAGATGTATAACTGTAATATTATTGAATCATTCCATGTGCGAGGAGCTGGATGAGAAGAAACTCTCATGTCCGCTTCTGCAGTAAAGATAGAATTTACAAATTTCCATCAATTATAACCCAAAAAAACCAGATTCCGTAAACAACATGGAGAAAGAATGAACGGAATATCTTATCGAGGCAATCGTATTTGCTTCGGCAGATATGCTCTTCAAGCACTTGAACCCACTTGGATCACATCTAGACAAAATAGAAACAGGGCAGCGAGCAATGACACAATATGTGTGTCGTGTCTGAAAATATATTGGCAGATTAGGTCAGTCTATCATTCTCTAGAAGCTAACTGATCCAATTTTTGTGCTTGAAGGCTTTTTGCCAATCAACCTTGACTCATTTTACCATAAAAAGTCTCAACATAACAATAATAAAAACTAAAAAAATTAAAAAGAAAGAAAACAAAAACCCGACTTTTCTTGACAAAGCACAACTCAACTCTCCTCACAAAGAAAGCTCAAGGTAAATTTCTCTCTTAATCTTTCAATCTTGGTTTTCTGCCCTCTCACCTTTGCGATCATATCCTCACAATCTGCTTCAGATCTTCCTCAGTCTCATCCTGCAGCAATGGCAATGTCCCTCTCTATGGAGTACTTCCCTCTCATCGTCTCTATCATTCTCTCTGCATTCAAGGCCTCGTTTTGAAAGAAAAAAAAAAGAATTGAAGCCTCGAATAGCAGACGAATTACATTAGGGATTCTCCACCAAGGTACTTTCATGCTAAAACTAATTGCTCAAGGAGATCTTTACCTTGTTGATCGTAATCAACTTAGTCAAAGATCTCAAATCTCTAGTAGATGAACAGAGCAAAATTGCCCTTGTGTGAGAGGTTTTACAATACGGCTGCACATTTACCATTGGGAAGCAAGAATCACCATTTTTCTTGTTCTTTTCTAATAGAAGCTGAGCATGGGAAGGGGCTGAAGGGGAAGCTTGTCTTAGTTCACAATATCCATGTTGTGTCCAAATAATTGACCGTTCCCGCGTTTCCTACACTAATGATATTGATTCTATACACCTAACTTCCAGCAAAACAACCATTTACATACTAGTATTGACCAGAACTAAGTCTGCGATTCATTAAAGATAGGATTTGTAATAGTTGCTTCACACTAAATATTACTGTTAATTTGAGAAAGAATAGGGTGAGGAATGAGGGAGATGAGAGGATGGAAGCCACGACTTAGTTGTGGAGGCTCTGATTTTTCTTATCAGCACTCCTCAAAATAACTTTACTATTTATAGGTTAATTTACAAGTCTATTCTATATAGGAAAGCATAAACCAATTTCAATTGGTATAAAACTCTTCATTCCTACCACTATTTCCTATCGAGAGCGCTAACTCTCGATGGATCAATCCTTTCCTAAATTGCCCTTTTCTAACACTCCCCCTCAAGCTAGAGCATATATATTACTTATGCCCAGCTTGTTACAAATATAGGTAACCCTTGTATTCCCTAGAGCTTTGGTGAACAAATACGCGAGTTGTTCTCCAGTTCTCACATGCTTAGAGGATATTATGCCTTGTAGTAACTTCTCACGAACAAAGTGGCAATCTACTTCAATATGCTTTGTACGTTCATGAAAGACTGGATTTGATGCTATATGAACCGCAGCTTGATTATCACACCATAACTTCATTGGTGTGTCATCAATAATTCCTAATTCCTGGAGTAATTGTTTTATCCATACCATCTCGCATGTTACCTGTGCCATAGCACGATACTCAAATTCTGCGCTTGACCTTGCTACCACAGTTTGTTTCTTACTCTTCCATGATACAAGATTTCCTCCAATGAATGTGCAGAGCCCTGTAGTTGATCTTCTATCGATAGGTGATCTAGCCCAATCCGCATCAGAGAATCCTTCTACATTTCTATGTCCATGATTAGTGTAAAGAATCCCTTGTCCTGGTGCTTTCTTAAGATACCTCAAAATTCATATAACTGCATCCCAGTGTGATGTTCGTGGGGCAGACAAAAATTGACTCACAACACTAACAGGAAAGGCAATGTCAGGTCTAGTCACAGTCAGATAATTCAGCTTCCCAACAAGCCTTCTGTACTTCTCTGGATCATCAAAAATGGTTCCATCTTCTGGCATTAACTCTAAGTTACATTCCATGGGAGTGTCAATGGGTTTTGATCCCAACATTCCTGTTTCAGAAAGCAAATCCAGTACATACTTCCGTTGAGATAAGAAGATGCCCTTTGTTGATTGGGCAACTTCAACTCCTAGAAAATACTTTAACTTGCCCAAGTCTTTGGTCTGAAATTTCTCTTGTAAATAGGTCTTTAACCTATCAATTCCTGAATTGTCATCTCCTGTAATGACAATATCATCAACATAAACTACAAGAAAGATCTTGCCTGCATCAGAGTTTTTAAAGAATATAGAGTGATCACTTTCACAACGAGTCATCCCAAATTCTATTACAACAGTAGTGAATCGTCCAAACCATGCTCGAGGTGACTACTTGAGACCATATAATGATTTGCAGAGGCGACAATCCTTATTCTTCTCCCCCTGAGCAACAAACCCAGGTGGTTGCTCCATATACACTTCCTTATGTAAATCTCCATGAAGGAAGGCATTCTTCACATCCAACTGAAACAAGGGCCACTTGTATGTAGCAGCAAGAGAGATTAAAATACGGATGGAAGTAAGCTTGGCAACAGGCAAAAAAGTATCAACATAATCTATGCCATAAACTTGAGCATAGCCCTTGGCAACGAGACGAGCTTTCAGGCAAGCTAAAGAACCATCAGGATTAACTTTCACAGTGAATATCCACCTACAACCAATAGCTGTCTTTCCTGAGGGTAAAGGCACAAGATCCCAAGTCTGATTGTCTTCTAAGGCTTGTAATTCTTCTTTCATTGCACTGACCCACCCATGATTAGACAAGGCTTCAAGAACAACCAATAGCTGTCTTTCCTGAGGGTAAAGGCACAAGATCCCAAGTCTGATTGTCTTCTAAGGCTTGTAATTCTTCGTTCATTGCACTGACCCACCCATGATTAGACAAGGCTTCAAGAACATTCTTAGGAATAGGATAAGTCTCGATAGTAGATAGAGCAGTAGAGAACCCAGGTGATAAAGTAGAATATGAAATAAAGTTAGAGATGGGATACTGAACACAAGAACGAGTACCCTTCCGAAGAGCAATGGGAATATCAAGGTCAGACTTGGCAGGAACGTCCACAGGATCAACAGACGAAGTCGGCACAGAGGTAGAATAGAGTTTAGTTCTTCATAAATTCTTTTAAAGTCTGCAAAATATTGCGTAATATATCTGCCTTTTCTATCTACTCGATAAAATTCCTAGGACAATTCGTAGATTCTAGCCAGATTATTCTGACTAGAATACAACACATTCAAATACTCCCATAATTCCTTCACAGTTTGTAAGTGAGTAACCAAATCTATAATATTATCGGCCAATGAATTAAACATCTGACCAAGTATTCGTGCATCAACAATTGCCCAAGTATCATCATCTATGGGTACAGTCTTAGTCAAATGATCTATCTGTCCCCGTCCAGTAAGAACAATTTTAACCATAGCCCTCCATTGGTGGAAATTTGATCCACCCTCCAATTTCTTCTCAATTAACCGATGACAGGATGAAGAAATAATTTCAATCATAGTTTAAGTTTCTCCCATATCCAAACAATTTTAAAATCAAATCCCAGAAATCATAATCACAGAACCAGAATCAGAATATTCTCATAAGCATAAATAAACCAGTTGGACCACTTGAACCAACTTAAAGTCAAACCAAATCAGTAAACCGAGTCATAAAAGATCGATCGCTGCTCTCAAACTTCTATCGATCGCTGCTCTGAGACAGTAGAAGTCTCTGGTCTCAAGCAATAGAAGTCTCAAACGATATCTCTCTCTCGATCGATTTCTCTCACTCTCTCTTTCTAAGACAATCGATCGCAGGTATGATCGATCTCTCTCACTCTCTCTTTCTGAACTTCAACTTGTTTCCCACCCACAGCAAGAACCAGCAGATCCAACAGACATTCTCAGCCTCAAATCATAAAACAAAAAGATCTCAGTAAATCACAGTTTATTCGTACCTAAAAAATGCAGATTCGACATCAATTGTGGACAAGATCTTCAACGAAGACAAGCTACAAGTGCAGCGTAAGGTGCTGCATCCCTTTAATTGCTGGAAATGACTCTCACACCAGGTACAGTTTCTTTCCTTTCTATAGAATCAACTGTTTGCTCTGATACCATGTTAATTTGAGAAAGAATAGGGTGAGGAATGAGGGAGAGGAGAGGATGGAAGCCACGACTTAGTTGTGGAGGCTCTAATTTTTCTTATCAGCACTCCTCAAAATAACTTTACTATTTAGAGGTTAATTTACAAGTCTATTCTATATAGGAAAGCATAAACCAATTTCAATTGGTATAAAACTCTTCATTCCTACCACTATTTCCTATCGAAAGTTTGCGCTAACTCTCGATGGATCAATCCTTTCCTAAATTGCCCTTTTCAAACAATCTTTGGATTTTTGTAACACTAAAGTATTGAGTGTACTAGGCTTTAGAGAGTTTTTGATTTCGGGTTAACTTCATATGGGGCAAATTTCAGGACCAAGATAACTAACAAAAATCACAAACACCCCAAAACTATGCCAAATTTGCAATGAACCCCCCCCCCCCAAAAAAAAAAAGTCTCTTAAATTTGCACTAGCAAATTCTGTTAAGTCGTGGTTAGATAATTTTATAATTCCTAAAGTACCCTTAATCTCTTATGACATTATAGCGTGCCCTTAACCTCTTGTGGCTTTACAAAGTTACACTTAGTAAAATAGAATCCTAGATTTCATCTTCTTTCTTCCTCCATGAGTTCCTTCGAATAGAGCATAATCCAATTAATGTTGTATTCACAATTTCCTCCAACCAACTAGTGGTTTTAATGGAAAAGGGGACAGTTGCCATTTGCCAATGTGGCATATGGGCGGTATTTGTGGTTTTTGCCAATTATCTTGGGATGCCTCTGAAATTTTCCCTTTCATATATGTAATGGCATCTTCATCTAAATAAATCCATTCTTAGGAACAAAAGTTACCAAACACCAATCTGTTAAGAACTCGTTGAAACTTCCACGAAAAAACTGCGAGTTGGGAGGGAGATCCCCCCCAGTGAACTGACCGTAACCCAAACCGACACAGATTCTCAAACATTCTGAGCACAAGTTTTTCCAAACGGTCAAAACTATGCTCATACCACCTTTCTTTGATGAGAACATTAGAAAATGATACTAGGAAAGAACATCATTCTTAAGAAAGACCATCACTAAAGTAGCAATGTTTCCATTCTGAGAGACCAGCTTATGTGTAACATTGCTTTTACACATTTCTGTGCCAAGATACCAGTCGTTGACTAGAATAGACATTTGATAAGTCTGTTCTATAAATATTTCCCTATTCACCCCTCAATATGGAAAATATTTTTTTCAAGCAAAGGCATAGGCAGGACAGCAAGGCGGAGGGAGTTTAAAGGGGGGTTGGGGGTGGGGTGCTCTAAGGAGTTGAGATACGTTCACCATTGAGACCATTTTATCAGGTTTCTGTTCCTCAGAAAGAACATGTCTACAGGTTCTGCGAAAGTCATTCCTCACACCACTTTTCCCTCTGAGTTGTTCTTGAAGAACGAAAGACTGCACAGTTTTAACAAATACCTAACCCTCATTTTTCTGTTCTTCAAGAACAAAAGAACGTCAGAGCTGTTCTCAGTGAACGTTAGCAAAGGCATCTTAACTTTCTGATTTCTGCCCTCGTTTCTAATTTACTAAATTGTGGGTTAATTGGGACTAAGTCATCCTTGATCTTATTCATCAGGGGAAAGAAGAAAAAAAAAGAAGTCATCCTTGATCTTAGCTTTACATTAACATGTTTCAGTGAATGGAGCTGTAAAGCTCATCCGTGTACCCTACTGAGATACAGATAAGTATAAACATTACTCATCAGTACTGGCTCCAATCAAAAACAGTGAGACAAGTAACTCTCTTTGGCACAGGCACTCCAGAATTCAAGTCAATTCAGATAAGATTGCATGTGACAATTGCATGTTAAATATTGCATATATAGATAGCAATTACGCTAAAAGACCTTACCCGTAGAATATCAGCTACACCTTCAGGATAGAACTCTCTATGTCTTGCAGTCCCAGGAAGGGGGTCTCCTTCATCATTCTGGTTAATCTTTTCTCCTTCTTCCCCATATCCCTTGTCCGGTAGGAGCATGTCAGTGAATGCCCCCATCTCATGAAGTTTCTTGCAAGCAGCCAAACAGACTGCCTATGTAATTAATAAGAATAAATAAAAAAAGGGGAAACCTTGGATTAGAACTTGAAGCAGATAATAATAGAGGGAAAAAAAGAACAGTTTAGGCCTTATAATAGAAAAGCATGCCTGTTGCGCAAGGCGCATTGAACTACATAAAGGACCTTCAAGCTTTTCAAATGGTGCATTACAGGGGAGCTGAAGCTTGCATGAATACTCTGCAGAGCCACAAGCCTTCTCATGCCGCTGCATTATAAACTCAGGACGTAGAATTGAATATCTGTGTAACGGATAATAGAAAGTTTGTAAGAAAATTCTATTAAATGTCACAAACAATTCTCTAAAAATTGATACGAACTATTGTCTAGTGCTAAAAGGGCGCAGCAAAGGATGACATCCTTCCCATGTCCAAAAGCAACACCAGAAAAAATATGAAAAAGCTCAAAAATATTTTCTTGGTATTTTATCTAACCAGATTGAGATTTGATCATTCCATAGCGAAAAAATATATTTCTTGTCAACAGTATCCTCTTGTGAGGGGTACCTGTCACTTGGTAGCTGGGAGCAATAGAAATGGATGAGTCCAACTGCAGAATTCAGACTCACAACAGCACCAGTGGATTCCACCTGATACACTGTTCCTGGTGCAGTATCTACTGAGTTTAACCTTGACGTACCCTTGAGGTGACTCAGGTCAGTTCTCTCGATTGCCTCCTTACGCAGCCTCTCCTCACTATTCCGAGCATTTCTAAGGAATGTTTCATGTGATAAATTCCCCCTGAGAAGGCAAGTTTGAATCGGATTACTCACATCCACATCTAGTTCAAAACTCCTAAAATAGTCATGATGCTTCAATATGTGAACCATTAATATCCTATATACCTCTCAGCCATCAAAATGTAATCAGACCCCGGCTTCCTTGCACGACCCCTAGACTGGATGTATGCTAAAACAGTTTTTGCAAGGTCAAAGCGAATGACTACATTGCATTGCCGAATATCTAGCCCTTCTTCAGCAACACTAGTGGCCACCAACAATGTTACCTGCAAATCAGACACATTCCACATCAGGAAGAGTAACTACCAAACCAACAACAGTACCAGCGCTGACTTTGATTTTGAATTTTAAACATACCCGACCATCACGAAATTTTTCGATAGTGTCCTGCATCTGGCATGTACGCATTTCCTGACTATTATTGTGCCCAATCAAGCTTGCACACTTGACAAAACCTAGAGATGGAAGCTCTGCAAAAACCTATCCACAAACATGGCAGGAGATAATACATTTTTACTTAGAAAGGAAAGGAACAAGAGAATCAAGATATGCATGAAATTTGGTTGACAGCAAATGTAAGTATGCTTATCTCAACCTTAGGAAGAACCAAGGCCGCAACAACCCTCTCTACAAAAATGATTGCACGAAAATCTTCAGTATATTGATACTTGAGAAGAATTTTAATCAAAGACTGCACCTTCGGAGTCACTTTTCCATCTGCTACGGCTGCTCCAATTATCACATCCACATGCTCTCCACCAGAAACAACTAAGCAATACACAGTTCATCATCATGGAAAGAATGTCTGATAGTTCTAACTTCTAACAGCATGCAAGAATAACAAACGGATAACGAAGAAAGAGAATCACATGGGAAGACTAGATCAAAAACAGTGTAAGGAGTTTCCAGAAAGTTCTCTGTGGTTATCTTAATGTAAAATGATGAATTGTCAAGAGACAAGACTATACACTTGAACAGCTTTGACAACAAAATGAGAACTATACAATGCCATGAAGAACATAAGTCAGCTGAGAACCTACTATAAAACTGATGAGGACATTAATGAGCAGTTCCAAGTTTACCGGCGGCGCCGACGTAGAGATCATCCCACAACAGCATCTATGTGGATGGATGATGAGTTCGGAGGTTATCAGATTGCTAGGATCCTATGGTTCGATGAGAAACACTGCTCATAGGCAATTTGTCATGTTATTTTCCTTAATCTTAGTGGGTTGGGTAGTAGTTTACTATTAAAATATTTTAATTTCATGTTTAAGTCTTTATGGGCTGGGCCTAGAGTCTATTTGGCCCAATTTTGAATTATTTTGAGTTTGGGTTATATTTACAACTTAAGTTGGGGTTATTTTGGAAATTAAACATGTAGGGTTGTGAATAATCAATTTTTTTATTTAAACCATGTATGGAATTCGTTTTTGGCAATGAATGAAAGAATTTGAAAAAAAAGAGCTCTCTCTCTCTCTCTCTCTCTCTCTCTCTCTCTCATGGTGGAACCAGCACTTTCCCCTCTCTCCAGGTAATCTCTCTCTCCTCCTTTCACCCTTGTTTCCCACTAGAAAAATTCCCCTTGCTCTCCTCTACAAAGATCTACTCTCTTTTTTTCTCAAAAAAGACTAGTTTCTTTCCTAGAAATCTTCTTCTTCTTCCCCAAACCCCACGGTTCTGTTTTTCTTGCAGATAAAGATTTGTTTTTCTTCCCTCTTTCTCTTATACGGGAGTCTAGTTGTCTTTTGTTAGTCTCCCTTCCCTTCTCTTTGTTTCTTTTCTTTCTCTCCCTCTCTCTTATCACCTACTCTCTTTCCTAGGATACGCCTTTACTTCAAAATACTTTTTTCTCATTTCCTAGGATTCACCACTACTTCAAAATATTTTTCTCTCTCTTATTTATGTTCCTAGATGCTTTCTAACCCCTGTTTTGCAGCCACGATCAGCAGGTAACATTACCTCTCCCAAAATATTTCTCATTTATTCATTGGCAGTACAAAAACTTCCCAAGACTCCCTTTACATTGTTAATTGTTGAATTCCTTGTTAGAAATCTGATATTGATTAAGACAACTCTATTTTTCTTTAAGTTTCTTAATACCCTTGCATTCAATTTAGTGTTATGGTGCCAAGATCCCCATCCCCTTGTTTCCTTATTGATTCTTGTTTAGTTGTGCTTACCAGTAAGACTTATTGTGTTTATTTTCTCTACTTTAGCTGTCTTACATGCATGATTAATCAGATTTCAAGTGCTGCAAATTCCTTTTCTTTACTATCTGTCAGGAATAGGTGTTTAATTCTAAGAGTCTAGTAGCCCACTTTGTAGGTCCCCTAGTTTCCAAGGTTTCTCCTACATCAATTCTGGTATCAAAGCATGGTTTAGAGTGTCAGTACTGCTGGACTTTTAGGTATCGAGTTGTTAGAATTGCTGGTTTTTAGTTTAGGTAGGGGTGTCAATGGTGCGGTTTGGAGCAGTTTTAGGCCGGGCCAAACGGTTTCGGGCTGAAAAACCCCCCAGCCCATTTAAAAGATAACGGTTTCGGTGCGGTTTCGGTTTGGTACGGTTTGGGTTCGGGTTGACTAACGGTTTGGCCTAATGGTTTGGATTCGGTTTGGCTAACGGTTTGGACTAAATTAAAAATCAATATTGAAATTATTTTTTTTTTCCTCAACTCCAAATCCTAGTTTCTCACACACAAAACTACAAAAGATAGAGGACGAAGACTCCAAGTAGATACAACGATAAGTGATGGCATTAGCTTGATCCAAACCACCCTCCACCCTCAAAAAATAAAGAATTTAAATTTTTCTATCATGTATATATGGTGAAACAGCATTAACGATTAAGATTTAAGACTTAAGAGCATAGTTGTCACAGCGACGAGGCGATGCAAGGCGGTTTAGGCTAATTGAGGCGATGAGTCGACGAGGCGCCCTCCGAGGCGCTTTTGAGGCGGTTGAGGCGTTTTAAGTGAAATTTTTAGTGTACATCTCATTCACTCTAAATCTATCATATCTTATATAATAAAAAAAAACTAATATCAGACTACCTCAAGTCATCCAACATACTACAAACCACACATATAGGTCCTAAATAAAAAGTCGCAAGAAGAAAGGAAGAGAAGAAATTGCTTGTCACTGGCCACTGCTTGCCGGAGTGTCGCTGCGGGAATGGAAGAGTAGAAGAGAGGAAGAGAGAAAGAGATTAGGGATTAGAGTGAGAGTGAGAGACTTGAGTCAAGAACTTATTCTCTTTCAATTTTGTTTGTTTTTATTTTTATTTTAACATTTGATCACATGTAGCGTCATTATACATATGCATATAGGTTCAAAAAATAGATATTTTACAATCGGAATCTAATAAGTATTTCAATATATGCCTTCGATTAGGCATCTTTCTCGTGATTTAAAAAAGAAAGAAAAAAAAAGCGGACGCCTTATTGCCTAAAAATAAGGCGACGCCAATTTGAGGCGCTCCGAAGGAGCCCAGACGCCGAGGCGACGATTAAGCGACGCCTTGACAACTATGCTTAAGAGTTATCAATTAAGACTTTTAAATTTTAAAATAATAAAACTAAATGAAATTTGAAAATTAAAAAGTTAACGATTAAGATTAAGACTTAAGAGTTAAGAGTTATCAATTAAGACTTTTAAATTTTAAAATAATAAAACTAAATGAAATTTGAATATTAAAAAGTTAAAACTTAAAACTTAAACCGTTAAACGTGTTAACACTCAACTTTCAACTACTCAAACTCGAGTCTCAACGTCTCAAACACCGACATTCATGGATCATTAATTACATTTAAACAATACCAAAAAAAAATTAATTACATTTAATATTTTAATTTTATTTATGTAAAAGACTAACGGGCTGACGGCACACGGGCTGCCCCGGGCCAGCCCGAAACCGTTCGGGCTGAGGGCCCTCAGCCCAATTACGGCCCATTAAGGATCGGTTCGGGCCGGTTAGGGCTATAACAGGCCGGTTCGGTCCGGTTTTAACGATTCGGGTTGAAAATTGACACCCCTAAGTTTAGGTGTCTTTAGGTCAGACTGTGTAGGGTAGTAACCCGAAGTGGAAACGAATATTCCAATATGACTGGTTCATCAAGTGCCCAATTGACTCAGCTGCTCCAACAAAATGGAGAGATCTTAAAGGCCATTCAAACAACTCAAGAGGAGTTAAATAACCAAAGGGCAACACAGGCAGCCCAAGCCACCACCATTCAGGCCATAGAATGTAATGTTCGGACCCTTGCAACACGACTTACAGCCATAGAGGGACAGCAAGAGCAGCATGGACATAATACTCAAGCCAATGGACCTAGGAATGAAAACTACCAAGTGGACCACCAGAACTTTGACCACCGCCTCGAGGATCTTGATAGAACTGTGGATAATTTCCAAGGTAATGGAAGAGGAAGAGGTAGAGGTAGAAGTAGAGGTCGTGGAGCACGTGGACATCTTGGTCCTATGCATCATGCAACCTATGAGCATGACAATGCTCTTGACACCCATGATAGAGGGTTCGATATTTGGAGGATATCAAGGTAGAGGCCACATCTTATGATGGCCAAATAGATGCGAAAGTCTTACTAGATTGGATTAGACAAATGGACAGGTACTTTGATTTTTATAATATGTCGGAAGAGGCACGCTTTAGGTTTGCTAAGATTAAGCTTACCAGGGCTGCCCAAGATTTTTGGACAGAATTAGAGTACCAAGAGAACAATCTAGGACTTGAGCCAGTGACCACTTGGGTTGAGATGCAAGAAAGGCTTAAAAGGGAGTTCTTACCTATCACCTATAGGCCTAACTTGTTGAATGAAATGAACACCCTAAAGCAAGGGAAATTAACCGTGACTGAGTACATGGCCAAATTCAATGAACTTAAGATTAGAAGCCGTACTCGTGAGGATGTTAGCAGACACTTTCTAGATTTATTACTAGACTTAACTCAGATATCCGGTCACGACTGCACCCCACTTAGTGCAAGATGTCCCTCAAGCCTTTAGGATTGCTCTAGAACTTGAGACGTCCATGAAGACTTTTCCTCAAAAGAATAGCTTTCAGCCCGGAGAATCTAGTTTCCGAAGGTCTACCCCTAACACTACCAATTTCAAAAGACCCCCTGTTAATACACAGCACCCAATTGATAACAAGGGTAAAAGCATTTTGGGAACTCCCCCCATGAAAGCTGGCCAGCTCCAGTGTTTCAAATGCCAAGGATTTGGACACGTTGCTAGGGATTGGGGAATGCCCCAACAGAAACCTTTATGTTGGAGGGCAAGACCATGTGGATTTAGATCAGGATGATGATCAAGAGCCTGAGTATGAAGACCATAGACCAGATGAGAACATATATGATGAGGATCTTGATATGGTATACGAGTCTAAGCTTTGAGTTGTGCGTTGTATGATATCACAACCCAAAGATACTGATGATTGGCGACGGACTAATATTTTTATTACCTATACTTGCCATCAAGGTAAGAACTGTCGAGTCGCCATAGATAGTGGTAGCTGCATGAATGTAATTGCTCAAAGTGTTGTTTCCAGAATGGGGCTCAAACCAGAGGCTCACCCCAAACCGTACAAGGTTGCTTGGGTCAATCAGTCTACTATCCCTGTAACCCTTAGGTGTTTAGTTCCCCTACATTTTGCTGGTTATGAGGATAGAGTGTGGTGTGATGATGTCCTAGAGATGGATGTTGCTCACATCATTCTAGGGAGGCCATGGTTATATGATAGGGATGTCACTACCTATGGGAAATCTAACATCTATATCTTCGAATATAAAGGGAAAAAGATCTGATTGACCCTTACCGCCCCAAAAGTGCTTAAGGTTGTGGAGCATAAAGGCAGTACCATCAAATAAACTTGCTCTAAAACACTTGGCATACTAAATCAGCAAGAATTTGAAGTTGAGTGTAAAGAGTCAAGAGTTGTTTATGATCTAGTTGCCTCACAAAGTAATTTAGATACACATCACACATCAGACAAATTTGTAAATAGAAGTCTAGGGAACATGTTGCGTTGTCTTATAGGAGAGTACCTTACCAGTTGGGACCGGGTCCTTACCGGCTTACCCAAGCCGAGTTTGCCTATAATAGCTCTAAGAACCAAACCACTGGTCTATCACCTTTTGAGGTTTGTCTAGGATACCAGCCCAAGGCTCCTATAGACTTTATTCCAACTGTGTCCAGCTCTAGGACTTCCCCATCACCCGAGTTTTTTGCGCATCACATATCTGATTTACATGCAAGTATAAGACAGCGAATAACACTGATTAATGATCAATATAAGTCCAAAGCTGATATGCATCAACGACTGCAAGAGTTTCAAGAAGGAGATATGGTGATGGTTAGGATCAGACCGCAGTGTTTCAACAAAGGGAAAGCGAGAAAGCTACATGCTCGTAGTGTAGGACCATTCGAGATTCTAAAGAAAATAAGAACTAATGCCTATGTTCTTAATCTACCAACTAACACGGGGATCAACAATATTTTCAATGTGGAGGACCTTGTACCCTTCCATGGCATTCCTACTGCTGCATCTTTCTATCCAGATGACCTTGACACCCTTCCCCTTGTTTTTGATGACCCTGCTGGTAAGACCCCTTCACTACCTACTACTTCAGTACCACCTATGCCTAAATTTCACAACAGAGTTGAGACAATTGAAGAAATCCTTGATGAGAGAGTTACAACAACAAGAGAGGGAAGTTACAGAGAATTCCTAGTTAAGTGGCAGGGACATCCTGAGATCGACAACACTTGGATCACGATGGCGGAGCTACAACAACTTGACCCAGACATGCTAGAGTACTACCAAAGCCTTTATTCAACAGAGGTGAATTCTTCAAAGTTGGGGAGAGTTGATGAGAACATTAGTGAGCAGTTCCGAGTTTACTGGCGGCGCCAACGTAGAGATCATCCCATGACAGCATCTATGTGGATGGATGATGAGTTCGGAGGTTATCAGATTGCTAGGATCCTATGGTTCGATGAGAAACACTGCGCATAGGCAATTTGTCATGTTATTTTCCTTAGTCTTAGTGGGTTGGGTAGTAGTTTACTATTGAAATATTTTAATTTCATGTTTAAGTCTTTATGGGCTGGGCCTAAAGTCTATTTTGACCCAATTTTGAATTATTTTGAGTTTGGGTTATATTTACAACTTAAGTTGGGGTTATTTTGGGAATTAAACATGTAGGGTTGTGAAGAATCAATTTTTTTATTTAAACCTTGTATGGAATTCGTTTTTGGCAATGAATGAAAGAATTTGAAAAAAAAGAGCTCACGTTGCTTTTCTCTCTTTCTCTCTCTCATGGTGGAACCAGCACTTTCCCCTCTCTCCAAGTAATCTCTCTCCTCCTTTCACCCTTGTTTCCCACTAGAAAAATTCCCCTTGCTCTCCTCTACAAAGATCTACTCTCTTTTTTTCTCAAAAAAGACTAGTTTCTTTCCTAGAAATCTTCTTCTTCTTCCCCAAACCCCACGGTTATGTTTTTCTTGCAGATAAAGATTTGTTTTTCTTCCCTCTTTCCCTTATACGGCAGTCTAGTTGTCTTTTGTTAGTCTCCCTTCCCTTCTCTTTGTTTCTTTTCTTTCTCTCCCTCTCTCTTATCACCTACTCTCTTTCCTAAGATACACCTTTACTTCAAAATATTTTTTTCTCATTTCCTAGGATTCACCACTACTTCAAAATATTTTTTCTTTCTCTTATTTATGTTCCTAGATGCTTTCTAACCCCTGTTTTGCAGCCACGATCAGCAGGTAACATTATCTCTCCCAAAATATTTCTCATTTATTCTTTGGCAATACAAAAACTTCCCAATACTCCCTTTACATTGTTAATTGTTGAATTCCTTATTAGAATCTGATATTGATTAGGACAGCTCTATTTTTCTCTAAGTTTCTTAATACCCTTGCATTCAATTTAGTGTTATGGTGCCAAGATCCCCATCCCCTTGTTTCCTATTGATTCTTGTTTAGTTGTGCTTACCAGTAAGACTTATTGTGTTTATTTCTCTACTTTAGCTGTCTTACATGCATGATTAATCAGATTTCAAGTGCTGCAAATTCCTTTTCTTTACTATCTGTCAAGAATAGGTGTTTAATTCTAAGAATAGGGTTTAATGTAAAATGATGAATTGTCAAGAGACAAGACTAAACACTTGGCTTCACCAGAACAGTTTTGACAACAAAAGGAGAACTGTACAATGACATGAAGAACATAAGTCAACTGAGAACCTGCTATAAAACACTCTAAGACCAATATCTTGTTCTTTATCAACTTAGGACATATCAAAAGGGATCGATCAAGTTGCACAATCCCAATTAACTCATTAAATGAGTTCAATACAATCCTCTAATTCCAACACAACTACAACTTTACAAGTACAGTAAAAGCTTATCCCACTGTTCATAACCATTTGCAGTAAACTAAAACTAATCCTCTGGCAACTAAACTAAACAAGAAACCCTTCAAACCAAAGCAAGTACACCAAAAGCAACCTCACATTTTCCCACTTCTACAACTAATAAATCAAAACACCATGCTTCAATCAAGTAATCGCCGGAAATACTTTGTTCTTAATCAAAATGACTTTGTCCCAGCTAGGTTACTAAGATATCAATTACATCTTTTACTGGAAGTGCTTTTATAGTTCGGCATCCAAAAGAGAAAACACTAGCACATGTTTGGCATGTTTCTACATCTATCAAATCAGAAAACACTGCACATTACAGTTAACCATTTTAGCATTTCTTCTTTGTACAAACAATCACTAAATCTCAACCCAGTGACCTCCTCCTCCATACTGCAAATCAGTAAATGAATTTACTGCATTCGTTAAGTAATGAAGAGTTGAAGACATAAGTCAATTGGATTCTGGAAGTCGCTGGATGCAACTTCTTATCATTCTAAATACACCATAACAGACATGTAGATTCCAACAGAATACACTCATAAAATTCTAATTTATTTTGAAAATGGATAATTTGAGTAACAAGACTAGGCAAAATAGTAGTACTGACCATGACTGTCGGGGAGCTCTCCCTCCTCAATCTCATCAATGGTAACTCCATCAAGAGCACCATTACTCTCTGCATTTATATATTTTGCTTCTTTATGAGAAGCAGCTCCCTCAGACAAGTGACACTGTAAGAGACAGACAACTTTACTCAAGTATGATTCTTGGAACTTCACATCAAGCTGGTAATTTGCCCTTTCATCATTTTGTAAGGCCATCAAAAATGAATGTGCAACCTGAAGAAACGGATGAGCAGATCATGTACAGGTATTTCTAAATGGACACAAATACAAGTTAGATTTAATATGGGAGGTTACCTTATAAGCACACCACTGTCCTAGTTCTCCCAAAGCATAGTTTATGGCCCTCAACTTCTGAATCAGAGTAGCGGCTCCATCACTTTCTGTTCTTTCAGAAACACCATAAACCAAGCGTAACTCTTCTTTTGCCCCAGCATCTCTAGCCCCCATGAATTGCCATTTACTCCTTCTCGAACTTGCATGGGCAGCTTCTTCGACCGCTTGTTCCATTTGCTTTATTTGCTCATGAAGGGACAACAAAGTAGCTGCTTTGTCATATTCAACAACAGTTTCTGAAGGCATTGGGACATATTTCTCCAGCTCTTTACGGTCTTTTATCGTACAAACTACAGAATCCAGCTTGCTTTCAAGATTACGAATCTTAATAGCACAATCCTGTTGGCTGGAAACACCTGTGCTTGGAAAAACCATAAGACGCCTGATATGCTAATAAATTTCTATTTTATCTCAAGGGGTAGGTGTTTGTGGTTGAAGAAGAAAGAGGTGAAGAAAGATAAACAATACGAGAGGAAATAAATAAGAACAGAAATTAGAGGTTCTAGCATAAAAAATGAACCCAACACATTTTTCAGCAAAACTCATGGTAAAGTAAAGATGGTGAAAGGAGAGATGAGGAAGAAAAAAAAGCAAGAGAGATAACAAAAAAGACAAACCAAGCTGATTGGACAATGGAAACATACCCTTCAAATTGACAGGAGAGGCTGTCATCCCAAAGACAGCTGGTCTCTTCTCCTTTGGAGTTGTATGATAGAACTCAGACATCACTAACGAATACGGATGTTTCTTCACAGCATGATGGCACTCGTCCAGAATAAGGAGATGAATGGCTTCCATTTTGATTATGCTGTGTCGGAGAATGTTCAACAAAATTTGAGCCGTCATTACTAGAACCTGCAACAGAAAAAAATGGTACAGTTCATGGGTATGGGTCAGTACATGCACAATTTACTCCAACACATGTAGGTCAAGCAACCTGACAGAAGAGTACAAATAAAGTCAACTGATAAGTACCCATACGGACAATATTTAACCAAGTAACCTTGGCAACCTCTTATTTAAAATAAATTAAAAATTAAAAATTAAAAAAGAAAATGTTTTAATAGGTCTAGAATTAGTTTTTCCCTGCGGTTAATCAAAGCCCAGCTTCCAACATTCTGGAGTGCAAAACACATAAAGGGTCGTAGGTGAATTGATGATGCCAAACTGCCAGTTGCAAAGAATGCCAACCGCATTGTAAAATACCGATGGTTGTCTAATGAGGCTGCAAGTTGTGATGCCAGCATATAGAAGATATGAAGAGTAAGAAACTTAAAGATACAGGTGACTTTTAGTCCAATGTCAGGATTTTATTGGTTTTACAGCCAAGATAATTCACAGTAATCAGATAACCATGAACTAAAGAAAATACATTTAACTGAAGTAAAAGCAACTATGAATCATGTTAACAGCAACAGATGTATAAAATTCAAAAATACCTGTTTTGACTCAAACTCACGCTGCCACTTACGGGCATCCCAGAAATCTTGGCCCATTTCACCACAGAAGTGGCCTACTTTGTAACCTGTTCTCTCTCGAATAACCTCTGCTTGCTGAAATTAGAAAGTGATCATGATATCAACTCAGGATGCAATGCAGGGAATTGTGGGAGTAACACACGTAAACTGGGAAGAAGAAAAAAGGCAGGCAAACACATGTTACCTGATAAACAAGCGGCACTTTGGGGACCAGAAAGATGGCCAGCAATTTCTTGTTTTCTCGGAGCAAATCATTGCAAACACTCTTGATAAGGAGAACGGCTATTAGAGTCTTTCCAGCACCAGTTTCAAGAAAAGCGATTGTGTTCTTCTTCTTAGCCTGATCGAGAACATCTAATTGGTATTTCCTAGCCTGCTCCTCAGCTGGTTTCTCCTCCTTCTCATCGGGTTGTCTATCAATTCTCTCAATGTGTTGCGGGCTTTCTTGCTTGGTTCTCTTTGACTGTCTGTTATTCTCAGCTTCCCAAGAACCTGAATGAAAAACAACCTTTCCAGATCGATCCCGCTCCCAATAACCTCTTCTATCTCTGTCTCTGTCCTTGCGGTCCCGATCCTTGGTATCCCTTCTGTCACCACAGCAAAGTTCCCTCTTACTACTTCGAACAGTATCTATCCTTTCAACCTCCTCCCAACGGGGCCTCTTCCTGCTTGAGCGTACCCTGGACCAATCATGCCGAGAAACAGGAAAACCCCTCTCAGCAATTGAGTCACTAGGACGAGACCTTTTGATACACCTGTGAGCATCACCGCCCAAGTTACTTTCTCTCCTAACATCACTGTCCCGACCCTCCCGCTTACGGACTCCTCTGTTGTCTTTCAGAGAGCTAACGAGAACCCCATTGCCTATAAGAGGAGGATTTGAAGAGGTCTTTCCATCGGATTCATGATGCCCGTCTGTAGGATCGCAGTCAACCGGGCGAGATCTGGCCGATAGAGCATTTCCTGAAATCATCCCATTCGACTCCTCAAGCGATGCGGTAGCACGGGGCCCGACTTCAGTAGCGACAACAGTCTCATCTTCGACGACAGGCTGCAGGCCGCAACCGTTCTTGATGTTATCAAGGATTCGATCAATCCCACCAAAGAAACAAGCATCTACAGCCTGACTAGAAGAATTATCGACTGTGTCTGTGTCAGGAGCAGTCGTATCGAAATCGACCAAATCAGTGATAAGGTCGCACGAAATATCCTCAGAAGCATCGAGCCAGTAAGAAGCTCTAGCGTCGTCGGGGGGAAAATTCACTCCACCACCGGTGCTTCCGGAAGCCCTAGTCTCCTCCATTGATGACAAATTAACTATTCCGACAACAAGCACATCCACCAAAAGAATCAATCAATAAAGCATCAAAACTCCTAGAGGCCGATAGAAGAAGAAAGGGGAAAGACAGCCAGTCTTAAATTACAAGGGCAACGGAGACCCAAAAAGAAGGGAACGAAACAACAACAAATATATATGATGGAAAGAAAAACAAATAAAGTTATCGAACAGTATATGCTAGGTTCAGTGATTGCTGGCTGTTAACTCTTTCACTCACTCCCTCCACCGCTGCAAACAGTTCCTTTTATTGGTCCCCTACCAACAAAATGTTGCAGAGAACGTTGATAGACCGTACGAAGCACGCAACGCAGCTGAAACTCAACTGAAACCCAATTGGAAAAATAATTTTTTCTAGAATCCGAAAGAAGCCAACTGTGAAGATTCGAACGGTCTATCGACGCGACTCTGTTCCACTTTCTTCCTTTATCTCGCCTCTCCTCTCCTCACAGTCTTGATCTCTTCTCTCTTAGTCTTTTTGATTTCTTTCTCACGCACCCAAAACAGCCGGTTCAGACAGACACATAAAAAGGAGGAGAGAGAAACAGGACCTAAACGAAATAACCAATTTTTATGTATGGCCACAAGGGCGGACGGGCAAGAACCCTAGTGAAGGGATTTTATATTTTTTTATTTTGGCCAAAAAAAAAAAAAAGGGATTTTATATCACGTGGACCGTCCCATATGAACCGTTAGTACAGTGGAATGAGAGAAAAGAAAATGAAATAACACTATTTTATATAAAATATAAGAAAAATTAAATGTTAATTCCATTTTTATTATTGCCCTAAAAAAATACTACGTGCAGATACACTAAGCCTAGTGCGGTTTTGTTGGTTTTGTTGGAGTTGTGATATTTATGTTGGCATCGAATGTAAGATTATATTATTTGTATTTATTGAACCTCTTCATAATTAAATATTACAAAGTCTAACCTATTTTAAACATTCAAGTGTTTTTGCTGAAACAATCGCACATTAAAATTAAGATCAACAATTTCATACAGAATAACACAGGGTACGTTTATTAAAATGAAATTTCCTTATATCTTACAATAATTGACTTAATTAATTGGTTCTTCAATTTATATGGAAGTTTGTACTTCAATTTATGTAGCTTAGGCTGTCCCAAAATTAATCATCTTCCATAATAACGGGTAGGTAATCATAAATAAGCACATAAAGCTTTATTTGCAACTATGGAAACATATTCTATAAATAAACATTTTACAGGATTTCTATAACTTCCATTTGTACTAACTTTTATCCATAATAATTATAGAGCGACAGGTAACACATATCTAAGAGTCATATATTTTTGTAGATCAGTTAGTAAGCCACTTTTCCAAACTATATCTTGCAAATTTTCATTAGATTTTATAATAAAATTTGCAAGACAAATTAAATCATCTCCTTTGTTGTTTGTATTCATCTTTAAATTGAGCAAATTATTAATCATACCATTGACCATTAGACATCGCTAATGAGTCATAATGGCCATGGGTACCTTGATACACATTAGCATGGTTATTTGTAACAAATACAAGAATATCAACGTCATTTTCCAATTTTTATAATAATGAAGAGTAAAATTTACAACATAATAATAATCTAGTAGAAATTGTAGTATAACAATCATCTTTGAATCACAACCTTTGAGGATATGATGTCAATGTTCATCAATTCCAAATAGCATTATTACTGATATGGAGAAAATATAATTGAACCCGGTTCAACCTTGGTTCGACCCTCGACTCCGGTCGGGACGAAAGGAATCGACTTGTTTCCGAGCGGGCCGGGCCAAAAGGTAGCTTGTTGAGGAAGTAAACTAACTCAGTAACAATCACGCCCTAATCCGCTATGTTCGGGATGGACTAATCGTCAAAGAGACGGGTAGCAGCACTTGCAGCAGATGCTTATCGCTATTATATTGATGACTACCACATAACAGTCATATCAACGAAGGAGTTATCTATTAGCCAAACCTAATACGAATCTATCACTCAACGGATCTATCCGTTAAGATCTGACGGCTATCCGAATAATGCTCAAATACATCAAATGAAGGATATTTGAAGGTACACTCTATATAAGACATCACCTACCCACAAGGTAGAAGGACACATACAATATGAATTGTATTATCGTTATTCATCCATTAGCTTTGTATTCAAGTAGAGCTGTTTGTGATTAAGTTCATCAATTGACTTATCCTTCGGAGATGGACTCCCAATCCCAACGGGTCGGGCCACATCGATGTTGGTTTTTGCGATCATACGCAGGAGATCTAAGGGCTGAGTAGATTTTAGACGCATCTATTACAAACCACTTCTACAATGTATATCATTATAACCCAATACGAAGGGATGAAGAAGTCTAACATATTACATCATTGGCTTATATTGAGAAGAGATAAAGGATAGTCTAGTCTACCCTTCAAAAAATGGGAAAAGTATAGAAGAGTGAAAAACTTTAACAGGAAATAAGTACATCACTCGCTTATGGTAAGAAGATAAAAGGGTAGTTTACCCCAACCCCCTTCTCCTCGCCTATCAGAACTTTATCGAGTCTATTTCTAATAAATAAATAAACCATCTATTTATCTATGGATGAAGGACACATATTCGTTAGTCATATCCAAAGATTAAAGTAAGATTTTAAAATAATTTAATTTTAATTTTAATTTAATCTTAATTTTTGGATATGAGTGATGAACAGGTGTCCTCCATAAAAAATAAATGGATGGTCGTCCGCTTATGATTATTAAAATTTATTGAAAAAAAGAAGAAGAACAAAGAAAGATAGGAAAAGAGAGAAGGGGAGAAAACTAATTCGGCTGCGTTTGGTTCCGAATTCTGTGGAATCGGATTCTATGCAGTCATGATTCCTGATAAGAAAAATCGTTTGGTTCAAAACTGATCAGCATCTACATGACTCTACAGATTCAAGTGATTCAACAATAGTGTAAAATGGTGATTCTCTGGTCCAATTAGAATAATCAAATTGAAGCCATGATATAAATAAAGCTGATTCCACATAATCACACAACACGACCTAACTTCGTGATTGTTCAAACCCTGCCTCTCGTCTGTGATGCCAAGCTTCCTACTTCACCATTACCAAAGCTCCGATGATCATTGCGTGCGGCCGACCTCCGTCATCTGGCGTGCAATTGGAGATCTTCGTCCTCCTTCCTTACTCTGAACCCTAATTTTTGAGGTAACAATAAGACCATTCTTCCTGTGTGCGATTAACCTTCGTCTTCTGTGCGTGCAAGTGGAGGTTTTCGTCCTCTCTTTCCTTACTTCAAATCCTAACTTATGAGGTAATATTTCGAGCCCTTCTTCCTCTGGTTGACCGTTGGTTGTTCGATGAATTTCTTCTTCCGTTTCTTTATTTATTCCTTCCTCTGCTTATATGTTTTTCTTAATCCGATCAATATAAGAGCTCGAGTTTGTCATCGTGCAGGTATACAGATCTCGTGTAGTTGATATAAGAACCGTTAATAGATTTTTTTTTTTGGTTATAGTTTATATTAAATGCAGGACGTTCATCTGCTACTGACGGAGGAGATTGAAAGAAAGAAGGCAAGGGTTCAAGAATTATCCAAGGTCTAGTATGAATACCATGTTACCCCGAAAATGTAAGAAAGATTCCAACCTTCTCTCCTTAATTATTTTATATTACTATTTGGTGAATGAAAGCCTATCATGAATCCATTGGGTGAATTGTGATTCCTTAATTCAGTTGCCTGAATGTCTTTTCAATTTAAAAAATGATGGTTAATGCAGAATTTACTTGCAGTCAGTTGGGTGCCTTTTGGTTACGAGTGGAGGGAAGGGAAATGAAAATAAAACTAAAGAGGAGACTTTTCTAATCGTTTCCAATAACATTTGTGTGGCGTGTGGCTAAAAAATTGAATTTTATTTCAGTTTTTAGGAAATCTTTTTTATCTGAATATGAAATTCTGAGAGTTTGTTGATCACTGAAGTTTTCATTTTATTTTCAGTCAAGTTTTGGGTGTGGACCTCATTTAGATTGGCTAGTTTGCCAATGTTCTCCTCATCCCATCAAGCATTTTTCTACCATGACTTGAAAAAAACCAATGCTTATATTATACATTGTTGGTTATTTTGGCAAGAAATCCTTAATGGAGAACATCCCAGTGTCATTTATAAATGGATTTAGTCAGTTACTCGCACAGCTTAAACTTATACATTGTTGGTTATATTGTATCTTCGGCTGAGGATGTTGGTGTAGCAATATCATCAGCAGCTGCAGACTTGCAGCAATTGAGTAATGATGAACTAGGTCATTTGCCTTTAAACCCCCAAAGAGTAACATGGAAGAGGCCCCTGTGGCTTTAGACAGTTCATCAGTTCATCATTCAGAGGCCCAGTATGCCCTTTTAGTCATGTTACTTGTTGAATTTTTGTATATATAGGTTCTTTATCGAGTTTAATGAAGATTTGATCTACTACAACAGAAATGCTGAGTACTATGGAGATGAACAGCAGATTATAACCAATTTCTGTGTGGTTATCCTCTAAATCGATGTCAACTGTGAATTTTTCACATTCATAGTCTTGAATTGTAGCTTTTTCTTTGCAATTAGAGAGGCAAGCCAATGCCTTATGTTTCACTGTTTCAGCTTTTTGACTTTGATTTGTTCAAAGTAGAGTCTTTCAATATATACTTCTACCTGTTGATCTTCTGCATTTGAAGCTTTAAGAACAATACCTTCTTTCTCAACTTCAGACTCTTTTTCTGCATGTCTTCTTTGGTTCTACCTTTGATGGTGCAAGAATGTGCTCTAACAGTATTGGTGATATTATCTAATCCACAAATTGAACTTTATATATGGCTGCTCCAAGTTCTCTTCAGCTTCAATGTCTTTTTTGGTTCACTAGTTGAGTTGAGAGCTTTCTTTTGATATGCCTAGGTATGTATTTTTTGTTCAGGCCTTCTTTCATCTCCTATGTGGGTGGTCTACAATCTAAATTGAGGTTCTTTTCATAGGTTCTCCACCTTTTGTGCTGCACCAAACAATCTTGTTCTAGTCAGCTTCAGCTTTCTTATTTGAAAGAGTTTGAGCTAGCCAAAATAATAATCCAAGGTTTCTAACTGGTCATGTGATATTTGTGGAGCATTACCTGTCGTCCTTATTTGGTATGAGATTGACCCTCTGTTATTAGAATAACATTAGATGAGCTTTGCCATATTACATTGTCTGGGTTTTCATTTTGCAGTCGCAGATAGAATGTTATATTGTGACAAGGGTTCTCGATGTTATGAAGAAAAAGGAGCTGGGTGATGGTAGTCTGTGTCACTCCAAACCAATTTGAATGTCTCTTAATTGGCTCAATATCGATTGGACCTGCCGGAATTGGGTGGATTTCTCCAGATTCACTTCAATTCTTTCTCCACTTGGATAGTTTTGGATGTCATTACAGCTTTTTCACTCAGTTATGGCCCTTCTTCATGGGGATGGTTGAAACTTGCAAGTCATGAGGATGAGGGTGGGTTTTAACATATACATAGTACAAAATTGTTTCATAATTGCATGTACAAATTTGTTTCATAATCATTTGGAATGATTTTCTTGTATTCATGAGCTTGAGAGAAAGAGTAAGGACAGTTCCAAGTAACATATGAGAAGAGGAAGCAGTTATCCAAATTGAGGATCAAGGCTGCAGAGGATAAGCTTGGTTCCCAATTGGACATTTTTGCATCCGTTAAATATTAAATGTTCTCGAGTTCTAGTGATTAATTTTTTTTCCAAACGACATTTTTGCCAAGAGTTAGCTGGGTGTTTAATTGATCTACAGTTTTTGCACTGCACTTTGAGAGGATGGGATGACATCGTTCTTTATGGTATTTTAAGTATGTAGAACTTAAATTCTTCTGCGTGAATGAGGAGACGCATGAAAATTTTTTCAGAGGAGGAATTGCTGCTTTAACTGCCTCTCACTATATAAATCTACTTTGTATCAAAAGTGGAAGGTATGCAAAACGTATTAACAACAGCTTGTTGCTTTTGCGATCCAAGCCAATTATTTGATTTGGGTTGTTTTAAACAGTTAAACCTCACGGAAAGACCAAAGTGCTATGTGTCCCAAGACTAATATGATTAGTTAAACCCATCATACGAGTCCATTGCAACAACCTATCATACAAGGATCCATGGAAATCACATGGGATGCAATTCAAGCATTGTCGGTCTTCAAATAAGCTGTCATTTCTAAACTTGAGAGCATTTTTAGAGATTTAGTGGCTTAGTAAACATATATGTAAAAAGTGGATAAAGTTGAAAGATTATAACGACACACTCTCATGAAAAATAGATGTGTTTTTTTCTAGCTCCCAAAGATAAACCCAGATGAAATGTTGCACAATTCTTGCAATTTAGAACAAGTTAGTTGGAGATTGAGGAAAATATTTTTTGAATTGAATAAATTTTCAAGTGATTTAAGTTAAATCCACCTATAAAATCAAGGTAACCAAATAGTTTTTTAGACAGATTCACTTGTTAGAATTAGGTAACTAAATGATTTGTTAGAATCAGGGTAACCAAATGATTTTTTAGACAGATTCTAACAGTTGTTTTTAATAATGATTATTTGAAAATATGATTCTGAAGCGGATTCCAGATTCCCAATCGCAACCCTGCTATTTTTTCAGAAATAGAAACGGGGTTAACTGATAAAACTTAAAAGGCAGCAAACGTTCTTTTATCTGTAACGTTATGAATCTCAGCATTCGTTCCCTCTTGTCCTTTCCACTCACAAGGGGCCTCATTAGTGATAAGAGGCCTGCAATAGCTGCAGCTTGCTTGACGAAGAAACGCGCTACTCATGGGATGTTTTTGTGTACAGCTACAGCAAGTATTGCAACAGAGACGACTACAGTGAGTCACCGACTCACTGTGCATCTCGATTCCTTCCTTTTTTTAGTTCTTATTATTTCATGTCTCATTAAGTTAATCATCTGCCTGCTGTTGTTTCTTGATATTTTGTGAACAAGAAGTATGAGCGCGAGAACCAGAAATACAATCTCTTAAGAGCCATCCAAGATACACAACGTGGCATTGTTGCAGACTCCGACAAACGATCGTGTATCGAGGAGTCTCTGGTTCGATCCATGACTCTCTATTTTGTTATCCTCTGCTCGTTCGTTCTCTCTGTCTGTGTGCGAGCGACGCTGCTTTCGTTTTGAAGCATCGAAGTTATTTGTGTTACTGTTATCACGGGCAGGTGTGCGTGGAGGGATACGACGCAGGTTCGCCCATCGATCTGGCGAAATTAGACGGAACATGGCGATTACAGTATACATCTGCACCCGACGTCCTCATTCTACTGGAGTCCGCTGCAAAGCTTCCTTTCTTCCAGGTAGTCAATTTTCTTTTTTCCCAATTATGTAGTTATTTCGTTAATAAATAATAAGTGCTTGTATTGCCGCTGAAGACGCTTACAATAACGATAAATTGTGAATTCAGAGACATGTGGGTTTTTTTTTCTGGCAATGCGGAAATCCAAAACGCATGGAAGTTTTAATGGACTCATCTAGCTTTACGTTATCGATTATGGGATGGGATCTTACCCAAAAAGAAGGAAAATAATTATGGGATGGAGAAAAGGTTCTCACCTAATGGGATGCGACCTGTTTATTTTATCATAAAAACAAAATGCATTAAGGATAGTTTGAAAAGTTACAACTTGGCATCCGGTGAGAACCGTAGCCGAGGTTTGTAGAGTTAGGTACTATTATTATATATATCAATGGTGAGGGTTTGTAGGAGGGTGGGGATTTAAAGTTACAAAACAAGGCACAATTTGCCTCAAGTAGAATTTTCACTAAAGGTGGTGTATAAATAAGAGGCCATGCGGACTGATCTGTTTTGGATAGTAAGTTTACTACCGGTGGTTGTTTGCACCATATTTCCTTGATGGTGATCTGTAGTTTCTTTGCTTGCTGTAATTCATACCAAATTGCCGTAAGTGTTGCCTCTAATTCATCACCTTCAGTTGTTCTTCCATCACCTAAACTTATAATGTTAACTTCTGCAGTGATCACCACACTCCAGCCAGCTTTTTTTTGAGATTGGTGATTTACCCTTGTACACAATAAGGTTGGTAAGTTAAGAATTTTTTTTGGGTAATGGGATGCGACCTATTTAGATAAATTAGGTTAAATATAGATTTTAGCCATACTATTAGTTATTTATGCTTGTGGGTTGTAGACCACTTAGGCTTAGCCTTGCTAAACTTGAGTTTAGCTGTGTGACTAAAGTCATTTATGCTTCTGGTCAAGATACTATTCTTGCCACCCCCCCCCAAAAAAAAAAAAAACTATTGTTTCCAAAGTTGCTGGTCCTTCTAGGCACGTCCGATATTACTTATGTTTTGAAGCATATGTATCTCGCCTAAAATGTTTTCTTTTCTATTTATGTGTTAAAAATGCTTTTGAACAATAAAATTGTTGTAAAACAAAGTCAGTGGTAGTAGATGTATTTTCTAGATTTACTTTCTATTTTTGTGTTTTCCTTATTGAGGGTAGATTTCCTAGGATCTCTTATTTTATTGTAAGATTCCCACACTGGGAAGGTTTAGTTAGTTTTGTATTTGGCAAGTTTTGGATATAATATAGCTCCTACTGTGTCATCCTCACACAAATTAGGATTTCTTCAACTCTTTCAATATGGTATCAGAGCCAACTCTGATCCATCACTGAACACCATCACCACCTTCATCCCTTTATCATCTTCTTTCTCTATCATAAAGCACCACCCTCCGTCGTTGCTAAACTTAGAATGAGAAGAAAACAGGGGAGAGGGGAGACAGAGAAACAAATAATACCTATTGCAGGAATCATCGAGCACCATCACCATTGCCTAGCAGGGGTGTCAGTGGGTCAGGTTTGGCCGGGCCAGCCTTGAACCCTAACCAATAACCACTACCCTAGAGATTGAAATTGAAACCTAAGCCAACCAACCCTCAACTCGGTCCGCCCCGACTAACCCTGATAAGCATGGGTTGGCCCTGATTAACCCTGAACCTGGCACTAATTTTTAGTGAGAAACAAAATGTATAATAATATTGCCACTAAATAGAATCGAACCTATGACCTCTTTGTTGAAAACTGTTGGTTTTATCAACTAAGCAACATTTGATTGTTATATTATATATTATTTTGGTACTAAATAACTTTTAACTTTAATTAAATTAAACTAACGTAGGGTTGGGTTGGCTTAAGGGCTAAACCTAAGCCCGACCCGACCTTGTGAGGGCTCATTATTTTGTAACCCAAGCCCGCCCTTTGGATTGAAAAAATTGGGCAGGTTTGGGTCGTGTCGGGTCAACTAGGTTTTATTGACATCCCTATCCCCTAGACCTCTGCGACCAAAAAAAAAAAAAAACCTGTGATAGCTTCTTTTGACCTTCTTCTTTCTTTAGTTTTTTCCTATCGTTTGTTTCCTTTTACTGCAGTCAAACCCTGTTTCCCCTATTGTCCTCGCAACAGAACCCATTGAACCTTCTGAACCCACTAAAATCTAAACAAAACCCATAACCCATTGCCTTACGGATTGCCTCTTCAACCTGCAACAGAAAACCTATCAGCACAGTGAGCACACCATCGCCACACCTTTTTTCTTCTTCTTCTTCCGTTATATCCTCTACAACTACAAGGCGAAATTAACTAGAACCAAAACCAACTGTCGACCCATCCAGCCCAATCAAACAAACAACCATAATCAACTAGAACCATTGGACCCATTAAACCCAACAAGTAAAACCCAACCAACAAGGCCATGCATCCTGTGACATTAAAAAAAAAAAAAAAAAATAAAAAGAGAAGAAAAAGAATTCTTTGTGAGTTGTTGGTGGTGAGCACCCTTTTTCCTACCATAAAATCATAATTTTTTCTTATTCCTAATTTGCTTATTGGTTCCTACAATGGTCGACACAGTGTCGAGGCCTATTCTAGTGCATTTGGCATAAAGGATCCTCCCTTTTCTTTAGCTTATCGGGATCGCGATTCTTCTCTTTTTCAAATGACCATTGTTAAAATTAATGGCACCAATTATTTTCGTTGTTGTCACTCTGTTTCACTTGCAGTTGGTGCTGGTGGTCTTACTGGCCATCTTAATAGACCTTCCATCAAGCCTTTTACACCTGGTACAACTGAAGATAAGTGGGAGACAGATTAATGCTTGGTTATGGGATTTCTTCTCAATTCTATTTAACTAAATATTGCAGAGAGTTACCTTCTTCTTCCTGATGTTGTCATGATTTGGAGAGTTGCCAAAGGAATGTATTCCAAGGTTGGGAATGATGCTCAATGCCTTGGAATTAGAAGGAAAATTTACAAGTTGCAATAAAAAAGAGCTTACCTTGTCTCAATACTATAACACTCTTCAAGACTATTATCAGATCCTTGACTTCTACGGCCGTTTTACTCCCTCCTGTCTTCTAGATGAAGCTGCTTATTTAAAGTGGGAAGACAAGTTTAGAGTGTGTGATTTTCTTGCGGGGTTCAATATTGGGTATGATCAGATTCGAGCATATGTTCTTTGCTGGGAGCCTTTCCTTTCTCTAGAGTAAACCTATGCTATGATTAATACTGAAGGCAGTCGAAGGACAACTACCATACACATTCAAACATTTGATAGATTTGCATTAGTGGTTGGTTCTGGTAATAATAAGTCTACTTTTGGTGTTTCTCGCCCTCCAATAAAGTGCGAGTATTGTGGAAAAGAGTGCCAAACAAAGGACAAGTGTCGGAAGTTGCATGGATGTCCAACAAATTCTCAAGGAGGAGGTATAAATGGAAATAGGGGCAACTATCAAGCATCTGCAGACCAAGCTAGTTCTAACACCCTGAGTACTCTAGCACCTCTTTCCTCAGACGAGTTCCAATGCCTTCGCTAGTTGATGTCCATACTTGACTTATTAGTGCCGCCTTCTAGTGCGAGTGTAGCTTCTGCAATTGTTCCCTTTATTGATCCATAATTCCCCACAGGTATTTTTAGTTGTCACAGTGTCACTTCGACTTATCTTTCCTGGATAATCGACTATGGGGCAACTGACCATATGATAGGCTCATCTTCCTTGTTTCATACTAATTCATCTATTCCTTTTGCTCAGGATGTTCAAATGGCTAATGAGTCTCTCTCCCCTATCTTTGGGAAGGAATCCATAATTTGTTCGCCTTGTCTTACCTTATCTAATGTCTTGCATGTTCCTAAGTTTTCAACTAATCTTTTATCTATTAGTAGTCTTACTCGTGATATGAATTGCAAAATAACTTATTTTCCTTCTTAATGTGTGTTTTAGGACCTGAATGGGGTGTATGATTGGCAATGGTAGACAAAAAGAGGACTCTACTTGTTGGATGGGTCTCCACCAGCTCTTTCTCCGACTTTTAGTTCCACCTCTCCTGCAATTTTTATTTTATTGTAGTGGCATCGTCGTCTTGCTCACGTCCTGTTACCTGTTTTGTCTAAGTTATTTTCTGAGCTGATTAAAAGATGTAATTTGAACGATTTTTATTATGATGCCTGTATTTTGGTCAAATCGACTAGGCATGTTTACCCTATTTCAGATCATCGTAGTAAAGTTCCTTTTTTAATTATTCATTCTAATGCGTGGGGCCCTTCTCGAACCATGTTTTTGTCTAGTCATAGATGGTTTGTTACCTATATTGACTGTTGCATTAGGACCACTTGGGTTTACTTACTTCACCCAAAAAAAAATGACATTTTCTTGTGTTTCCAGGATTTTCAAAGGACTTAGTTTGGGGCGATAGTCAAAATCCTTTATACGGATAAAACAGTTGAGTACTTTGGTGGAGCATTCCCTTCTTACCTCTTCGACCATGGCATAATACACCATATTAGTTGCGTTGACACTCCACCTCAAAATGGGGTTGCTGAACGCAAAAATAGACATCTACTTGAGGTACGATGTTCCCTTATGTTTATCATGTAGGTGCTTCCTTGATTATTGGGAAATGCGGTTCTTATTGCAACATATCTAATTAATCGAATGCCTTCTTGGGTCGTAGACCAGCATTACCTCCTTGAGGTTCTTTTAGGGACAACAACCTTTACAGTGCCTCCTAAGGTTTTTAGTTGTGTTGCCTTTATCTGAAACCGCCATGTTCATGGTAAATTGGATCCTCGTGGGTTAAAGTGCGTTTCGTTGGGTTATCCTCCTACATAAAAAGAGTATAAATGTTATCATCCTGGTTCTTGTCGTTTCTTCATCTCTATGGATGTTTTTCAGGAACAAGTTCTTAATTTCCCCCTTACACCTATTTATGGGGAGAGTCTTAGTAAAAAGGTTTTGGTGTTGATCCTTCTTTCGATATTTCTCCTGAGATTCTTGCAGATGATCCTCATTTGGAAGATAGAGTGACTAGATAGGAACAACTGGTAGATGATGTGCAGGGGGGAGCTTAGACCTCTATAGAGCTATCAAAGAAAGCAGCGACCTCTTCTAAATCCAGCAGTTGGAAGCTTCCATTCTTAGGCCTGAAGAATCTGTTCCTCAATATGAGTCTGTTTTTGACCCTTCCTTCGATCCTACTTTGACTTACCAATTGCATTGAGGAAGCAACCACGTACTTGCACCAAACATCATATTTCCAATTATATTTCATATCAATTCCTGTCTCTAGAATTTCAAAGTATTATTTCGCATTTGTCATCTACTTTTGTTCTAACACTTGGCAAGAAACGTTATCTCACTCAAACTAAAAGGAAGCTATATATGAGGAAATGCAAGCTTTGGAGAAAAACAAAACATGGGAATTGGTGACTTTGCTTGCAGGAAAGCTGACTGTTGGGTGTAAATGGGTGTTCGTGATCTAGCACAAGACAGATGGGACTGTTGAGAGGTATAAGGCAAGATTGGTGGCCCAAGGCTTCACTCAGACTTATGACATTAACTACCAAAGAGACATTTTCCCCTGTTGCCAAGATGAACAAAGTTCGGATACCAAAAAGGCATTTGGCCTTGTTGCCAAGATGAACATAGTTCGGCGTGTTCTTTCATGTGTAGTGAATAAAGGGTAGAGTCTACAACAATTAGATGTGAAGAATGCTTTTCTACATAAAGAACTTCAAAAGGAGGTGTACATTGATGTACTACCCGGAAATTCTATTGCCGAGACTTATGGGGAAGTGTGTAAGTTGAAGAGGGCATTATATGGACTGAAGCAATCTCCAAGAGCATGGTTTTGAAGGTTCCATAAGTCCATGATCTTTAATGGCTATAAGCAGAGCAATGCAGACGACACTTTATTCTAAAAGAGATGGTTCCCCCACTGCTGTACTTCTAGTATGACTATGTGTAGATGATATTGTGATCATTGGCAACAGTGAGGATGAGATTTCAGCATTGAAGACTATTTTGGGAACTAAATTTTTGATCAAAGACTTGGGAAGCTCAGATATTTCTTAAGGCTAGAGTCGGGAGATTCCCCTAGTGGTGTGCCTCTTTCTTAAAGAACGTATACACATGATCTTCTTGAGGAAACTAGGATGCTAGGGTGTAAGCCTGCTGAGATTCTCTTGAGGCTAATCTACATTTAAAGGTAAAGAGGGAGAATTGGTGGGAAAGTTAATCTATTTGTCTCATACCAGACTAGACATCACATTTGCAATCAGTCTCATTAGCTAGTATATGCATGATCCCTACTCCTCTCACTTGGATATAGTGTGTCGTATTTTAAGGTACTTGAAGGCCATTCTAGGAAAAGGGATTTTGATTTTAGCTCATGAACACTTGAAAATTGAGGCATATATAGATGCAGATTGGGCATGTTATCTAGATGACAAGAGGTTTACCTCTGGATATTGTGTGTATGTAGGAGGGTAACTTGGTTAATTGGAAGCAAGAAACAGGCTGTGGTTGCAAGGTCTAGTGTTAAGGCCGAGTTTAGGGCAATTGCCCAGGGCATTGGCTAAAAATGGCTACTTCAAGAAATTGGGTCAGATTTAGAGGTTCCTATACAGTTGTACTCAAATAATAATTCAACAATCAATAGAGCTCACAACCCAGTAAAACATGACATGACCAAACATGTGGAGATTTATAGACATTTCATCAAAGAGAAGATTGATAGACATTTCATCAATGAGAAGATTGAGATGGGTTGATTCAAATCACTTTTGTTACATCAGGCAACTAACAGGCTGATGTGTTTACAAAGAGCTTAAGCACCAAGGTCTTTAGTGGAATTATTGGCAAGTTGGGCATGATAAATATCTATGCTCCATGTAAGACAGAGTCAATGGTGTAGAAGTATTTTCTATATTTACTTTATAATTTGTGTTTTTCTTATTTAGGGTAGATTTCTTAGGATCTCTTTTTTTTTTGTAAGATTCCCACACTGGGAAGATTTAGTTTGTTCGGTATTTGTTAAGTTTTGAATATAAATAGAGCTCCTGCTGTGTCCATCAACACAAGTCAAGATTTCTCCAACTCTTCCAAGTTCCAACAAAAATAATGTTCGGTAAACCTGTTTCAACCCTCATTTTCAAACATAGAGGCGTAGAAGATGGGAGTTGTAAGTGTTTGCTCTTATCTCTTCTGTGTTTAAGCCTCTTATAGAATTTTTTTGGAAACTGTTAGGAAAGAAATTCCATAGAATGTAAATCTCTCTTATTGACTAATGTGTGGTAAATGACCAAGCAAGAGGTGGGATACCACGAAGAGAAAGCGTTCCTAATAAAAAAAGCTGTTTTTGTAATTGGGACATATTTTGTTAAACCGCCCATAAAAACCATGTTCTGACTTTTCTTTGGAGAATGTCCAACAAAAGTTTCCATTGAACGAATAATGGATCTGGACCCTAAAAAAGATAATGCTTTAGAATAGGAATGGGTGATCAAATGAAATAAAGCAGCTTGATAGGACCCCATACCTAAAGCCAACATAATATAACCCAATTGAGACATTGCAGAATAGGCTAAACTTCTCTTAATGTCTTTTTGAGCAAGAGCCAAGTTGCTTCTAATAGGACTGTTATTATACCTTTCAAAGAAATTAGATACATCATATAAGGTATGGCTGTAAAAAGAGGAAGAAGCCGAGCTACAAGAAAAATTCCCGCTGCTACCATAGTAGCTGCGTGTATTAGAGCCGAAATAGCACTATAGGAGTAGGGCCCTCCATGGCATTGGGTAACCATACATGAAGGGGGAATTGTGCAGATTTGGCAACTACACCGACGAATAATAAGGAAGCACAAAAAATAACAAATAAAGAATTGACTCCATTATTACAAATGAAGTTATTGAATATTTCAAACAAATCCTGAAATTCAAAGCTACCCGTTATCCAATAAAGACCTAAGATTCCTAATAATAAACCAAAATCTCCTACATGATTAGTTACAAACGTTTTTGATAAGCATATGCCGCAATGGGCCGTGTGAACTAAAAACCTATTAATAGATAGGAGCGTACTCCAACTAATTCTCAAAAAATATAAAATTGGATCAAATTTGAACTAGTAATTAATCCCAACATAGAAGCATTAGAAAAACTCATATAAGTAAAAAATCTTAAATATCTTGTTCATGAGACATATTCGGAATTATTCGTAATAATATATTGGCTACAATTCTCGTGGTAAAAGGATTCCACAAGCAAAGGAATTGTATAGTTACAGTACGAAATAACATAAAACCAAACTCATTAAAAAATAAAAAAAGATGTGGACCTTCCAAAAACATTGTTCGTTTTTGATAAGCAATGTTGGAATCCGATTTGATCAAAAGTTTCTTTTCTATTTTTTTGATATTTAGAATCGATCAGTTATACGTATACCTATACTTTTTGGGTCATAATTATTATGGAGGAGAGATGGCCGAGTGGTTCAAGGCGTAGCATTGGAACTGCTATGTAGACTTTTGTTTACCGAGGGTTCGAATCCCTCTCATTCCGCACTTTCACCCAATTCACTTCACGTTACGGACTTTAATGTATCAAATAACAATGGATAAATCTATTCCAACAGTTATGGCTTTCTTTTATATAGATTTTCTATTCCAAATTGCTGTGGTTGTGGTCTAAAAAATACTGCAATGGAAAGGGTGAGCAAGATACCCCCTACCCCTACCAATCCATTTATGATAGATGAATAGGAGAAAATTTTGCATTGAACCCTTTTGGTTGATTTCCTTCAGCCGGGGGGGGGGTGTAGGAATTGTTTGAACTATTTTAGTTAGGCTCAAGTGGCAGGAATAATATTCTACCACTAATAACTCATTTATTTTCGAACCTACCCATTTACTATTTAGTATTCGATTGACTAATCCTGTATATTGGATTGAGTGAAGAGTCAAATGTTTTGGTAATTCCTGATGGGGGGATGAATCAAGAGAATTTTGAATCAGAGCTCTGGATTTGTGTTCATCCCTCATCGTAATAATGCCTTGGGGTTTGCAACGATAACTTGGTGTATCTACTATACGATAATTGACTAAGTTAATATATGTTTGAAAGTCGAAAATATCATAAAAAAATCCTAAAATAAAAAAGGACCTTCAATTACGGAATTGAAATAAGAAATTGAATTTCTTATAATTATAAGATCTTTTCCAATTTTTTATGCCGTCACTCGGACTTGAACTGAGATGCTCTAGCGTTGCCTCCTAAGAGCAGCGCGTCTACCAATTTCGCCGTGACGGCTTGTTTGAAATCATAATAGCCATTCATATTCAATCGTCAAGATTTAAGGAGTCAATTCTATTGACATATTTTAGGAAAGATTTCAATTGATGAAAAAATATTAGTTTAAATTGTTGTTTGAATGTTCATAAATCTTAGCTTAGTAACTGGTATCTTGAGAAGCTGTCAATTTTAACAATTTACTTTCGCATAGTTTAAATTACTCCGAAATGGAAGAGTTGGAACTATTTAGTTATGTTAAAATTGTCTATTTTTATTTCTATTTCTTATTTATTTTATGTTATTGATTATAAATAAAAATGAATATTTTATTCTATTTTTTGTTTATATTCTAATTTCTCTCAATTTTAGTTTAAAGAAACTTTCTATTTTTTATTCGATTTTTTAACCTATTTTACATATTTCTCCCCTATGTATATATATGCATACAAGAATGGGTTATCTATGGTATGTACAATCAATACAACTTGCTATGTATGGCATGTACAATAAATTTATTATCTATGGTATGAACAATAAATATTGGGTGTATGAGTAAGAAAGGCAAGGTGGAGAGATGAAGATGAGAGTTGGTGAAATTCAAAACAAGCAGTGGCAAATATGGTATTAGAGGAAAATGGCAATTTAGTTTGTTTTGCCATAGGACACACAAAACAAGGGATACGGTTGAAAGTAATGTATAAAGTGGTATGGCAAAGGATGCCAGGGTGGCCTAACTGCCAATGCCAAAGATTAAAAGGAGGAGAACCACTGGTTGATGCTAGAGAAAGAGGTGCCGCATCAAGTTAATAGAGATTACCATTGTGCCTACCTGTTGCCATAATACTCTTCGATTGATGGTCCTGAAAAATATGAGAATGTTTCGAAACATAATGTCACAATTTGAATTTGAATTTTGAATTTCATCCAACTAGGTATGTGTAATGCGATGCTTTATTTGGAGTCATTTCCCCCCCTTTTCTAGCAGCTTTTGAAAACTGGTGAAACAAGGTTTTGCTGATTCAAATATATTGTTTCTAGCACGAAAACGAGGCCAGTCTATCTCATTGGCACTTAAAAACATACCGGTATATATACCAGTACGCTAGATTCCCTTATTTTTTGTTCCACTAGCATAGAAAAATGCAAGGAACAAGTAACATAAATATTACCAAACGGGAGCTTTATGTTTTTTGCAACATCAAGACCCTCTGCCCTCAAAAGTCATAATAAATCATAGCTCTTTTCTACTTTATCTTGCTTATTAGGAAAGATATCCTTCTTATGGGTGGAGGCACTTGAGATATCTTCCCAAGTTCTCCCAACCATTGGATGTGCACTAGAGGGGTCGGTGAGCTGGAGATGATCCAGGGCTTGCTAATTTAGTACTCGTACCTCTAATCTTCGATGCTGTATTCATTGGAAGATGTTCTATATAGAGATTGCATATTCCAATTGATTGAGCCTAATTGTAATTGTTTTCTTTTGAAGCAAAATCCTTGGGGGTTAGTTCGTCCTACATAGATAGTCACAACTAAGAGGTATCTGATTTCCTTTTGATAGGCCTTGAAAGGAGAAGGAAGGTTGCAATGCCAACAGACGTCTATTATGTATTGAACTCACCCAACTTGCCATTTTGGCATAGATAGTCACAACTAAGAGGTATCTGATTTCCTTTTGATAGGCCTTGAAAGGAGAAGGAAGGTTGGAATCTAACAGACGTCTATTATGTATTGAACTCACCCAACTTGCCATTTTGGGAATGCCCAATTGTAGATGACCTTCAAAATTCTTGCTCTTATACACTATGTATGAGGTCATTCATAATTGAAAGTTAACCTAGTGGGGGGTGGGGCGAATAGGTGGAGACTAATGAATCGTGCTTGTCTTTGCAATTAATTAACAATTATAAAAGTAAAGTAAATAAAATAAAACAATGAGAGAAGACACTGGGGTTTTCTAGTGGTTCGATTCAAATGAATCTATGTCTGCTCCATTTTAGTCCTTTAGAAGGATTTCACTATTATGTCCACTTTCAGTGCGGTCCCCTGAATAATACCAAATAAGTGCCCTATTCCAGTCCCAAACCCAGCCCTAAGCCTTCCCCCAACTCTCCTCGTCTTCTCCTAACCCTGTGGCAAATTTCTGAATCCTTCTATTGCTGTAATTTCAGAAAACCTCACTCCCTGTCCTCTAAGACCGGATTCCCTATAGGAATAGCCTTTTCTACACCCCTATACCCGTCGATTGTGAACGGCTGCCCCACACCACCACTGGAAACCCTAGAACTACATCCCAACCATGTGCAACCCTAACCCTGACCTGGAAAATCAGGAACAGCAGAAAATTGAAATTTCAGAGTTAAAAGAAAAGAAAATAGACAGCAACCTCTTTCATTCCCCATCAATCCTAGACCAATCTAGACACCCTAAACCCTAGTGGCGAGCCTAAAACCCTAGATTCCTTTTGCCACAAGCCTTAAGAAAACCCTAGAAAAGTGCTGCTAGTCATCTAAAGCAGTAAGATCAGTCTTTCCCCTCCTTGGTTTACATCAAGGAAGCTTTCATGATATGTACCGTAAACTGTCTGGAATGGTGTTGGCCGATAGGCATAATTTGCTCATGGTCGATTGACACTTAGATCGTGGGCTTCTTTTAGTGCTTTCCAAAAATAATTTGAAATTTCATTTATACCCTTCGAGACTGACCTGATAGTCCCTTTTGCCCATATGATTAGTTTCTTAAAATCCTTAACTTGAAAAACGCATGCAATTACATGTGCCACTTTCCTAATCTATGTGCATGGTCTTGAAGAAGGGTCTTTTCGTCATCCTTGAGTTTTGAACTTGTACTTGTACGTGGGGATGTCCATTCGTTGGTTTTCCACACCTTGAGTCCTTGAGATTTATCTTTTCATAGTGCTTGGACTGCTTCCTGCAGTGTACGCTTTCTCCTTGGTTTTTTTGCTTTGTTTATTGACATGTCTATCTTAAACACACAAGTAGATCTCTCAATTGCATGTGTTTGTGATCATGAAAAAATTTCAAGATTTTGGGTCATTTCCTAACAATAATAACCTTGATTTTCTGTTATAAAAGATCGTATTGTATGTACGTTGTCTTCCACTACCACTGATAGATCTAACGTGATCTAGTCCTGTATGTGTAAGATTCTCTTTTGGATAGGCCCTGAAAGGAGAAGACTGGAATGCTATCAGACGTATATTAGGAGTAAATTCACTGACCAGCCATTTTGGGAAACATCCAATCATAAATGATTTTAAAAATTCTTGCTCATATACACTATTTGTGACATCATTTGCAGAAACTTTAATTTTCTGTGTAAAAGATCGTGTATGATGGTTCAAATTCAACTGAGATGGGCTTGAAATTTTCAGTTAAATCTTGGTTTCCCAAAAAACCAAGAAGAAACCTTGGGTTAGTTTCAAAGTTCCATATTTTGACGAGTTTTGACAATGTTTCATAAATTTTGGTAGTTTGAACTGATAAATGCTAAGCTATGACCAATTTTAATCCACCCAATTTCAGCAGCTTGGGCAATTCTTGGCGGTTTTGACCAGCAGATGACATGTCAAGTTTTACCCCAAAAACATCCCTGGTTTCTACCTTCTGACCGGTCAAAACCAGCCTTAAAATCCAGATTACCCCCTCCCCAAAAAAAAAAAAAAAAAATTATTGGATGAAAGATCCGCACCCTTCAATTCTAATTGGCATCACAATTAGTCAGATAGGCCAGGATTGGCCAGAACCCTAGAAATTAGAGTTAGGAAGATTCGAACATTCCCACAAACCCATGATATTATAGGTGTTTTTATTTTTACTTTTATTTTATTTTTTAAATTCGAATTATTTATCGATCTTGCTACAGCAGTAAGTATCATCGAGTTTTGGCCATTTTACTTTCTAAAACATGCAAAGGCAAAAGTCAATCATGCTGAGTCTTAAACACATTTCAGGAATTGCTGTTAAGTGAATGGGGTTGGTCAATTTTGCTGGGTTTTATCTTATTTCTGAAACTATGGTTTTTCCTCTCCCACTTTTGCAAGATTGCATCATTGCTACCATAACTTGTCAAAAAGAGATTATGGTGTTCGACTTATCGAGGTGGATATTAAACATTTTTAATTGTGAGTTGCATAGTTGCATATATTATTTTTTTTGAACAGGGAAGGGTGAGTTCTATATGGCTTGATTGACATTTTTTATTAAATTTGGTTATATGCCGGTTTTGATGAGGTTTGACCATCTCGTCGAGACCTAGGAATTTTTCTAGGACAACTCAATGCATGGTTTTGGCCCTGTTTTCATGATTTTGATTTGGGTTGTTGCATATCATACACGTATTTTGCTAAAAAAGAAACAATGAAGAGTTATCATTCGAGTGTTAAAATACTTGAGAGGTTCGGACACAAAGACTTGTAAAATTGAATAAATTAGATAAGTACTTTAAAAGTTTCATATAAATACAATAGCCACGAAGTAAATAACCAATGAGAAGCTTTTGTTGACATCATCACTCGGTTCTAAGTTGAGTTCCTTGGTGGATCCATCGATCGAGATGTGTATAGTACTAGTCAGATCTGACCATTGTGCTGATACTGGAGAAAAGAATTCCATGTAATGGTCTTGTAAAATATTTTTGCAAAGTTTGACATTGTAAATCTGTAGGTGGCATTGTTAGCATAAGCTAAGAATCCCAACCTAGGGAATGTATCATTAGGGAATGGACTGTCAGAGGATGATGCTAAACTGGCCCTACTGGGTGTGATGGAAATCCAAAGATGGTCAACAAATGATGTACCTTACCCGGATCCAACCCCACCCCCATATGTAGACATACTACATGCATCAGTAGATGACCTCCATATGCAACAGCTCTACCATATGCTCCGTTGCTTCATAAGGACTATAACCATAACACCTATATGGTACAGATCCAACGCTCTCGATACCATTGTCTTGGTATTGTGAATCAACGAATGATGATGGTCGCCAATATCCAGATCCTCTTCCTCTAGGCTCATCCAAGTTTATGGATCCCATCGAGCCTGCTAAGTTTGCTATATCCATTTGAGACTTAGATCCATATGATTTGTCATCCTCATGTCCACGGTTTTGTCTGTGTTGAGTGTGGGTATGTATACCATGATCTCTATTCTGTGTTGCATGCGTGAACTGAGACTCCCTTGTGAACCTCAACTTAGCTGGTACTTCCTCTCATTGAGAATTCAATCCACAACTGGGCTTAGCTGATGCTTGATCCCTAGTAACACCATCATCGTCATCACCGCTATCATCATACCATCACCACCACCATCACCACCCTAGGTTTGGGTAGGTGCCTGAGTGGCATCTTCATCTATGTTGGACCACTGTAAGTCATCTTAGAAGTCATCCACATTAACACCCATCTCATTTGCATTATGCCTAGTAGGTCGACCTCCATTATCCAACAATGGCTCTCTTTTGTTTGTGATCCACTCAAATATGGGGTTCGCTTCATCATCTTCCACCTCAAAAATGTCAGCCAACTTGATCGTGGCGTTATCACCCTCCATCTCTTGTTTAATGTGCTCTTCTCTCAGTCATATATTGTAGTGCACATAAACAAGGTTTTCTAGCTGCTTGACACCAAGTTGGTTCCACCTCTTAGAGTACCTCTTTGAGAGAATGAGGTTGACTGTGCTTTAGTTATGCTCACACCTAGTGGTATGTTTGTGAGAGCACTTAAAGTGCGATGACTGCCAAGTTGAGTGAGTCAACCCTGTCTTGCACCCACAGTTAGTTGCAACAAACATATAGGATTCAATTAGTAAGGTTATACATAGCTCAAGTATATGAGTAAAAATTAAAAGTGACAATATCTAAAGATTTGGACTGACCTGTAATAGTGGTTTCACGAGCTGATATTGCCATTAGGAGACCGAAACTCCCATTGGCATCTGTAGAAGACTTCATATAAAATAAACAGTAAGTAGGTTAGTATAAAATTAAGTAATTAACTTAAGTCACTAACTACTAGTATTCTCACAATCTCACCTTTGAATTGATGATTTCTCGTTGATATGATTCTGGTTCCATCCTCTCCACTACAGTGTGGACTGCATTTATCAAATCTTGCCTCATCGCAAGTTGATGCTTATAATGGTACTTGGGATTTAGACAATATGCTAATAAGAAATAAGAGGAAATAGTGGGAAACACAAAAGATAATAGTTAGTAAGTTGAAAATTGTAAACAATAACCTACCAATCTATAACTACCAAGTATAAACTCACCAGCTTTATGCAGTGGATGCTACAACTGCCTCTCCCATCTTTTTTGGATGATGTCAAGGACCTTCTTATTACCCTTTGGGTAGGCTGTCTACTGAAGCACTTCATCATTTCAATTGCAGCCCATATGTGTGGTAAAGTTTGCTTTCTTTGTTGATCTACCAACTTTTGAATGGTCGCCACAAGGTCAAGAACCCTTATGATTACCATTGTCCTTAGATTATCCAGAAGCCATCACTGAATATGGTGGCTTGTGCTGCTCTTCCTCCTAGGGTTGAAGAACCCTCCCAGTTGAACCACTCTTCGGATGCAAACATGGACCTAAGGCTGGCCTTCTTGGTCTCAAAACTCTGTAATGCAATCTAGTTGGTTGCAAACCTTGTAACCCTGGCCTAACCAAGTCACCACTACACCTTGTTCTCATTATGTTCAATGCAAATCCATGGTTGTAGATGAAGGTCCTAACCTGCCTTGCTCAGTCCATAAATTATTAACTAAATTTAATTAGATACCATAACCATCATCATAAAAAACCTTTTACTTGTAATAATAGTCTCCTATTTTTAAGTAAAAGTAGAAAATGATTAGTATTTTTTGAATTTTTAAATAATTTTGGAATATATTTTATAAATTTTCAACATCAACTAAAAGTTAAATTCAAACCATCATAGTGTAGATCGAGTGATGATATCTCACCTACATTAAATTGAATACCATACATCATGCATACATACTAATTTTTTTTTAATACGTAATTTGGAAAGTGTTTTTTTAAAACCAGAAAAAAAATAAAAATAGTAGCATTCATAAAAGAATAAATCTAACAACATACACTCATAAATTGGCCTCCTAAACTGAACATATATTAATCTCAAAGCAGCAACTTCATTTAAGCCATCAACGAAATAAAAAATACAAAATTTGGGAGTTTTGAACATACCTTTTTCAAAATCTCCAACAATGCCCAAACAAACAGCAGGCAAGGTGAAGAAGACAAAGGGTGATGATTTTTGAGTGAAAAAGATCTTGAAAGAGGCAAAAATGGCAAAAAGGGGGGAGATGGTCGAGATTTTAAATAGGGCTTGTTTGGTTCATCTCAGTCGAAACCTAGGAATTTTGATGGAGATGGGTCAAAACTAGTGAAAAATATTTTGCTGGGCTGGTTTCGTCTTGGCAGGGCCAAAAACCAAAATTTGGGTGAAATTCCGCATGTTTCGACCGAAGTTTGGACTTTGGTTATATATACATCTTTAAACTTTTCCTGTTGCTTGCTCTTGTTTAAACACTTCGACAGTCGCTTTGTTGTAGTAATGGCATTCGAGCTGCATCATGCCACAATTAACTTCCTTGTTTCTCCCCCACTAGAATCGTCATTGACATTCTTCAGAACATCTTAAATGAGCTGGCCATGCAATTTTATTGTCAAATTTATCTGAAAATAGCACAATTACTTTGGGTTCCCGACCGGGTTCTTAGGTGACTCTGTTCTCTTACTTGGTTTTTGGAACTTTCTTTGTGTTTTCTGTAGGATTAAATTCCATCTGAGTTTCCGAGCGCAATGGCTAAATTTTGGCTGTTATTTATTTATTTATTTTCAATTGTTTCCCCTTACTGATTCTTTCAATTGGTATAAATAGACAGTTTTCAAAATAATATTAGTGCTATTGTTCCTTGAAAGTATTGAGAATTTTTGCTATGTGTTGCAATGTGATTTTTGGTTCAAAGAAGCCTATGCAGGTTGGGCAAATTTACCAAAAATTTGAATGCTGGGATAACTCAGATGGTGGAACTGTCAGGAATGTTGTCCGTTGGAGCATTCCAAGCTTGCTAGAGGTAGATCGTCGAACATTTCATTCCTTTTTGACCAAAAGTATTAAGATTTATATTTTTACATTCTTACTTTCAAACTGTTATGTGTTAAAAGGTGTTACCACTATCTGAAGGATATATTTGGTAGTATGTCATGAGTTATGGGTAAAGTTGTACTTGGATTGTTTAAATCATTTTCTTTGTTGCTCTTTTTCCTCCCTATTTTTGGTAGAGATCTTCTTTGTCACACTTGCAAATTGCAATCATATTTAATTATACAAGCAAAGTAGGAGGTCTTGGTCAAATATACTGTCAAACTGACCTCATATTTCTCTCATCCACCAATCAATTCTTCTCTTCTCTCCTCATCATTGCTGATCTTATAGGCTTTGATATTATTTTCTGGTATCAATGTATCCTTAATCTACAACTCCTTGTTTGATCATTACTTTGGTTGTCAAACGAGGATCTTCACTGTTGGTTTGTGGCAACCAATGATGCCTTCCCTGAGAAATCAAAACCCTGGATTGATTTAAATCATATAGGATTTCCTTCCTTTATGCTACATGTAGCACAACTCCATGAATTACTTGGATGTGCTTCTAGCACAGTGGTGGCAGCCCCTTTGTGGAGGCAGTAAGTCCAAGGAGGTCATGGCTTCGAACCTCCCCCTGTCACACCTTGCCCCCTCTAGCAGGCCTGTGGGCCCCTGTCGCTATGACTGGTTTATGATGACCACAACCCACCCCCCCCAAAAAAAAAAAATTACAAAGATTGAAGTACATCACAATAGCTTCTGGCGGTACTCTGTTTCTGGGCTTCCTTGGCTGATTTTTAAAATCTGTCCATATTCTTGTGTCCAGTGACTCCAGTCATCAGATCAGTTTGAAGTTTTAGGGTACTGTCTCTCCTATTCGTAAACACATTTGATCTGTTTTTGAGGCTGATCTAAGCCTCAATCAAATAATCAATTGAAGAATTCTAGCCCTTACTGGTGCTGCCCTGTTTTCCAGGGAATTTTGACCCATTGATTTTTTTTTTTTTTTTTGTTGCCCATCTTTGATTTTTGAACCCGTCCTTTGGATTCTGTTAATACCTGGCGTTAAAATCAAGGAATTATGGGTAAAAGTGTAGGAAAAACAGTGTCAGAATTAGCACCAGGACTCTATTGGGAGTGTCTTGTATTTTCTTTCTGCTTCTCCCTTCGTTCTTTTATTAATACAATACCTTTTATGGAAGTTCTCACAAGTTGGCGTGAGAGCTCCCAAGTTTTCTGACCTGCTTTCTTCTTCCTCTTCCTCTTTTGCTGCTCTATTTATGTGGTATCAGATTTGTGCTTTTCGTACGGCCCTTCTGTCTTGTGCACTGCTCTTTGTCTTGCTGGACCTCAATCGTTCAATCAGTGAATGCTGGCTTAAGCTGGTTTGAGATTTGCTTCTTGTTTTGATTTTCTTTTTGGTGGGGGTGGGGAGGGGGGAGGGGGATTTGGGGGGAGAGGGGCACGCAGTGGTAACCTATGCTGTGTTGAAGTTTAGAGAGTAGTTCATGACTGAAGAACTAGGTCACTTTTTTCGTTGCTTAAGAAGTCTTTCCAGCTTTAATTATGTTCCTTTCTGTATGAGTTAAGCATCCTCAATTGTGTTTGATGCAAATTGAAATCGATTTTTTTTGAGAATCGATACTTATTGCGGTCCAGATTTTTCTTGGTATTGGAGGCCCCTGATGTAGTCCTAAATCATTGATGATCAGTTAGGAGTCAGTCTTTCAAGATCTCAATTCAAAAATATTAGGGTTTTAGACTTTCAGGATTTTGGGTAATTGATTGGAGTATGCAAGAACATATTTTCTAGTGGTTGGACAGGGCTGTATCCTGGAGGGAACTTAGGTAATGATAACCCAGGGTCTGGGTCAGACTTTTGGATCCTCTTCTAAATTAGGGTTTAACTTTGCTGTTCTGGGTCTGGTTTCAGTTGAATTCTTGACAGCAGCTATATTTGGTAAAATATACCCTGCAGTTGTCGCTGGTTGATTCCAAACCTTGGATCTAGGTACAAGGAGTGGTCTAGCATTATTTGGAGAGGGGTTTTAGGGTCCTGCCAAGCTGGGATTAAGTCTGAAGTCGAAGAAAAGATTTTGTTTGAACTTTTAATGAAGTTGTAAGTGCAGAATTTTCACTAGTTAGGGTTTGTATGTTCTAGGGCTTCTAGGGTTATTTGGGGGATGGCCAAAGGGTCTGGTTAGGCTTAAATTAATTCTGTTTTTGTTCTGGAAATTCATAACTAATCCTAAGAGGTAAGGGTTTTGAAAATCAGTCTCCTAGTTGGATTAGGACTCTTAAGGTGTTGGATAGGTTTAGGGTTTAGAGGGGAGGTAGAGAAGGTGATGTAACCAGCAAAGGACAGCCCAAGAAGGGCTGAAGGAGGCCCAAGCCCACTTGAGTTCTGATGTAAGCCCCAGGGAGGCGGGGGCCAGACCAGTACCGGGGCAATTTGGTCATTTCTACTCCTAGATTGAGTCCTAATTAGCTGGAATAAATCCAGTTTTTTTTTTTATAGTCCTTTTCTGTTTTTTGCTTTTGTTATTTGGAGTCCCAGTATGAGAGTTAATTAAGAGTCTTAGTTGAATAGAAGTTAGTTGTGGATAAGATAAGATTCCTTTTCCAAGAGGGTTCTAATCTCTTGGGAGTTGTTTGTTTGAGTCCTAACTTATCTTAATTAGCATGTGCTTTTAATTTAAATGTGTTTGTAAGATTCCAATCTTAGGGTTGAGGTCTTTTAGTAATTAGATTCTCTTTTAGTTTTTGATGAATGAAAATTATGAGTTGAGAAAATAGACTTGAGAGAAGTCATGGGATCCCGAGGGGTGACCTGCAGCTGGATATTTTGCCATGGCTTTCTGCGTTTAGGTTCTTCTTCTTCCTCTTCAAACTTCAGCAACAAGTTAATTCAAGTTTTTTTTCCAAGTGAGTACAGCCCCTACACATTCCCCCACAGCAACTGTAGCCTTCTCCCCCTCCTGTTCCCCTCCTTCTCTCGATTGCAGCACCTCCTTCCCTCTGTTAGACCTACTTCCCTGCCCTTTAGACCTCCTTCCCCTCAGATCACACTCGGCTTTGGAAGTAATTGGTACATTACCACTTACCATGCTTCCACTAGGATGACACCTTTCCAATTGTTATATGGATGGGAACCACCTTCCTTGATTCGTTGGGATGGAAACCCTACAAAGGTAGATGAAGTTGACTCCTATCTGAGGGAGTGTGACCATATTTTAGATGAGCTGAAGGCAAATTTACTTGTGGCACAAGACAAGATGCGTAATGCACCTAACCAGCACCGAAGGAACATTGAGCACAACATTGGGATGAAGTCTTCCTTAAGTTGCAACCGTATTGCTTCAAAAAGCTTGCTAATAACCCAAATGAGAAGCTCAACCCAAGCTTCTATGGTTCATACCCAGTTTTAGAACGAATAAAAGTAGTGACTATCGACTCCAATTACCAGAGAACACTCGTGTCCACCCCATCTTCCATGTCTCTCTGCTCAAGATAGCCATCGGCAACAACACTCTGACACAACCACTACCCTCTTGTTTAATAGAGGATTGGAAGCTCACCCTCACACCTGAAGAATTGTAGGATTTCCGATATTCACCCTAGGGTACTTTGAAGGTATTGATTAAGTGGGGGGACTTGCCTACCTGCGAGGACACATAGGAATATTACACAGAATTGAATCGACAATTCCCTGATTTCCACCTTGAGGACAAGGTGAAATTTATGGGGGGTGGTGCTGGTAGGCCTCTGGTTTCATGAGTTTACACTTGTGGCATCAGCTTACTGCTAGGTAACCGCCAAGCAGTTATTTTCACTAATAAGGAGCAGATCTCCAATAATAAATAAGAGAGTTAGGGTAGGACACATGGACAATAATGGTTGGGACAGAACTACTGAAATCAATTATGCAATTCAGATATGGGGTAGGAGAGAGAAGGAAGAGGCAAGGAAGAACACGGTATTTGTAGCATACATTTGCTGGGGAGTCTTAGACTCTAGGTAATCCAAATTTCACTTTCTTTCTATTTCTTTCATCTTCTCTAGTTTTCTACTATCAAGTGGGAAGGGAGCTTATCACAAAGCACTGAACATTATTTCCAACCTTGGAATACGTTACCTTGGCAACTCTTGAAATTGTGGCAACATCAGGAAGAAGAAGGTAACTCTCTGCAATACTTGGTTCAATGGAATTGAGAAGAAACCCAATATCTAAGCATTCATCTATCTCCTACTTGTCTTGATCCTTACTAGGTGAAGCAGGCTTAATAGAAGTTCCATGAAGGTGGCCAGTAAGACAATGAGCACCAATTGCAAGAGAAACATAACGAGACCAACAGAGGCAATTTGTCCCATTAAGCTTAACAGTGGTCAATTGGAAAGGAGAAAAATAATAGTCTTGAGAAACAGATGAAACAGGAAGATTTTGAATGCTAAATGTACTAGAAGAGGCTGGTGTAACTGGATTAGCCATCAGGGAACCAAAAATAGTCCAAAAAGGATCAGGGACTAGGGATTAAAATTTTTAATAGGAGAAAAAAAATACTGCTACAAATCTTTTTATGTCATAGGATGCATGGTTCTGGTTGGGTCGATAGGTTCAATGGTTCTTGTTGGGTCGATGGGTTTTTTGGTTGGTTCAATGGTTCTGATGGTTTCATTGGGGTTTTTAGTGTGGTCAATTAAAAAAAGGAACAAACACAGTTTCTGGAAGAAGACGATTACGATGGTGAAAGAGGATGATGGTTGCAGGTGTGATGGGTGCTAGTGGGAGTGATACTTGCTGCGATGGGTTGGGTTGGGTTTGATAGTCCTGGGAGTTTGATGGTTCTGGATGGAAGAAGAAGGCATGGGTTAGGTTGCAGGTTTCTGGTTTTTTGGTTATGCTATCGCAGGGTTTGCAAGGTCTTGCAATGAAAAAAGGGAGGAAAATAAGAGGTGTGATGGTGCTGGTTTGAGTTGCAGAGTGCAACGATAGTAGGTGGGTTCTGCAATGGTGTGATGGTGGTTTCTGGTTGAGTTGCAGGGTGGTGGTGGTGCTATGGTCGCTGCGATGTACAGATTCTGGCGGAAGAAGATTTTGGAGGTCTTGTGATGGTACTCTGTCAATGCTCTTGCAATTTCCCCCCCCCCCTCTGTGTGGTTAGAACACAGCAGTAGGTGGTGTTTAAGGATTAAGAGGAAAGATGAATGGAGATGTGTTTAGGGATGGATCAGAGTTGGCTCTGATACCATGTTTGTAGAACTGAGTGAATCCTGACTTGTGTCTAAAGGACACAATAAGAGCTTTATTTATATAGAAAACTTTTCAAATATAGAACAACCAAATCTTCCCAGTGTGAAAATCCTAGTAAATCTACTCCCGATAAGGAATTAACAGAAAAGGAAAGTACTAACTAAATCTATCAAGCTCTTTCAACAGTCCCCAAGCATCAGAGTACACCATGTAAATGATTGATGTGAACATGGGTCATCCCCTGGCTGAAACCCTAGTGTTGACCCCAAGGCCACATGAAGCTGGTGCACCTAGGGCTGGCCGAACCCCTAAAAGGGGCATTTTGGTCAATTTTCAGCCCTAATTAGCTGCTGGAATTTAATTTTGGAATTTTAGTTTTAATTTTTAGAGTCCAGTTTTGTTTAATTGCCTTAGTGTGAGTTTGTAGTTGATTTCTTGAGTCCTAAGGAGTCTTTCTTTAAAGTAGGACTCTTATAGATAATTAGATCTTTTGTTTAAAGAAGAGTTCTTTTAATTTATGTTGTTATTATTAATTGTTTAGGCTATCTTAATTTATAATGGAAACCCTAGTTAAGTTAGTTTCTAAGTCTTGGTTCCAATTAGAGTTAGATTCTCCCTTTTCTTGATGTAAGGCTATAAATAAACTAACTTATCGATCCTATTGTTGTAAAGATTAGTCTGCATTGAATAAAGAATTGATATCTCTTGTGGGAAATTGGGTCGTGGCCCTCCAAGGCCATGGGGGAAATTGGGTTGTGGCCCTCCAGCATCTCGATTCAAGAGCCAGCAGCATTCATCTACTTCCAGCAGCCTACAAGTAAGTGCATTCAACCCCAGCTCCTTCTTCTTCATCCTTAGCCATTGCAGCCCATGCCAACCCCTCTCCTTACCATTGCATCCCCTTTTGAGTCCTCCCTTTCCTCTTGTGGCAGCAAGAAAGCCCTCCCCCTTCATCTCTTTCTTGTGGCAGCCCCTCCCTCCCTCCTTTTTGTGTTTCATTTTTTTCCTGTTATTTTTTTGGATCTTGTTTTAGTTCTGACCAACAACCACTAAGAAAAGAAAGAAAGAAAGAGAGAAGGCAGATCGAGATTCAAGATTCCTTGAAAATTTCTAAGAAACCATTTCCCATTGCAGGTTTTCCTATTCCACCATCCCTGGTGGTTACTCACTTGTCCTCCTCCCACGAGTTGAATTGTTTTCCCTCCAAAGTTTCCACCCATTAGGGATTGCTTATAACCCTAAATTGTCTTGAATCACTGGTCCATTCAACATTTGTTAAAACCCTAGTTTATTCCATAACCATCCCATACCCAACTGCAGGTTTCCTAGAAACCTTCCATCTTTTGTTTCACCCCAGGAATCATCCCCACAGTCTTTCTTAACCATCCCAAGTTAATTTTGATAATATCCTTTCCATCCCATATCAATTTGAGGTAACTCCAACCCTACCATATTGATCCAATTATCTCATTCTTCTTTGTCATCAACACTAGGGTAATTTTCAGTCTCACAAGATCATCCCATGGGACTTTAGTAAAATCCTAAATTTTTCCCTAACATCCCATATCCCTTTCCACAAATATTCCTTGTACTTCAGATCAACCCATAGAATTTTAGAATTAGTTGGAAGATTCTGGGCAATTCCTTAATTTTAGGGAACTCATCCAAAAAATCCTAACTCTAAAATTGTGTTCCCATCAACGATACTAATATCTCAAGGATGAGGGGGTCCTTGCAAGAGTGTAAGTAGATTATTTGGTCTGTATTAATTTGAAGTGTACTTATGTCCTGTCTTTTGATTGTCATTGACTCATGGTTGCTTATGGAAGTCTATGAGTTTCTTTGTAGAAGGTTTCGAGAACCTTGTCCGCCTTGGAATACAATGTAACTGTCTTTCTTGAAGAGTATTTCATTGTTTCCACAATCTTCTCTGTTGTCATTGTCCATATTTCTCTCCTGTCTGCTGATCTTTTTTCTGTTCTATTTATTGCTCATTCTAGTCGATGTTTCCTAAACACTTCACCCTTTTTGGCCTTTGTAGGAGCAGGAAGGCGCAACATTGCTTGTTTCTGCAAAATTTTCAGTTGTATCTAAGCGCAACATTTACCTTCAGTTTGAAGAGGTTGGATGATTTTTTTATTGTGCTGTTGTTCTTTTATTATATACCAGCAAAATTGCATATGCTAATGTACATTTGGCATTTGTTTGTTGGCTGAGAGATAAAATGTCTGGGTCAATTTAAATGTTTTCCACTTCTTTAGATTTCTGTAAGAGAAAAATTAACCATGTTTGCAGCATGGTTGTCAAGGCAACAAGGCAAGGCAAAGCGATAAAGGGCAGCGAAAACCAAGGCGACACCAAGCAAGGCGACAAGGTGACACCAGGTCGCCTTGACGACGATTTGACAACCATGGTTTGCAGATTGTTTCAATAAACATACTTATGGCGATGGGTCGACGTCCTTGTTGAAAACTGCATTTTTTATTAGGATAATCTTAGTTTTGCAAGTATTAGAGATGAAACCTCATTTCCATATAGTATGGTTCCTGGTTTAAACCTGTACTGGCCAAATATGGATAATTCATTAGTTTTGACATGGTTTAAGCATGATTGATTGAATCAAGCACTTGAAATATTAGCCTGCAGAATTTTCTCTTTTCAACCGATGGAATTAGATTTCCCAGGTTCCAAATTCCAATTCCTACAAACTGTATTCTACTGTGATTGTTTGCCCAAATTATCTTCATTGTAAACTTGTTTGAGCGCATGGTGGTTTCTTAGGGTATTTTATGGCCAGACTATAGTTTTGGTCTGCCTAGGCTTTAGATCTAAGATGAAGAGGGCCTGATTAGGCCTATATTACAACGTTTCTAGGCTCCATGTTCTGAACATAATCTAAGAACCACTCTAGGGTTGCTGCGAGCACCTGAGCCTCTTGCTCTTTTTTGTTCTGCGAGATGCAATGCTCGTAGCCACTTGACCCCTTCCATTGACTAGTCCTGGCTTTCTTCTTGTCGATGTCATAGCTTTTCTTGTGATTCGCACACATTAGCGCTAACCTCTGTGTCAATATGGTGGATGTCCAAACCCATGCTCGAATGTGTCTCCTTCCCATTATTGAAATCAGTTTGCAACATAGTTGTCAAGGTGTCAACAAAGAATCGCCTAGGTGTCCTGGCCATTTTTTGGGTCATGGCATCTTGGTGTTGCCTTGTTGCCTAGGCAACGCCTTGTCGCCTTGCTTGATGTCGCTTTGCTTTTCATTGTCCTCTATCGCCTCGCCTCACCTTTTTGCCTTTGACAACCATTGTTTGCAAGGCTTCTTTGAAACTTGTCAAGGTAAGCTCCCACCAACTTATCCAGTAGGACCTATTACAAAGCATCCCATCCCAAAATTGGAGAGACACTCCGAATCTGCCCTCATAATCAATCTGATGTTCCCAACAGTGTAGTATAACCTCTGTGATCCATCCTTGCACCCTCTCTTTACCAGAAAATGTGGATAATCCAGACTCTATATCCCTTCCCTCGAATCATAGTCGTGCTCTAATTCTAGTTGATAGGAACCCAGGTAATGGTCCTTGCTATGAGGTCTTCCTTCTAGTACCAAATTCTTCTGCAGCTCAAGAATACACCATTCCACCCACACACACAGACTTTAACTGCTTCAGTAATGAATCAAGCAACTTCAGTAATGAATCAAGCAACCATAGAGAATATATTGAATAATAACTGATTAGTGGAAATGCACTCTGATTGATATTAATAATACAAAACCAGAGTCCAACTACTCTTAACCTTAGTCCATGGGTGCTGCCATTATAGAAACTTCCTCAACCAAAGGTTTCCCCTCACCTATAAGCTATGGTTTCCCCTTACACAAAAATTCTCCTCCCCTACATAGTCCCTCTCTTCCCTTAATAAGCCCCAGCCCAATCCTAGCACGATCTTAATATATTAATTTCCATGTTTGGACCGAACAATCTAATTCCCCTATTTGGAATCGAACACCTACAAGTCCCTTGTACTCTACTCCTATAATGTGCGCCCCTCAATTTTGGTGTCCTAACAGTCTTATTGGTCCTCTCATCACTCAAGGGACAAGGTTGGTGGTGGTGTGCCCCGGTAGTTGCCCACCCTCACTCAAGTTATCATTAGTTTCAAGTGGTTATTTTTCAAGGCCATAATATAGGAACTTGCTAGATCAACGATGAGATCTTGCGAGATATCTCGCTTTTCTGGAATATTGAGATGAGTTAAAAGGCAAAAAAAAGAAGAGTAGGATATCTTGGTCTTGAGACCTTGACCTAAGATCTGGTCGAACTAAGATCTTGACCTAACTTGAAACAAACCTAGGTACAAAAGCCCCTTTTGCAATCGAGTTGGGATATCTTGACTCGATCTCATGAGATAGAGGGGTTCCGTCAGTTTTATTTAGCCTAATTCTCGGTTGAAGCAGCTGCGGGAGGGGATCACTAGCATTTCAACACATTTTAGTAGGTTCTACTCATTTCCAAGCTAATCTACAGGAAGGCAAATGCTCCCAAGTCTAGTGATGTAATCCATTTTAGGGTTTCACTTAGTGTAGCAGTTTCCAACTTGGGCTTTGAAGTGGAACTACCTTTATACTGTTTCTTTCATGTATCTGAGGGCACCATTGTGTTCAGAAGGCCTAATAGGTTGGGTAGCATGTTTCTGCGCCAAGTTACTCACAATCTTGCTCGAGTTGGAGCCTCAAGGTGAAGAGAAAGTATTCTACCAAGATCTCGAGTCAACTCAGTATTTTGGGATGGTGAGAGAGGGGGACACTAATACAATGTGAAGCTCCAAAGGCATCCTTTGTACCCTAAATCTACTGCCATTCAGGCTGGGTAGGGTTGATGTTATTTTGGGTATCAATGGCTTTCCACCTTGGGGTAGGTTCGAAGCAACTGGTGACATCACACCATGAATTTTGAGTGGTAGGGCCAGATAGTAAAGCTTAACGGGGATCAGCATTGCTGCGGATGGAGACCTCAGTGAAAAGCCTTTGGAAAACACTCCGGACAGGCGAGGAAGGATTTTGGTTATCCACTTGTGATGTAACAAGCAAACCTCCGACAGCAGAGGCTACTGCACTCTGCAACCCCTAGTTGAGGAATTCCACCTAGACATAGTTGGAATCCAGAGTATGGTGGACTGGCCTGAACCTCGAAACCCAAGAGCATTGAGTGAATTCCTAGGCCTTTATGTGTATTATCAGAAATTTGTGAATGGATATGGGAAGATAGCAGAACCTTTAACTCAGTTATTGAGAAAAGACCCATTCCATTGGAGCGAAGAATCTGCCAACGGTTTTGAACTTTGAAGCACTAAAGAAGGCCATGACCAGAATGCCTGTTCTCATTCAAGACGGCCATCCAATCGCAGATTGAAGGCAAGTTTTGTCCACTAGGGCACAAACCAAGTCTGTCTACGAAAAGGAGTTGATGGCCATTGTTGTAGCTCTACAAAAATGGACACATTATCTAATGGGGCAACACTTCGAAGTAAGAACCGAGCAGAAAAGTCTCAAATTTCTTGGAACAGCAGGTCTTAGTAGAGGAACAGCAAAAGTGGGTTCTTAAGTTGCTTGGTTATGATCTTGAAGTTCTATAACCAGGGGGAAAGAACTGTGCGGTAGAATGCTTTGTCAAGGCAGAAAAAGTGAGTGATTCAACTCTCTCCAATCTTTGCAGCCTTATGGCAAGATGGAGAATGGATAGATTCTGAAGTGAGCAAGAACGATCGTTACAAACCTATCATACAAGGGCTGATATAGGGTTCAGTAGTGTACTTGAGTTACCAGCTCTGTAACAGTAGGGTGCAAGTTTGGCCCTGGCGGGCCTTGACCCGCCCTAAGCTTGCCTTGAGCTAGAATAGGGCTTGGGATTACTCTTTGGCTTGCCAGACGTGTCTCAACCTGTCCTTGATTTTTTGCCCTGATTTTTGCCTTGATCCTGGCCTTGATCCTGACCTTGATTTTGGCCGTAATCTTAACCTTAATTTTGGCCCTATTCTTGACACTAATTTTGTCTTTAATCTTGACCCTGATCCCGTCCTTGATTTTTACCTTGATCTTCATATTAACCTAGCCTTAATTTTGACCTTAAGTCATTTTTATGAGTTCATTTTTTATATTATTTTTTAGGGTAATTTTTATTTGGACCCCTTGAAGTTCAACCTAATTCATTTTTAGTTCCCAAAAATATTGACATCTTTCATTTGCTTCCAATGTGGTGTCTCAAAATAAAATTGTCAAGGATAGATAACTATGTTTGTAACTAGAATACCATTTTTTTAACTACAAAAAATATACCTTTTTTTTTTTGGTTAAAGTTTTGAATAGGGATATTAATTTATTGAACAATTGTGAATGAAAACATACTTACCTATGGCTTAACTTTGAAGATAAACTTTTCATTTTATTATATCCCTTCTAATGTTTCTAAATTTACAATGAAGATAAACTTTTCATTTTATTATTTCCCTTTTGATGTTTCTAAATTTACAAAAAGAGCTTCTGTGTGACCACCTCTACTATCAACTTGGATTTTCAAATCTTTCCAAATTTAATTCCAATTCTTCTCTGATTCTCTCTACTTGTTCTCTATCAGATCCCTTGAGTTTATTTATTTATTATTTTTTGTCTTTTGACTTGTTTATAAGGAGATTCAAGGGTTGGATTTCTTCCTCCTAATTCTTCAGGTTTGTCATCTCTATCTAATAGGTGTTTCATGCAAACATAAACACTAGTTTTTTATTATTTTGAATTGTGTGGTAGAGCTCTCAAATCATTAGTTTTCATCATGTTGGGTTTTGCTGCTTACCTTTTAAAGTTATTTATTATGCCTTTTCCAACACCTTAGAAAGGGAGCCTTTTATTTGAAGTGAATCGACGTCTGATGCTTGATCTCAATGAATTAGGAACATGGACAAGATTATTAGGCCAATCAGGGCCAATTAGGGCAAGGGCCAGGGCCAACCCATCCCGACGTGGCTCAATCTGGGACAATTAGGGTGGGAATGGGCTTGGCTTGGCCTTGTAGGGCTTAGGGTCAGGAACAATAATCCTTGGCTCTGAATTAGGGTCAAGGCAGGAAGGGGCTTAGATTAGAATATATAGGGCTGGGCTTGGGATTGCAAAAGCCTGGCCTAGCCCGGCCCTGTTGCAGCCCTATGTAATAGACTTTGTACTACAAGAATAGACTAGTCCTAACTGAGACATCCACACTCATGCCAACTCTGCTTGCTGAATTCCATTGTACCCCATTTATAGGCCATTCAGCCTTTCTACAAACACAAAAGCAACTTGCTGCAGTTGTGTATTGGGTTGGCATGAAAGCTGCTGTCAAGAACTAATGAACTGTGTAGCTGGTTGTGACACTTGTCAGCAAAGTAAGCATCAAGCAGTGAGTTCTGCTCGACTACTCAGCCACTGCTGATTCCGGAGTGAATTTGGGAGGATATCAGCCTGGACTTCATTGGAGGGCTCCCAAAACATGGGGGGCGGGGCACAGTGTTTGGTCTAGTCGACCATCTCACCAACTATGCTCATTTCATGGTGCTTACTCACCCATTCATGGCCAAAGAGTTTGTGCTAGTCTTCAGCAAAGAGACAGACTGCTTACATGGCATCCCGCTCTCCATTGTCTCAGAGACAACATCTTTCTCAGCAACTTTTGGTCTGAACTATTCAAATTACCTGGATAACACTGAAGTACAGCAGCACTTATCATCCCCAAACCATAGTTGTCACAGCGATGAGGCGATACAAGGCAGTTTAGGCGGTGAGGCGACAAGACGCCCTCCGAGGCGCTTTTGAGACGGTCAAGGCATTTTAAGTGAAATTTTCATGCACATAAAAAACACTCTAGTTCATCATAAATATAGCATATCTTACATAATAAAAGAACTAACATTAGGCTACTAGTCATCCAACATACCACAAACAAATCAAGTCAAAGTCACTGTACATATAGTAATTAAAGAGCAGCGTACATCTGAACTTACTTTGATCCCTGGTAACACAGATTTTGAGCTCTTATTGCATAGTGGACCAGTGGCATGGGGATGGATTTGCAGTGCGGCAGAGTAAAAGCAAAGACCAGCTTCAATATATTTCACATCCATGGCTAGCTGGGCTGCAGCCAGCATTTATAAAACCAAAGTTAGGCTAATCGTTATCAGGAAAGGAATGTAGTTGAGGGAATGAATGCAGTAGAAGAGAAACAGAAAATATTCGAGGCTCCATTAGAAGAGGGGAAAAAAACTGCTGGAGAGTTTACAAAGAGAAAAAAGTGTCGCTGGAGAAGAGAGTAGAAAGTATCACCTGAGAGTTGCCGCTGCAAGGGACGAAAGTGTTCGGTTTTGTAAAACCGTAACAGAGTTTTGAAAAGAAGAGAGAGAGAGAGAGAGAGATCTTCGCCGCCGGAAAATATAGTCGAGAAAGAATCGCCGCAGAGTTGCCGATGCAACCTGCAAGTTGCCACTGCGAGTGATGAAGGTGTTCATTTTGTAACACAGCAATGGAGTTAAAAAAAAAAAAAAAAAACAAAAAAATTCACCAGAGAGAGACAAAACTTCGCCGGAGAAGAGAATCAAGAAAGAATCATAGGAGAAAAGAATCAATCGCCGGAGAGTTGCCATTCCGCTGCAAGGTTTCCATTTTGTTGCCTTTGTAACAAAGAGAGTCAGTTTTTGCTTTTCTTAAAGAAGAAGAAGAAGAAGACAATAGTTGCCAGAGTGAGTCGAATGACATAACTTCGTTCTTCGCCAGAGAGAGAGAGTTCAGTGAGAAGAAGAGAGTTTAATACGGTTGCTGCAAGTCGCTGATGGTCACTGCTTGAGAGAAAAGTTCGAAACATGCTCTGGTCTGGTGTTGCGATTTGCGAATAGCCTTAGGTTAATCTCTATAGTTTTTTTCTTCTAATGTAATATGTTGATCCCATGTTGCATCGGTGTAAATTTAATAATAGTTCCAACCAATAGGAATTTTCAAATCAGAATCTAATGCTCTATGCCAACTGCCTTACGGAGATTCCATAAGGGGAGGCTCGCCTCACCTCTTCTAGGGGCACCTTCACGCCTAGGTGACGCCTTAATAACTATGCCCCAAACTGATGGGCAGACAAAAAATGTTAACAGAAGCCTTGAAATGTACCTCTGGCGTTTCTGCAATCGGCAGCTGAAGGATTGGCATAAATTGGCTTGCTTGGGCTGAGTTGTGGTACAGTACCACTTTCCGAGGAGCAGCAAAGATGACACCCTCTCAAGCGGTGTATAGACGGGAACCACCACACCAACTTTAGTGGGATTACCAGCAGTTCGAAGGTTGAAGAATTTGATGAGTACCTCAAGAAGCGCGATTGCGTGGTAGATGAGCTGAAAGCAAACTTACTTGTGGCATAGAATTGAATGCTCGCAATGACTGATACCCGCTGCCAAGATATTCAATTTTCAGTAGAAGATGAAGTATTCTTACGGCTTCAACCCTGTTGATTTCCAAAGCTGGCTAAGCGACACAATGAGAAGCTCAGCCCCAGGTACTATGACCCATTTCTGGTGCTGGAGCATGTTGGACAGGTTGCTTATGGGCTCCAACTACCTTCCAACTCGCGTGTCCTTCTAGTGTTCCATGTTTTGCAGCTGAAGAAGGTTGTTGGGAGCCAAGTTCTTCCACAGCCCCTACATGTTTACCTAGCTGACGATTTGAAACTTCACTTGAAACCTGAGGAGCTGCTGAATTTTCGATACTCTCCAGCCAGGAGGGTTGCTCAAACAGAAGTCACTGCCATCATTTGAAAATACTTGGGAAGATTTTTACAACATCCTTTTTCCAGCATTCCACCTTGGAGGACAAGGTGAGACTCAAAGGAGGAGCCGAGGAGGTATTGTTAGGTCCCTGGTTACTCAAGACTACACCAAGAAGAACCGAATCAGGGGCATTAGGAGTTAATGTTCAGTCAGTTATGGAATCAGTTGGGAGTTAGTTATTGGTGATTGTTTTGTTGCCAGAAGAGAGGATGGGAGGGTTATCGAAGAGTTATATTGGGTTTGGGCAACTAGACTTGCAAGAGAGTGCTGGCCTCTCATATCCAGGTTGTTGTTTACTTGGTTTAATATGTATTTGCTGTTATGTACTGTTATTGACTGATCTAAAACCATTCTGTGTGAACCACAGAAGAAGACCTCATTGCTGTAATTGGGTTCCTAACACTTTCTTTCACTCCTCTCTTCCACACACCCCCCCCCCCCCCAAAAAAAATAATAATAATAAAAAAATAAAAAAATACCACCCATCTGAATCAGCCTCCTCTGGATCCATGTAGCAAACTCCAATAGTTGGCATAATAATATGGTGATAGTGGTAGTGGTATTTCTGGGGACTTGGTATGCACAACTGCATTTTCTGTTTGGCAGGTAGCGATTCAAAATATTAACATCAGTGAGGAGCTGCAAGCTGTGATAGCTCCAGCAATCCTACCACGAACTTTTCAAAGTCTGCAGGTACATCAAGAACCCAAATCCCACCCAACCCCCATTTAGAATTCCTTGGGTATCTTTATGAATGATACTTGTCTAGCTGCTTATTGGATTTGATTTTTCCCCCCTTTTTTTTGGGGCTGGTCGTTGGCCACTGGTGGGGGGGGGTTGGAGGGAAGGGAAGAAATTGATGAAATAGGAATTGAAGTGTTTGATTCTTCTGTTTATTAGTCAGAACTTTACAATCAATATATACACAGCTGCTATCTATGAAATAGGAAAGAAGCTATACAGCTGCCATCTACAGAATAGGAAGATATCCTATACAGCTACTATCTACAGAATAGGAAAAAATATCCTACCTAGAAGATTAGAATAAATGAGAAATCTACCTAGAATAGAAGATTGCAATAAATGAGTAATCTATCTAGAATAGAAAAATACAATAAGAAAAATACCTATAATAGAATATTACAATCTGATCTACTTAGATTAAAGATACTAATAAAATATTATGATATGATTCTAAGATTTTCCACACTTCCCCTCAAGCTGGTGAATAGGCATTCTCCATTCCCAGCTTGGATATGCATTTTTGAAAGGCTGAGCTGCTCAATCCTTTAGTAATTACATCAGCAAGTTGACTATTTGTAGACACATACGGCGTACAAATCAATCCGCTATCCAACTTCTCTTTGATGAAGTGTTTGTCAATCTCAATGTGCTTGGTTCGGTCATGTTGAACAGGGTTATGTGCTATACTGATTGCTGATTTGTTGTCACAGTAGAGTCTCATTGGTTCAACCCATTCAACCTTTAGGTCTTCTAAGATAATCTTCAACCAAAGTAATTCACATATTCCTTGAGCCATTGCACGAAATTCGGCTTCTGCACTTGACCGGGCCACAACATTCTGCTTCTTGCTCCTCTATGTCACAAGATCGCCACCAAGAAAGGTGCAATTTCTTGTGGTTGACCTTCTATCTACTGCTGAACCTGCATAATCAACATCAATGTATGCTTCTAGTATCATTCATTTATTCCTTTTAAATAATAGGCCTCTCCCTGGCGTCCCTTTTAAATATTGTAGCACACGGTGAGCTACATGCAAGTGAATTTCCTTTGGACTGTGCATGATTACACTAACTACATATGCTATGTCTGGCCTTGTGTGAGACAAGTACATTAGTCTTCCTACTAGTCTTTGATACATCTCTCGGTCCATAACAACATCTTCTGATTCCCAAGTTTACTGTTGGGATCTATTGGAGTGCTTGCTGGTTTACACGCGGCCATTCCTGTTTCTTTAAGAAGACCAGTGATATACTTTTGTTGAGAGATGAAAATGCCTTGTTGAGAGTGAGCAACTTCAATGCCAAGGAAGTATTTTAATCTTCCTAAAGCCTTGATCTCAAATTCCTTAGCCAAGCATTGAGTCAAATTTTGTTTCTCTTTTTCTTCATTTCCTGTCACTATTATGTCATCAACATACACAAGTAGTGCCGTGGCTCCCCCTGATGATGAGTGCTTGATGAACAATGTATGGTCTCCTTGACTTTGCTTGTAACCCATACTAATCATGACTTTAGTAAATCTACCAAACCATGCCTGCGTGACTGTTTGAGTCCATATAAGGCCTTTTTTAACTTGCATACAATATTAGCAGCTAAATCCTTCTCATAACCTGGTGGAACCTCCATGTAAATTTCTTCCTTTAGTTCACCATGCAAGAATGCATTTTTAACATCAAACTGTTGCAAGTCCCAACCATAATTTGCCGCCAAGGATAGTAAGATTCTAACAGTATTCATTTTTGCAATTGGAGCAAATGTTTCAAGGTAGTCAATCCCGTAAGTCTGGGTGTAGCCCTTGGCTACCAACCTTGCTTTGTACCTTTCTAAAGACCCATATGCTCGATACTTCAATGTATAGACCCATTTGCACCCCACAGGTTTCTTCCCTTCTGGTAACCTTACAAGTTCCCAGGTTCCATTGCTTTCTAATGCTTCCATCTCCACATTCATAGCTTGCTTCCACTCCTTATTGGATAAAGACTCAGATAAGGTGTTAGGAATGGCAATGGTGTTAAAACTTACCAGAAAGGCTCTATGAGATGGGGAAAAATGTTTAAAGGACAAGAATTGGTAAGAGGGTACATGGGTTTCGTTGTGCATTCTCTAGTGCTTTTCCTAATGGCAATAGGAAGGTCTAGTTCATTACTATATGTGGGCACATCAAATTTGGTTTGTAGTGAAGGATTAGTCATTTGTACCTTATTTCCAGAATTTGGATTGGAGTCTTGAACTTGCACTGATTCTGGAACAAGATTCTTCTTCCTTGAGAACACCTTTCCTTTGCGAAATCTCACATGCTCAATATCAGAAATAGGCTTTTTCATTTCAAAGTTTGACATATGTTCATGTTGTTCACAATTTGACACGGGTGAGTCTGACACAAGTTTTGGTTGTTCACAGTTTGACTCAGGTGACATAATGAAGTATTTGGGAGTGAATTCTAAGTCAATTAAGGAATTCCCATTCTTATCTTCCATTATTGAATGCTCCCCCTGAAGATGAGGTGTGGAAAAATAAAACTTATGTTCATGAAAAGTGACATCAATGGAAATGTAGAACCTTTTTGAAGGAGGGTGATAGCACTTATAGCCCTTTTGAGTGGAGGAATATCCTATAAATAAACATTTGAGTGCTCTAGGATCTAATTTACCCCGATGTGGTCCATGAATATTAACAAATGAGACACATCCAAAAATTCGAGGAACAAGGTTATTTGTCGTTTGTAGGTTTGGGTAGAACTGGGAAAGGACATCCATTGGACTCTCGAAGGCAGCTGATTTATGAGAGGAGTTGCTGTGAGGATTGCTTCCCCCCAAAATGACTTAGGCACATTGTATTGGAATAGGGAGGCTCTAGTTACATCAAGAAGGTGGCCATTTTTCCGTTCAGCTACTCCGTTTTGTTGTGGGGTATCAACGCACGATGACTCATTTATAATTCCCTCCCTTTGAAAGAATGGAGTTAGAATTTGATTGAAAGTCTCTGGCATTATCAGATCTAAATCTTTTTATACTAACTTCAAATTGGTTTTTAACCATGAAATGGAAGTTGGGAAGAACACAACTAACGTTGGATTTGTTTTTGAGTTGAAAAATCCATGAGACACGAGTGCAATCATCAATGAATGACACGAACCACCTAGCCCCAGACACATTAGGAACTCTAGAAGGACCCCAAATATCACTATGAATGAGATAAAAGGGGATGGAACTTCTTTTCTTGCTTAAAGGAAGTGGTACACGCTTGTGTTTAGCAAGCTCACACACATGACACATCACAATGAAACTCATCAACATGTATGCCTTGAAACAAAGAAGGAAACAAAAGACTGATTACCCTAAAGGAAGGATGTCCAAGTCTGTGATGGTAAAGCAAGATTTTTTCCTTATTGGTTTGAGAAGGACTTCCATTAGTAGCATGTGATTGGCTTGGTGCCTCAAGGTAGTAGAGTCCATCCCTTTCTCTAGCATGTCCAATCATCCTCCCCGAATCCTTGTCCTGAAATACACAATGACTATGGTGAAAGACTACAGTACAATGTAAATTTTGCGTGAGTTTCTTCATAGAAACAAGATTTGTAGATAGTCTAGGAACATGTAGGACATTTTTCAAGGTGAGGGATGAGTTGAGCTCAATATTTCCAGTTCCAGCCACAGTAGTTAACGAGCCATCAGCAGTAGCTATCTTCCTAGTACTTGGATAGGGAGAATATGTGATGAAAAGATTTGGTGGGTGTGTCATGTGGTCAGTTGCACCTGAATCTATGATCTAGGGGCTTGTAAGAGAATTACTAGAGACATTTAATCCAATAGAAAGTGGAAACTCACCTGAATATGCCAAAGAACATGTACCTGGTTTTTGTTAAGGTTGCTCAAAAGAGTTTTTACACGTTCTATGTCCTCTCCGATTAAGGCTAGCAACCTCTTTATTAGTGGCTTCAGGTTGCTGTGCAGATGTAACATGAGCCTGACCATAATTTCCAGATTGCTCTCCTTTGTGCCCCCACTCTCGGCTAAGAGGTTTACCATGAAGTTTCCAGCATCTTTCCCGTGTGAGACGAGCTTTCTAGCAGTAGGTACACCATAGATTGTCTTTGTTTTGCTGTTTGGATTGCTCAGTTTTTTCACTTTCAGCAGCAAATGCCTTGTCTGTTGTGGGAGTTGAATGCTCTCCTCCGTGAGATACCATTGCTGAACTATCAACAATTGTAGGCTCTAACATCAGTCGTCTTCTGCTCTCTTCCCCTCGAACCAATGCTACAACTTCATTGATACATGACACATCTGGTTTTCCGAGAATCTGAACCCTTATTTGGTCAAACTCAGGATTTAACCCTACCAAAAAATCATAGACTCTATCTTGCTCAATATATTGCTTTACTACTACAGCATCCTCAGAGCACTTCGTCTTGATGATTCGGTAATGATCCAACTCTTGCCACAAAGCTTTCAGCTGGTTGGCATATTCTGTAACTGTCTTGTTTCCTTGTTTGGCTGCTACTATTTTAACCTTGACCTCATAGACTTGGGCCGCATCTCTTGCCTTAAAATACATCTGTTGGATAGCCTCCCAGATGTCTTTGGCAGTAGCCAAGAGCATGCATGTATCACTAATTTCTGGAATCATAGAATTCCATATCCATGCCATAATCATAGAATCTTCTTCGTCCCATGCTTCATATTTTAGATCTCCTGGTTTCGGTCCATCTCCAATCAGGTGGCTCATCTTTCCTTTGCCCTTCAGAATGGTCCAAATGAGTTGAGACCATTTTAAATAATTTCTTCCATCAAGCTTGCAGGCAGATTGAATATTCTGCAATTTTCCATTCTGCAGATTTTTGGTTGTCTGATCAAATACAATCCCGGAAGTAACCTCTCTTGGTCCTGACATACTCTTTGTAGGTGCTTAAAAATAGTATGTGAAATAGTAACCAAAGATGCAGTAGAACGACTGACAAGACGGAGAAAGAAAAAAATCTGTTTTTCAGGTAAGGAAAAAAAAACAGAACAGAGCTGAATAAAGAATGGCGATAAAGGCCAAAGGAAGAATAATCTATGTGTGGCGGAAACACCAGAGATTAAAGGCAATGAAGGCCTGAAAGCTGGACAACAATCCCAAGATTGGTTGGCTCTGATGCCATGACAAAATAGGAATTGAAGTGTTTGATTCTTTTGTTTATTATTCAGAACTTTATAATCAAAATATACACAGCTGCTATCTATGAAATAGGAAAGAAGCTATACAGCTGCCATCTACGGAATAGGAAGATATCCTATACAGCTACTATCTATAGAATAGGAAAAAATATCCTATCTAGAAGATTAGAATAAATGATAAATCTAACTAGAATAGAAGATTAGAATAAATGAGAAATCTACCTAGAATAGAAGATTGCAATAAATGAGTAATCTACCTAGAATAGAAAAATACAATAAGAAAAAAACCTATAATAGAATATTACAATCTGATCTACTTAGATTAAAGATACTAATAAAATATTATGATATGATTCTAAGATTTTCCACAGAAATGGTCATTAATATTCTACAATTGAAAAAAGTCAACAACATAGCTTAAGTTGCTTTGGTCTTGCTTATTGTTTATGTGAGTTCTCATCGTTGGGATTGTGTTGTTTGGTATTTTTGGATGTTTATATTTTCAAATGCTAGTTTTCGATGATTCAAAAATCCTGAGGACCAATAAGTCAGAATGGTTGAGGTTGATCTATAGGTTGGAGTTTTCTGTTATTTTTTTTTTGGGAGGATGGGTTATTAAAAGAGCAAAGAGCGTAGATACAAACTTCTTTTTCACCCAAACACGCTAGTTACATGCTCAGAAGTCAGAAAGGGAGTCTTGGCATGGCCCTATTCATATGTGGTTCAGATAATCATGCATGCTCTTGTTCACAAGCAAAGTCCTTGGGGGATTATTATATATATAACTACTTCAGATGATTAGAAGATCTGACCAGCAGGGACAATGATAATGAGAAGCAAAGAGGGGAGAGGGAGCAGAAGATGAAGGAGAGAAAGGGGGGAGAGAGATCTTGTGTGTAGAGGCTCTCCCCTATGTACTTTATTTATAATATAGAACTCAAGTACAACTAAAAGGAAAAATGCATAATGCATAGAATCTCCGAAATCTACTATAAAGGAAACTATCCTAGGGAGATTACATGTCAATCTAGCAACAAGAGTAATAAAAGGTAACCGAAATAGAAAGTCACCTCGCACTATACTAGGTAACTCCTACATTGCACAGGGCCAAGATTATCCACAATAATCTTGGCCATGCTAAGATAATATTGTCAGCAGCCCCCCTCAAGCTGGAGCATATAAATCTCCCATGCCTAGTGTGCAACATCCATCCTTGAACTCTGGCCTAAAGCGTGACTTGGTAAAGATGTCTCCTAGTTACTCAGTAGTAGAAAAAAGGAGTACCAATCTTCTTATTCAAAACAGCATCTTGAACAAGGGATTCCTCTTCCTCAGCAGGATCGAAGGCTTCAACTAGAGATTGAAGACAAGAGAGATTAGAGCAACAAGAGGAGATAAGGAAGGTAAATGTTGCCAAAGGAAGCAGAATTCCAAGCCTTGAGAGCGATCTTGGACTGACGAAGCTTCTTAGCAAAGGCAATGAGGGGGAGGGAGTGGCAATGAACCGGCTTCTTCCAAGCAACCAGTACAGTAGGTAGAAAGGATAGATTGGAGATCTACATGTCAAAGAATTTGGAAGGCTCAGGGCTAAAGGAGGAGGGAGGGATGTGAAGGAGGAAAGGTGATGTGAACCAATTCCAGGGCTAGGGTTTCTAAGAGGAACCTATGGTTGGTTACAATTTTAATAGAAGGGATATGGGTTGGGATAATTGGGTAAATAGGTAAAAGCAGGGTATTATCAATCTTTGTGGGATGGACCAGAATAATGGGAAAAAGGTAACCAAGATGAAGATCTAAATATGAGATATCTTGGAAAAGAGAATAATTAGGGAATGATCAATGTGGGATGGATCTTGAGGAATCTTCTTTGTATCCTTCTTTCCTCTTTTATTTTTTTATTTTTTTTTGGGGGGGGGGGGGGGGGGGGGTTCTTTTTCTGCTTTTTCTTTTCTGTTTCAGGTCTGCCGCAATTCAGAGAGGGGAGGGAAAGAGAATCTGAGAGAGAGAGAGAGAGAGAGGAGGGGGTAGGGGTTGCCGCAAGATCTGGAGAGGGGCTGGGGAGGGTTGCATGGGATAAGGAAAGGGGATATAGGGGAATCACAGGGGCTGGGGACTGCTGCTGTGTTGTGGCAGCAAGGGGGAGGGCCTGCTAGGGTTGCACAGAATAGTGGAGGGGCAGGGAGGGGTTAAGGATGTTTCTAGGGATGAGGGAGGGGGGCCAGGATGTCTAGGGTTGGGGGAGGTGGTTGCCAATTCACGGCAGCAAGGGGAAGGCGAGGGGTTAGGGCTCTTCTAGGGCTTGCGATAGGGTAGGGAGCTGAGAGCAGGGGGTGGGGATGTTGTAATTGTTAAGGCTGCTGTGGTTGTCAGTGGCTGCTGGAAATTGTTGAAGTCTGTAGAGAGTTGCAAAAAACTTGAAAAAGCTTGAAGGAGGGTGCTGAATGTTGTGAAGAACTTACCGAAATCCACCATGGCCCCGTCAACAGGAACCATGGTCCTCAATAACTTTTCATTCAGTAATCAGACTTAACTTACAAAGAAAGAGTAGGCCTTAAATTATAGCCTACTAAAAAGAACTCAACGCTAAGTGGGGTTCCTTTATAGATTAGGATCCCACCACAATAATCACAACCATTTATCTATGGGTCCCCAATGGACACAAGCTGAAATAAAAGTTTAAATAATTTAAAACTCTAATAAGCACATGCTAAATTCTGTTTGATTAAAATTCTAATTTACGTGTGCTAGAGTTTAAAAGAACTTAGGACTCAACTACTAACTCAAATCAAGACTTGTTAACCAAAACGGACTCTAGATCTAAATTCGAATTAAATCCCAGCAACTAATTAGGGCTGAAAAATGCGCAAAATACCCCTCCCCAGCCTAGGGAGGCTTCTTAGGGGGCTGAAGGCTATGCACTTTTAGTTGGATCTGCAGTTGTGCCAAGTGAGGAGATTGCCGGACCAAGCAGGTTATTGATGGAGATATCCTCCAGGCAATTATTAAAAGCATTGACAGCTGGGTCATCTAAGGAATTGACTCCAAGCTTCTTATGGCCAGATCTAACCACATTGAAGTCACCCCCAATGCTCCCAAGGAAGAGAGCTGACGGAGGAGGAGAGGGAAGAGAGGTCGTCCCATAGCAGGAGACTATTGGGAGGGTGATTGAGGGCATAGACAATTTTGAGATGGAAGGGGGAAGTGGAGGAAGAGAGAGAGACGAGGAGATGGATGAATTGGGAAGAGGAGTTGGAGGAGGGAATTTGCAATTTGGAGGGGACCCAAGGAATCCAAATGCAACAATTGGGGTAATGGTTGTAATTGGTGATGAGGCACCAAGAGGGGGCTAAAGAGGCGATATAGTGGGCTTTGTCTTGGTGGACATGGGTTTTAGAAGAGCGCAAAAAGAAGCCTTAGAGGAGTGAAGGGCTGCTTGTTTGGCAAGGGAGCCAAGGCCCCTAACATTCTAAATGGGAATGTGGTTAGACATGGAAAGGATTAGGGGGGCGCTACTTTAGCGGACATGGGAACCATGCATCCCATACATGAAGGTGTGAGGGCTCTGGGCATTAAGAGGAGGAAGAATTGGGAATTCAACTCCCCGAGAAAGGGGAGCCAAGGTGTGAGCTTCACTTGAGTGGTCAGAGAGCGGGGAGGGAGTTTCAAAGATATTGGGATTTATGGGGGAGATAGACTCAAGGGGGGGGGGGGAGAGGGGACAAAGTAGGGGGAGGGCTGAGGTTAGGGTGTGGGAAGTTTCAAAGGTGGGTTGAAAAGAGGCTGGTTCAATATGGTTGGGTAGTTAGGTCAGGTTGAAAGATGTGCGAGTTGGTTCAAATGTGCATTGGTTTAAACATTGGGAGGGGCTGGTTAATAGGTTAGTGTTGGGTAAGTGGTTGTTTGAGGAGGTGGCGGCCCTAAGAGGGTGGAAGGGTGAAACATGGCTTGCCAAGGGAGAAGGAAAAGCCTAGAAGATGCAATACAAGGGGGGCCGGCGGTTAAGGAAGTCTTATGCGAGGGGTAGAAAGGGTATTGAGATATCATGTCCTAAGGTTAAGTAGAACGAGGAGTCAAAAGGGGAATGGGGCGAGGGCCACCGATAGAAAGGTGGGTTTGTAGTGAAGAGGAAAGGGGAAAGGCCAAGGTTGTAGCAGGGTCAAAAGCCATAAGGGACGGTTGAAGGTGCCAAAATGGAGTACCCTGGTTGCGATAGAGATGCCAGTAGGGAAACGGTGCTCAAATTGGTGATCACAGAAAAAGCAACACTGCAAAGGGTACAGAGCTTGCAAGAGGCAGTACGGTGGTTGCAGATGCCAGGGAAGAGGGGTAGTTGTCCAACGAGGCAACAACACATCACGAGGCGCTAGGGAGCTAAATTTCAGTGGCTATCGATGCAATGCATAGCTGAACCTCTCTGTGCCTTGCGTCAGCAATGATGGTTTCTGGTTTACCACGCGAGGAGTCACAAGGGGGATTTGCAGTTGACTTTAGTGTTGAAACTTCAAGCAAGGAGTCCAGCAAGTGGGGTTGGTTTGCAAGTGTCTGATCCAGCGGGTCAGACATTGGTAGTGAGGTGTTTGGTCCAATAGGGCCTCTGTTAAAGGAGGAGGGAATAAAGCATAAAGGAAGGTCATGGCCGAAGACTTAACAGCGCAAACATTACAGAGGCAACAAGTCTGGCGTGACTTGTTGGAGAAAGAAGGCCACAGTCATCTCCAACATAGAGAGTAGAGGGACCAGTCTTGGAGGTGGGGACTTCGATGCACAAGGAGCATAAGAGCGATGCTGCAATTTCATGGTTTGGATGTCTGAATGAAGGGGTCTTCCTATCACTGAGCCAATTCTGCTAAGGCATTCTCTATTCCAGAATTCAAAGGGGAGTCCAAAGTGGTTCACCCACAAGGGAATGGTTCCGAAGTTGACCTTGTGGAGTGGGGAGCCTCGTTCACATTGCCAGAGAAAGATGGGAATTTGCCTACAAACTATGGAGAACCATCAAGGCATGGGGCTTAGCAACTTCACAGGAGAATTTGAAAACGCTATCCAAAGAAAGGGTTTCTAAACCATTATTAGCCTTCCATTTCTTAGTGTGCGAGGCTTTAACCGTGTGAAAGGAGGGGCAAGGACCAAGGTATTGCCCCCACCAAAGCTTACTGCCAGAGGATGATGCTAGGATGAAGGGCAAATGAGGGGCAGAGGGCAAGGGGGTTGAACCATTGATGGAGGGAGGAGGGATGAAGGTAACGCTTCTGTTGGGAACAAAGGGGGAATCTGGGTTGTTGAATAGGGAATTGCAGGTTCTGATGTTGGCGGAGGAGGAGGATAATGGGGGATTGGGGGGAGAAGGACAAGCGGAAGGGAGGTTTGGAGGTGATCATCAGAGAGGGCTAGAAGGGTTTAATGGCGAAGGGAGCAGGCAGGCAATCATCTCTAGCAAAGGACATTTCTCAAGTCTCAGTATCATAGAATTAGGTAGTCATAAACGGCTCTAATGTTGGCAGAGGAGGATGGTATAGAGATCTTAGTTGTGTTCCTGTACTTGATGAAAGGTGAAAAAGAAGTCAAGTTCTCCAGGAGACATTGGTTCTATTTGGAGTTGCCAGTTTCAAGATTACTTCCCATAAGTAAAATAATAATAATTTTTAACTGAACATTGATTGGACAAGCCACCCACGCCTTCATCTGCCTTGGACATCCATTTGTATCTTCAATAAAATAATGTTAATTAACATGCAAAGCAGTGTATCCCAAAACAGACCTCGAAAAAAAGAAAAAAAAAGTGAAGAAGAAGAGGATAACCACATGCAAGATAAAACTTGGCAGAAACTATTTTCTTCTAGAGATCACTCCATATTGTTGTCTTTATGCAATAAGGAAGACCAATAGAGTCATTAGGTGGACTGCTACTTAGTACAGAATTTTGGCTTTGATGCTATGTTGAGAGTCATTAGGTTAATGCTTAATAAGATAACCAACATCCTCTACGTTAGAAAAATCGGCCAAAGTCACAACACTGTTCACGTGAACAGCAACTTGTGAATAGTAATTCCATTATTTATGTCACATTTCCCATTTCTATTATTAGGTGTTTCTAAAACATTGCTATTATTTCGTTTCTTTTTCCATATGTAATTAGAATAGGCTACTTCCTTTTTGGTATAATGTAAATAACTTATTATATATTGGAACTATGGGGGACTTTAAGCTCTCCCAACACTACAGCTCTAAGCAGTTTTCTTTATCTTCTTCCTCTTCTTTGCGTCTAATCTCTGGTTTATTTGGTAGCAATTTTTCATACTTTATTTATAATAATTGAAAAAAAAACCACCTCATTGTCAATTCTAACACGAATCGGCTATGGGTGGAATCCCACCATTTGTCCTAGTGGGATACTGATGTAACCCAGGTTCTGGGCCAGTCTTCAAGACCCTTTATAACTGAACCAGCAATCAATTACTGAGAAGCTTTGCTTAATTATGGTACCCCCTGGGGAATAGAACTGAGAAAGAGTGGTTATGGGATGGGATTGGAAGCTTTAGGGTTTTATCAATCAACTAGATGGTATAGATTTTGGGTGGTTGGGGTTTTGGGAAAAATGTGGGGAAAGATTTTTAGGAAAATTTGGGTATGTGGCAAAAATTGGTGAGCCTTAGGATCCTTAACTAACTGATTGAAAAAATTAGGGTTTTAACAAAACCCAAGATGGTATAGGATGGATGAAATTAGGGTTTGAGAAAAGGACTTGGGAAAAGTTTAGGATAACAAAAGCCTAGGTGGGTTGGTTAATTGGGGGGAATTAACAATTCAGCTTATGGAATCAATTCAAATGGGATGGGATAAGGGAAAGGGTACTATTTGGCTGGCCGCTAGGGGGGAGGAAAGGATCTTGGAGCTTGCGGTTAGGCTTGGGTTGAATGAGGTGAGAAAAGGGATCGCCTTTAAGGTTCTTGGATGGTTCTTGAATCTTTCTTCCTTCTTTCGTAGCTTTCTTGATCTCCTTCTTTTTCTTTTTCTTTCGTTTCTTTCGTTTCTTTCGTTTCTTTCTTGGAGTTTTGCACTAATTCAAGGAGGAAGACGAATTGCGTAACACAATTGTAGACAAGGGCTTCGATTTCTTAAACTGTTTTTTTTTTTCTAGATGAATAAATAAATATATTAAAGGAGGAAAAGGAATACAAGGACTTTAAGAAGAAGACCGAAAAGAAGAACTAAGACCCCAGGAGACAACAATGAGCCTGTTCCTTAGGGTATCATCAACCGGGCGATGGGGGATAGATGACAATCTAGAAGAAACATCAAAATAGATGGCGTTCAAAATCCTATCTATGGTGCGGGATTTGGAGGTCCATCTGCGAAAATTGCGCTCCCACCAGAGGTGGTGGATGGAGGCACTAAACACTAGCTTACCAATTCGATTGCAAATGGAAGTGCCAGAAAAGTTCCTCGAATGGGGCCAAATGGTGGCTAGGGCTTTTCCCCAGATGGATCTGGAGAAAGGGCAAGAAAAGAAAATGTGCTCTTGGTTTTCCAAACCATTCCAACAAAGGATGCAATTGGGGTTAGTGGGGATGTGGCAGCTAATAAGGAAGGATTGGGTGGGTAGAGCAAGGTTAAGGGCTCTCCAAAGGGTTAGGGAGTGGCAGAGAATGAAGCCTTTGAACCAAACCAGTGGGGGCCAGGGGGTTTGGGGTTGTGGGGTCTGAGGTTCCAGGCAAAGGAAGTGGAGAAGGTTTTGGAGGGGGAAGGGAGCCAAACAGTAAGGTCATTAGGAGAGGTAGAAAGAGGGGGAAAGGGAATCCCAAACCTGTGTGAGAAAGGGGAGGAGGACCGGGGACTAGACGCCATTAGAGATGAAAGTGGAGATGGGGGTGAATTTGGGGATACGGGAATCATAGACAATGCAAGGACCAAAATGGTTAAAGAGAATGCCCATCGGATGCCACGGGTCAAGCCAAAAGGAAGTGGAAAAGCCCGAGGAGATGATGGTAGAAATAGCAGAGATGGCGTGGGGGCATAAGGAGAGGATTTTCCTCCATACCCATAAGGGGTTGGAAGGCACCGAAGCAGTTCAGAAGGAGTCAGACCGAAGAAGGTAAGAATAGACCCACTTAACCCAAATGGAGTCATGCTTTGAGGCAATTTTCCACATGAATTTGAGAAGGCAAGCTAGGTTAATATCAAAGATCCGATGGATACCCAGGCCTCCTTCTGAAGTAGGCCGACAGATGGAGGGCCAACTAATCGGGTGGATGAAGTGGGAGGCTTCCTGTCCTTTCCAAAAGAAGGCACAGAACAAGGATTCCATAGCCTGAATAATTGATTTAGGGATGGAGAATATTCCGCACCAATAGAGATAGGTAGATTGAAGGACGGAACGGATGAGAACCACTCTACCTGCAAAAGACTGAAGCTTTCCCTTCTAGAGTTGAAGCTTTTTACGAATATGATCAAGCATCGGGAGGCAGTGGTGGTGAGTAAGTCTACCAGGAATGAGCGGGAGACCCAAGTAGGTCACATGGAAGGAACCAGGTTTAAAGCTCGAGAGATGGAGAAGGGAATTCCGAATCTGATCGGAGACACTGGAGAGAAAGAGGGTGGATTTATCAAGATCGACACTAAAGCCAGGGAGAGATTCGAATTGAGAGAGAGTCGAGAGATGGTCTGCTTTAGAGGAGATCATCAGCAAAAGCAATATGGGTGAGGTTAAGGGACTTCCACTTGAGGATGGGAGAGATAAGGAGTTGATCAGTTTTTGATTGGAGGATGTGGCAGAGGACTTCCAAAGCTAAAGAGAAGAGGTAAGGGGAGAGAGGGCAACCTTGGCGAATGCCAACTTGGGAAGGGAAAAAATCAGCCGGGGAGCTGTTAGCAATGATGGAGAAATGGGGGGGGGGGGGGAGAGATACAGGTCTCAATCCAATGGATGAATAGGGGACAGAAGCCCACAGAGGAGAGGACATCACTAATGAAGTCCCAGCGAATAGAGTCAAAAGCTTTGTGGAGATCTACCTTAAGGAGCGCAGCCGGGGAATGGGCGGATCTATCAAACATTGTTGTAAGGCTTGGGGAAGAAGATGAGGCTAGAAGTGGGGAATGTAGATGGGGAAGGGGCTGGGGATTAAACTTACTTGAGGGCGATGGGGGCAGATCAGATCTTGGAGAAGAAAACACCTCAACTAGGTCCTCTGCAGGGATTCTTAGCCCTGAAGCACCCATGTGCACTTCCTGGCTGCAACTCTCAATAATTTTATTCATCGAGACTGAATTGAATTACAACCATAGACCTGAATTTATAATCTAATATTGAGACTCCTACTTGGACTCTTTAAAGAAAACCCAATCTGACTTGGGAATCCTATCTGATTTAACAACTTATGAGTCCTCAGTTAATTAAAAGGACTTCTACATAAACTGGGACTCTTAAATAACTTGACTACTAGGTTTCCAAATAACAAAACAAAAGTAGGTAAGGACTCCACAAAATTAGATGGAATTATTACAACTTAATAGGGCTCGAACTAGGTTTGGACACTGACCAAAAGACCCATACAAGGGTTCGGTCCCCTCTGGCAGTGCTGCAAGCTGCTAATGTGCTCAGGCCTTCTTTCGGGCTCTTCTGGGCTGTCTCAGGCTGGTTATATACGTAACTTTGATAGGATAAAATATGCCAAGTGTAACTGAAATAAGGATGCTCAGATGGATGTGTGACAAACTAGGAAGGATCAAATATTATTATAATAAAGCTCATTGGAAGTTTCCCCAATTCAGTATAATCTCTGGGAATGCTGTCTGAGGTGGCATAGTCATGTTTGGAGTAGAATTTAGATGCCGCAGTTTGCAGAAGTGATTTGATTGAGATTAAAGAGCTAGCCAGCCCAAAATGGCCCTAGGAGAAGTGGTGAAGAAAGACACACTTAGCCTAAGGTGTGTTTCAAGTATCAAACCGAATAGAGTTGATTGGAGGGCAAAGATCCATGTAGCTAACCTCATCTAATTGGAATAATGCTGAGTTGTTTATTGTTGTTTTGACATTTTCATTTATCTTATATTTGCAAGGATCCTTGTAACCAACCCGTTTAGTTTGGTAAGGCTGGACGTTGTAATGGGAATTTTCTCATCAAATTTATGAACACCAACCTGCAGATTTTGCAGTTCATTCAGGAATTTAAAGCTCAAGTTCCTTTGAGAAGCTCAGAGAGGTACGGTTGTTTTATCTACTATTATACATGAAGTCCTAAAGAAAAAGGTTTTGTGTACAGAACTTTGAATTGCGTCAATTGAGTCGCAGGCAGTCAGTTGGGGGATTGTATTACCTTTCGTATTTGGATGGTAATATGCTTCTCGGTCGTGCTGTTGGTGGTGGAGGTGTGTTTGTGTTCACCAAAGCTCAACCTTTGACATGATGAAGATCTACCAGGTTCATATCCTTGAGTAGATTTTGAGTTGAATTATAGATGGTGTGTTTTTATTGAGTAAAGTTCAAATATGTTCCACCCAATACAGTTACCTGAGTTGAGGAGTCCACAGCTATTCACTACTTTCGTGCCATGAGTCTTAAAATTGTAAAGAAACTCTATGATCTTTTATTTTTCCCAGCCATTCTTTCAGGTGGTTCACTTCCTGGCTTTCCAGGTGGTGCTTAAAGTACAAGAAGATGTCAGTGTTTACTTGTGCATGTGTGTTAGCGTGCATGTATCATTGTGCGTGAATATTTTGGATCTTCCACCATAAATGATCTTTTGGAATTGGTCGGAAAGAGTGACGAGTGACTTAGCACGGTGAGTCTTTAACGTTTTCAAAGCAGCATATTGCATATAGCAGTTTTTTTTTTTGGTGGGGGCAATAAGCCCCATGCCACAATGAAAAAAATGATTTACTTAGTGTAAATATAGGCCTTCACTAATGTGTGTAGGGATTTGTGGCCTCGAACTTGCTAAGACTGGATGGTGCTTCGGTGTGTACTGGAATGTTTCTTTCCTCTGGGTTGTGATGGGAACAGGTGAATCGGAATTGTTATTTAATGATTGTCTTTCTTGTATTCAGCAATGGCTCAACAGTGCCGGAGGCCTGCTATTGTTATTGTCTAGAACCTGGGGCAATGACTCAGGCGATCCAGGTGAATAACTGTCCGTTTCCGCACCCTTAGCCGCTACACATTGTTCACCAACTTGGCCAAGCAAGCTCTGTATCTATCCTACCTAAGGGTGTCAATCGGTACGGTATTGGTACGGTATCAACTTTGAATACCGAAAACCAGAATCATACCGTACCGAATTTAAATGGTACGATACGGTTTCGGTATTTACAAAAACGGTTCGGTACGGTTTCGGTATTAAATCGGTACGGAAAAACAGTATCTAATGTGGTACAATTTTTGTACAAATGAACTTATTCCACGGTTGTTATTAGTTCATTAAGATCCTAATGAACTTGTGAGCAACCAATCAATAGAATTTGAAATTAACAGAGATAAAGAAGTAAATCTAATTAATGAGACAAAACAAGTAAATTTAAGAAGAAAAGTGAATGATGAAACAAAAAAACTGAAATAGAGAATTAGGGATAGGGTAAAAGTAAAGTGTTTAATTGTAAAATTATAATTTATATCCCTTAATTTTGTTTGGTTTCAATTCGGTGCGGTTTCAGTACATACCGACAGTATGAGTACCTAAAACCAGAACTGTACCAAAGAAATTTGGTTTCGGTACGTCGTAGCGAATTTTGAACAGTATGGTTTTAGACAGTGCGGTTCGATACGGTTAAACGATTTCGGTATGCAATTGACACCCTTAATCCTACCCTCCCGAATCTGTATTTGTTTTGCTTCATATGATATGAATAAAAAAAAAATTCACTAACCAAAATAGAGATGTAGTTTATTTTATTCATTATTATTTATTATTATCTTTTTGGTGGGGGTCAAACAGAATAATTATATTAGGCTCGCTAGGCTGAGCCAGAGGCATTAAAAGACCTGTCTAACATACTCTAGAGAGGCTGAAACTGAAAGTCCTTGCCCCTCTAGCCAGATAATCATCAAAAGTATTGTCTTTGCCTACTAATATGATTTAAGTACACAAAACTCAAAATCGTTTGAAAGTTTCATAACTTCATCTATAATACAGCATGCTGCCCAGTCTAGAGAATGCCCACGACCATTAAAAGCATCTATTGCGAATTTGCAATCGGAATCTACTGATTTTGCTAACACGGTCTCATCTCTGATAGCCTCCATCTCTATTGCAACTGCTGATGTGGCTGGATAATGAGTTGTCTTTGCTGCTTGAAAATCTCCATGAAAGTCTCAGATTATGCACCCACGGCTACGCTTCTTGGTTTGTTGATCCCACGCCCCATCCACAAACACCCATGTGGGATGGGCCAGGATCATTAAAAGTTCAAATCTTGAACTGATAAACCTGAATAAGCATTCAGCACTTGATTATAAAGAACCTCAAAAGATCTAACCGAACCCTCTATAGAAATTTGCTTTCCATCTAACAGAAAGGCATTTCGAGCTGATAATTAAAGTTCAAATCTTAGAACGGCTAAACCTGAATAAGCAGTCAGCACTTCATTATAAAGAACTCAAAAGTTCTAATAGAACCCTCTGAAGAAATTTGCTTTCCATCTAACATGAGGCATTCGAGCTCTCCATGTTACCCAGATTAGAGTACTGCAGATCGAGTTGACAGTTTTGAGATCATTTGTTTGCTTAAATTTGGAGTGAAGAAATCTAATCCAGTCATGTATTGTAGAACCACAAAATTCCCTACCCTTCCAACAGTCTTGTGCATGGAGGCAAAAGGCTAGAGCATAAACAAAGGGGAGATATACTACTCTGTCTATGAAATAGATTCTCACTAGTAGCAATAGTCTCACCAGCAGCCCTCGACACAGTGTTTTATTTTATTTTAAGAATATTAGTGATATTCCAAATCTCTTTCCAGCAGATACACTTGAGCTAGTGCCAGGGGATGGTGACAAGCAACAAGTATGCTGACTTGACTGTGAATTTCCCTTACATGTGTTTGGTCCAGAACCATGAATCTTGAGCTGTTTGAGAAACGACATGGATCATTAAGATTGCATCTATCTCAATCCGGATAAAAAGAGATTCCAACAAGGTTTTATTCCAGTTGCAAATATTCCAATCAATTAAATCACAAGCATGTGTAGGACCATCGGGCACAGGAGAGGAGAGCTGATCACCCCTTTGGTTGGAAGGGAAGGAAGCCAAGGATTTTGGTGAATCAAAGTGGTTTGACATTCCCCATCTTTTTACATAACTCAGAAAAGTAAGTCCCTCCCTATCAGTATGCTTTTCCAACCCCAGGGGACTTACCATAGTAGCCTCAATACTCAAAATATCATGATTCATGAGATATTTTGCAGTCATAACTCTAGCCCAAAGGGTATTAGGATTTGAAATCAGACTCCAACACTGCCCTGCCAACAAGACTTTATTAAAACAGGTCAAGTCCATAAATCTCAGCCTCCCATCTACCTTTCTTTCTTGTGCAAAGTGTTTCCCCATTGACCCAATAAATACCCTTCCCTTGATTGTTCTTCATCCAAAAGTGCCTAATTTTCTGGTGTATCTTGTTTCGCAAATCTTGGGGCATCATGAAGCAAGACATGGCATACATGGCATACATGGGGAGGATACATGCAACAACCTTAATGAGGATTTCTTTACCAGTTAGTCTATATGAGTCCCTAATTAGTAAGTCTTTATTACTCAGAGTCCAAGTATTAAAGTAATTGGATCCTTATCAGTTAACGAATCTCGAGTTGAGTCAAAGTGTCATGTAATTTGGCTATAAATAGCGTCTCTTATTCTAAATATACCAGGCTTGATTATTTGAGTAAATTGAGAGGCTTGGCCAGTGGGGAAGGAAACCCTCGTGGCCTAGGCTAGAGAGGAAAATTCTCAGAGATTCAGCAAGTTCCAGCAATCATCCACTTCCACAGCAGTGCACTTGCAATTCACAGAAACCCCAAGTTAGTTGAAGATCGCCCACACCCCATCGCACCTTCCCTCTCTCATTTCTCCCTTAGTTCTAGCTAGCTCCCAACCTGTCCCTCACCCTCTTCATCACCTGCAAGGCATCCCTGCCCCCCTCCACTATTCTGCGCATTGCAGAAACATCACCCCCACAGAGCCGGAGGCCCTTGAACCGCTCACCTTCTCACATCCGGCTCCTTGTTTATGCAGAAAATAGACAAACAGAAATTTTCAGAAGATTTCTACAATTAATATAACCCTTCTGAGATCTGAACTCTAACTCAGTTCCTATTCAAAACCTTCCATTGATCAAAGCCATTGGAATTAAGGTAGCAAACTTAGTCCATGTTCTACCCTAGCCGAACTACCCAGAAACCCTAGTTTTGTGGTGCTCCTTATCTAAGAAGATCCTGGAAGATCTAACCTAGACCATGGTTACATTCCAAGTATAAAGAACCACTCAAATAGGTATGAGGATTAGAGGCATTATCCTCAAAATAACATAAGTCACGGCTAGTTATAATGATTAATTTTTCATTCAATAGAGACTAAGGGCCTGTTTGGTTACATGAGTCTGAAGATTTCAAATCTATGGAGTTATAATTTATAAAATTAAATGTTTGGTTGTGGAATGAAATCTGTAGATACATCCTAAAAAATTATTTAATCAACGTGATTTTTGTGAATGTGCAAATGTATAGCTTTTTTGAAATCTCTGGATTTCACCCCTTACCCATAAATCTACAGATTCACGTTTTTAGTGTAAAAAGGTGAATCTCTAGATTTCATGAATCTAGAGATTTTTACAACCAAACAAGTATAATTCTCAGATTCATGAATCCAGAGATTTCAAATCTCTGGATTCATGTAACCAAACAGACCCTAAAATATTACATCCAACATATGAAGTCTAATCCCAACCGAACTAACACTAACAACTCTCTAGGCGCAAAAAATTACAAAGCTTGCAGTAATTTAACCAACAAGGTAGAGCAACAGAAGAAGAATACCAAGGGGAAATAATGTTAATGTTTGGGGTTTAAGTAAAAGGTTGTTAAGGATTTGTGTAGTTTGGAATACACAGACCGTTGCTTCCAACTAATATTTATAAAACAACACTAAGTTCTATGGTTAATTAGACTCTCACACAAAGGCTTATTACACCATTAGATCGTAACTAATCCAATGGCCTATATTAGAACATACATTGGGTATAACTTAAATACCTCAACCATAAGTTGGGTATGAATCAAATACCTCAACAATCTTCTCTCTTATGTTCTACATATAGCTCTAGCATTAATCCTATATATGTAATGTTCAACTCAATACAGAATAATTCATAACTTTCCAAAAAGAATAATATCCAATCAAATTAAAATTAATACATTAAACAAGAATCATGAGTTCTAGAATAAATCTAAACCAAAACAAAATTGGAGGCTCTAAATAAATAAACTATTTAATTTGTGCGAAAAAATTTAATAGCTCATCGTAGCCTTGGACGATTTTACTCATCAAGTAAACCATTCTTATTGAACTCTAAGAAATAAATTTAATTCACACATCATGCTCGTTTCAGATTCACTTCTCATACAAGTATCAAAATCATGACATAAATATTCATTTGTAGCACCAAAAATGATATCATCCACAAATATTTACACAATAATAGTGTCATTATTTTTATACTTTTACAGATAATGTGGTGTCTACTTTACCCATTAAGAATCCATTCTAGACTACAAATTTGCTTAATCTTTCATACCAAGCTCATGGAACTTGTTTAAGTCCATATAGAGCCTTCTTAAGTTTGAAAATATGGTTGGGGTAGGTAGGGTCTTCAAATCCCGGAGGTTGTGCAACATACACTTCCTCTATAATGAATCTATTTAAGAATGCATTTTTCACATCCATTTGATATAACTTGAAGTTCTTATGGCATGCAAATGCCAATAGCATTCCTATGGATTCCACCCGGGCTACGAGTGCATAGGTCTCATCAAAATCAATTCTCTTTTGTTGATTATACCTTTGTGGGACCAATCTAGCCTTGTTTCTTACAAGACCACTTTCATCAAGCTTGTTTCTAAATACTTGTTTGGTGCCTATGATAATATGGTCTTGAGGTCTTTGAATGAGTTCTCAAACATCATTTCTTTCAAATTGATTTAACTCTTCTTGCATGGCCATGATCCAATACTTATCAGTTATGGCCTCTTTAGCATTTTCGAGTTCTATAGTTAATAAGAATGTACCATAATTGCATAAATTTTGAGTTCTTGATTTTATTTGAATTCTTTGACCTAAGTCACCTATGACTTGTTCAAGGGGATGGTCTTTCCATAAGACTACCTCCTTAGGTAATTCTTGAGAGGTCCCACTATTTTTGGGATTATTTTATAAGTTCTTCTAGAGTCACGTTCATTGACTCTTCCACAACTAAAGTTCTTTAATAAACACTCTATATGCCTTACTATTTTAGAAGTATTCCAATAAAATTATCTTATCAAATTTTTTCTCAGGTTCATTGGTGTTCAATATTGTGTATTTACATCCAAATATTTGGAAGTGATCAACCCTAGGTATTTTATTGTGATAAAGTTCATTTGGTGTTTTTGTCTAAAAGTTTTATAATTAATATATAATTCAAGACATAAGAAGCGGTGCTTGTGGCTTCCACCCAAAGATACTTGGCAATGAGAATTCATTTAGTATGGTTTTAGCCATTTCTTGGAGTGATCTATTTTATCGGTATCGAGTATCGTATCGGTAAAGTGATTTTAAGAGACGTATCGTCTTGTATCGAGTATTGTATCGCTCTGATATGTATTTTAGTGAAATTCAACAGAGAGACGTATCGAGATGTATCGTATCGGTTGGGTCAAGTATGGATACGTATCGGCTAGTATCGTATGGTTTCATGGGATACTTTAAACTTTGGCCACAACAACAGATGTTGGTGACGTCTGTCCGCTGTTCACCGAATTTTTATTTAAACGATTGTAAAAGAAAACGAAAGGCTTAAGTTAAACACATTTGTTTAAACTTGAACAAATTACATACAACGTAGTTAAACACTAATTATTAAAATAAAAGGTTGTAACATATTTCAGACATTCCAATTAAATATGGAAGAAAAAAATGAGATGGTCAAATACTAGATAATCCATGTATTGAATTTGAATATTGGAGCTAGAATATGATTGGTTACCAAAATAAACTTCTCCCACATTCTTCCCATTTAGGGCACTTGAAAACTATCATTCGAGGTTTCATCTAGTGCAAGACACTCACAAGTCACAATATCATTTCACCTTGTCCACATTGACACATTGATCCTTCACCTTTTATCAAACTATACAATAAGTGGAAGTCAACTAAAATATTAACATTACATACGACATTAACTAACACTTAATCTTTGTCATGGATAACCCAGATTCATCATTTATTCAAAAGAATCTTGGTGGATTTGAACCACCATCCCCTTGAAACACGTTCATGTTCCAAGTGCTTTGCCAATTAAGCTTGTTGGTGCAACCTAGAGGGGGGGGGGTAATTAGGTTGCAACTAGTGGATTGTCCCAATTTTTCGGTTTGTGCGAAAATACAAAGTAAATTGAGAATTCAAATGAATTTAAACAATGACAAGCAATCACAACACAAGATTTATAGTGGTTCGAATTTACAAGTCTACGTCCACTCCTCTCTTGGCCTCAAGAGAGATTTTCACTAATGATTCTCTTTCAATACAATGGGTAGAGATCAAAACCTTTACAATCTTTGTTACGGGGCAAGAACACCCTTTACAATCTTTGTTTATCTTAGGGCAAGAGCACCCTCTTCAATCTTTGTTCACGGGCAAAAGCACCCAACCAATCTTTGTTCACGGGCAAGAGTACTCAAAACCAATTCTAATCTACCTAGACTAGAATTAAAAACAGTTACAAGAGAAGGATGTTACTTTAACAAGAGGTGTGACACTTTACCTCTTGTGTGTGTGTGATGCAATAAGAGTTGTATGCTCAAGATATGAAATGCATGCACCACCAAAGCCTTCAATCGCCTCAAGCTTGACTTCCACAAGCTTACTTTAACACCTTGGTATGTTCTTCAAGGTTGGGGAGAAGGTGAAAGGCAAAGCACAAGGCTTTCTTGCAATTTGAGAGCTTTAGGATCACTTGGGGCAGTGGGTGATCAAGTGTGAGTGTTGTTACTCTCAAATGAGGTGAATTGAGTTTATATAGAGCACCTTTGAGTGCCAAAACCCAATCCCCAACGGATAGAAAACGGACACATTTTTGTCCTGTTTTTTAGCCCAGACGGACGTCCGTCTGATCAGACAGTCATCCGTCTCAAAAGTATCCATTGCAAACAGCTGTAGAGGATATTCTCTTTAAACTAGCCGTTATGGTCAAATCTGGGCCAGACGGACGTCCGTCTGCCTAGATGGACATCCGTCTGGCCTAGACTGGCTCAGACGGACATCCGTCTGCCAGACGGAAATTCCGTCTGGCCTTCTGTTGTTTTCTAAGAAACAGAGTTATCAGGACAGACGGACATTCATCTGCTCAGACGGCTGTCCGTCTGAACTCTATTTTGGTGACTTAAGTTGGGGCTGGGACATGGCTTGGGTTTTTGGACTTTTTGGTCAACCCTAAGCATTGTACACCTCACTAACATGTCCTAGGTCACTCTAGTAATATGAATTACATATAATTGATGCATTTACATGAATGTGTATGTGAGAGTGTCCTAAGCCCTAATTCAACCTAAGTCTTGATCTTCGACTTGATCTTCGACTTGATTTTGTGCAATGGTCTTCATGTCCATCATGTCCATCTTGGCATGGTCATCTTGACTTAGACTTCATGTCCATCTTCATGTCTATCTTGGCATGATCTTGGCTTTGACTTGCATATGGCTTTGGCTTGGAGTTGGTCCACTTGTTCTCATCTTGAACTAAAACATCATAACTCAATATAGCCATTAGTAATTCATGCTTATTATCATCAAAACCAATAGAGGTTGATGTGGCAAATGTTGACATGGCATTTCCCAACAAAGCTAAAGATCCATAAAATAGAGTTGTCCAATAAAGATGCAATAAGACTACAGGAATGTTTTTGTTGCCACCAAGAGCTAATGTGACACTTAAAAAGAAAGAAAGGGGGTGGGGGTGGGGGGGATAGATGATAGGAGATTCCATAAAGCACCTGCAGCCCCTTTGAGACTAGTTTCCAAACTGTGAGTAAGAGTTTACAATCAAAAGTAAAGCATTGAAACTCATAAAGCTAAGCTGTCACACCCCACCCAGCCGGATCTGGTCATACCCGAATGCCCGTGGGGGTGATACACCGCAAGATCTAGGTTCAGTGACAAATCCATACAAAACATGATATAGCATAATTAAATGGACATGAATAAATCAAGTTTATCATACTAAGTTATCAAAACCAAAATAATGGTTACAATCATCCATTACTTCAAAATAAAAATATAACATCAAAGTTTTGAAAAGAAAAGAGAGTAATTTTCAACACAGTGGAAAACTAAACTAGACTAGTTCTCTAATGGAATCCCACCCAAAAGAATAGTCTTGATACTAGCATGAAAGCTCCATGTGTGTCCACTTTTTCTTCAGTCACTCCTTCAAGAAGATATACTAGCAACGAATCCTCCATTTGGAATAAGTCATCATAACCTGGAGTATAATCTAATAGAAAAAGACATATAAAAGGAATGAGTTCAACAGAACTCAGTGAGGTCAACTCAACATCATATCACACATTCATTCTTAATATTCCACACCACACATATAACATAAATATCGATAATGAAATTAATGACAATGATATGATATATGAATGATTATGCTCCTAACTCTATCATGAAGTCTCTATGGTAGACACGCATTAAGTCATACACCAGTCTTCTTTGGGCGGTCTCATCACTCTTCCCTCACGGCTTTGATGCACGTCTGTTGGGTTCTCCGCGGTTGTTGTGTAAAGTCTTGTCAAGCCATAGTTGGGGATTAGGTCACCACTCTCTCACATCACCATTGGTATAAGATCTGGTGCGTGTCAAGGATAATCCTAGGCTAATGCAAAGTCATACGGTCTCGTACTACATGTGGTATAGATACTTCCCCTATGGCACCAACCAACTCGGTTCAGTATCCAATATCTCCCCTCATGCCTAGTGCCCTGTTGGTTCGATACTTTCCCACCTAGAGTCAACGTATCCTATGGCACCAACCAACTCGGACTACGTTGACCCCTAACCCTATGGTCATCCACATATAATGGATAGGATGCTCTCCATGTCCTCTCACGGGTCATTTCACCGGTCTTGAGCGCCCATGAGCCCTTGTCTATTATATGCAACCCTACCATCTCATGATGATAGTGGGCCTGCTTGACACACAGGACCTAGCCACTAACATCACGGGTTAACCGGCTTCAATACCCCTGCCGAAAGGGTAGTAGTACTCATGAGGTCACCTAACCAAACACTTCTAGACATGCCCTAAATATGTAAATCAATAATCGGGAAAGAGCCAAGGGCACCATAGGAATGTGTCCCATACCGCCTCCTCTGATATCCTATGGCAGAAATGCCAAAAGGGCATTCCCCATTCCCAACCACAATATAAGCAATCATATAATGTCACTAGGGCAATGGGTGAACCCACAACCCTAGTAGAAAATACAAGGTAGAAGAAATAATAATATTTCTCCTCTCATACAATCACATTCCATTTCATAACAACAATAATAGATTTCAAAACAAGGAGCAACATCAGAAGTAATAATAAACATAAATTATAGCAATTCATATTTAACAAAAGACATAAAATAACCACAAAATAATACTAAAGCAATACAATTTGAGATTGTTACAATTTGAGCAATACAACATCACAAAATGTCAAAGAAATCAACAATTTGAGATTGTGAATCTCCAATTTTGGCTTGCTCCAGGCTGCCGTGCTTTCTATTTGATGCATTTTTCTTATAATTAATTAATCGTTAATATTTTGATTAATAGGGATTTTTAATATCAATTTTCATTATTATTTTGACATACCAAACTTATTTTTCATTCCATAATTTATTCTTGATAAAAGTCACCAAATCATTTTTCATTTTGACAAAAAATGAATTATTATACTCATTTATTTTAAATAGGTATAATAGAGAATGAGAATTGATACCAAAAATAGCCTTAATACCGAGAAGACAAAATAACAATTACTTTGGAGATGCTGCTACATTATCAATTAAGAGAATTAATTTGCCCATTCAAGGCTAACAAAACATTCTTAAATCTGAAAAAAATCAACATTTTACCAGAATCACCATCATCCTACCGATTTGGATAGTTGAGATCTTCTTCCACTTGAGAGAGCTTAGCTATTCTTTTGATCTGAAACAGACAAAAAATGTAGGCCCCATAACTCAGAGATTGGGTCCCATGCTAGAGGTGTGCACTACAAGAAAATGGACCTACAGCGGCATTTTGGAAACACCGCCAAATGTTAAAAAATGCCGCTATAAAGCTTCCCGGCGCTTCCAAAAATGCCACAAAAAATGCCGACAAAACCAATGCCGTATTGTTATAGCGGCACTAAATAGAAGTGACAGTGATGGTCACTTACGACGGCACTTTTATACGAAACGCCGTCAAAAGTACTTGTTGCGGCATTTATAGGAAACGCCGTTAAGAGTTCTTGTTGCGGCGTTTCTAAGAAACGTCGTGAAAAGTTCTTGTTGCATGAAAGTTCTTGTTGCGGCATTTCTTATAAACGCCGTTAATAGTTCTGTTGCGGCGTTTCTTATAAACGCCGTTAAAAATGTTGTCGTGATACGTTAATTATGCCGGCATTTTGTAATACGCCGGGATAGGTTTTTTAAATTAAAAAAAAAATCGTTCCAAAAAGCCAAATTCAATTTTACAAATGAATATTCAATTCCATCAATCCTTGCCCCACTAGGGGTATTTTGTTTTGAACAAAAGCTTGAAAATGACATCGGATTGATTCTTTTGGATTTTCTTGATGGGGTTTTCACGTAAACCATCTTCGCATGAGCTAAATCAATATCATTCACAATGTCAAGAAGCATTTCCCTACTCTATATTGGACCTTAGAAAAAGGGAAATGACTGGCAACGACAAGAACTGATAAATTCAATGGGAAAATTACCTCAAGATCATTCACAACGTAAAGAAACATTTCTCTACTCCATATTGGACCTTAAAAAAAGGGGGAATGACTAGCAACGGCAAGAACTGAAAAAATCAATGGGAAAATTACCAAAACCCACTGATAAGAATAAATTATCACAAGACCTATACAGTTCTAGACAAGGAATAGCACAAGTAATTGCCCACAAACTCGAACTGTTATAATGCGACGGGACATGAGATACACAGTAAGTATATCTGGCTGGAAAAGAACACGAATGGCGGCAATGCAAACACAACAGACATTGTCACTGGCGATGTCCCTCAGGCAGCTCAACAACCTTGTGGAAGGGTACTTTCCTCTGGGGTAGAGATCCATTTTCTTCATCATCTTTAAACTCCAGTAGGTAACTGGAACAATCATGCAAAAGACATTGTTTTTTAATATTGCAAGCAGCTAGAAACCTAAAACATGATTTCCCATCTATGTAAGATAGATTTAACTCAACTAGGGCATCCCCAATATTTAAAAGCAGACATTGAAGTCCAGATAATAAATAAATAAAGGTAAAATCACAATTGCAAGAGGACTTCAACTAGTATTCAAAGAAAACATTGCATCTAATTCATCCACCATGGTTCAGTATTTAACTTGAAAGCTTAGAAAGAAGATGCTTTTCACAGGTTCATATAGCCAAAAAAATTAACAAATTCTATTCCAAGAACTTAAAGGTTTATGTTCCAAAATAAATAAGTTTAACAACTTACTCATCAGTTCTCTTCTGGAAGTTCGCAAATTCATCAAAGGGCACATATGGAAAACAGCAAATAAGTAATCAGACTCAACAAATAGGTAACAGCAGAGTTACATAGATCAATGTTTAAGCATGAAAGAAGTATAATTGATTTATCATTTGGTTACTTGTACCGTTGGTGTCCTTGTCCCACTAGGGGCTGGTCCAATGTCACCTTGATGTTGTGGGATTTAAGGTGTTGGGCAGGACCAACCCCACTCAGCATCAACAGTTGTGGACTGCCAAGGGCTCCTGCTGATAAGATTATCTCATTCATGGCTCCCTTCTTCAAGTATGCTCTGTGTCTCACTCCTGCATCATCTGTGAACACCACTCCATTTGCTGTCGGTCTTAACTTCCCTGTAATGGGATGTAATGCTAACTATTTAAGATAAGATTGATAATATCGTTTATGAAGTCATGCATAAAGGAAAATTGGGTTCTTATTAGTTTCTTACATTTGGTTCTAAACATGATCCTATGAACTGTGGCATGTAGAAGAACTGTGAGACCTTTGGGGTTGGCATACCTGAGCAGATCAGCAGCAGTTTGTCGATGACCCTTAGAATCAAATATAGTTCCACCAACCTTAGTCCCATAAATGTGGTCATAAGTGAAGCCATTATCAGGCAACAAACCAGCTTCAATCAATCCATCTCTGACTGCAGATTGCCACAGAAGCAGAAGATTTGAAACAAAGGGAGCGAGAAGTGAATGAAACATTCTTTGTTCATGAAAAGCAGACTCATGGGCAGCTAAAGAAGGTTGGAAACTTTCCATTGATATATGTTGTAAGCCTTCACTTTTCTTCTTCTAACTTTGGATTTTCTATTATCTTAAAACACCCAAATCAAAAAAGAGAACCTCAACCATTCCTCTTAAAGCACCCAAATAAAAAAAGTGAACCTCAACCTTTCCTCTTGAAACACCCAAATCAAATTTTCTCTTCTATTACCTTAAAACACCCAAATCCGAAAAGAGAATCTCAACCTATATTGCTATATTTACTTGGCAGGGTACTATTCTACCGCTAGACCACTGGTGCAGGGACAGTGGCACTTAACTTGATAAGTTTATCCATCTTTGACTCAATTCTAGAGGCAACGGTTAGATAACTTCCAGTGCTTCAGAACCCAAAGCCTCCAAATTAGAGGATTCATTCATCCATGTTCTAGGAAACCCGTTTCCTATTTACAGCAAAGCTTCTAGTGTTGATAGTCCTTGGTCATATAAAATATGAATTGTTGAGAGGATCAGTTCCAGCTCTGCCGGGTTCTAAATTTAGATTTTAACAATAGTTTCAGTTGTAATGGTCTTATGATAGAACTGGTGGATACCATCCATTCAAACCACAAAGGTCACTCAGATTTCAACCTCTTAAGTCAATAGCTTCTTCCCACACATGGAGAAAGAAATCTTAGGAGCAAGATTGTTAGATGGGGTGTCACCGTGTCACTATCACAAAAGCAACATTACCCAGAAAAAAGAGAGAAACCAATGGCATATTTGGGTGGAACATGGGGGTACATGAGATGAAGTTGGGCTCACTTCATTCAGGGTATTGCTCTCTGAAAGAAAACAGGGCTTGGGAACACTAAGAGGCATCACAGTTGTAACAATTTGAACATGAGCCGAAGTGCTTGGAAGGCAATTATCCTAACCGTTGGACTACAAACGTTGTCATGCTTGTTCAAGCTTTTGTAGTTCCTTTGGTTAACAAAATCAACCAAGTGAATCTAAACTTTCCACATCTAGTTTCACACACATTGAAATCTCATCTAGTTCAAAAGCGTTCCATGTCTCAATATTTATTCGAGCTTCACTTTGATTACTGTTGAAAAGAAATGACAGGTTGCCATTTAAAACTAGTCAGCTCTGTTACTTTCTAGTATAACTGCATTTGGTTTTTAAGAAAAAATCTAGATGGTTACTTCCCTTTGCTGCAGTTAAAAGTTTATTAGCTATAGTTTCTGCTGGTATTGAGTAGTAAAAGCTTATCCTCACTACTTTTCATGTTGTAAACACAATAGATGGAGTCCCTCATGTTGAGTACTTAAAGCATATCCTCACTACTTATCATCTCATCTCATTCTTCTCCTAGTTTCCTGCTCTAGTTCGGTTTCACAGTTGTAATAGGGTTCTACTGTTTTGGTTTATTCCTTAGTCTGGATAGGAAAAACCAAAACATAAATGGGATTGGTTACATGGATGCCAGCCCTCCAATCTGCTTTATCCAAGGTCATACTGAATTCGAAGCCTGAGCCATGCATAGAAATCCAAGCATAGTTGCCATGGCGTCTAAGGCCAGGTCAGTGACCTAGAAGAAAGGTGAATTTGACAAAGTGAACAAAGGAACCCGGATACCTAGGTGCCACCTTGACAGCAATGAATTGAACTTTTCAAACATCTTCACTATAACAGGCTAGTGATCAATTCCAGTGCAGCTCTCCTATAATTCTAGCTGTACACTGATTCTTTTATACAAGTCTACAGTGCTTTTGATACTTTTAACTAGTCCATCCTTTTATATATATTTCTTATCTGAAACTATTCTCATAGCTAAATCCTAGTCCAATGTGTTTTCACAGAGATTGATTAAAAAGATGGCTAATTGACAAATCTCAGTAAGAAAAATAAAGCTATGTAAGGCATTGGGACTAAACAGTTCAATAATGTAAAGTGGTAAAACTAGACACATGAGTTGGGGTTGAAGTGGTTATGAAACACTATAAAAGTAAACCTAAATACTCTAGGGATTTAGTTTGAAATTTTCAAGCGTCTAATATTCACATGCAATGTTCCTCAGTCAAAAGGAATCATTCTAATCCTGACAGCAAATATGAATAATATTTGGGCATTCTTTTTGGTAATTGAGGCGTTTAGGCCAACTTATATGCACTTCAACTAATTTTCAAAGGAGAACTTATAAACATAAAAGGGAGAAGATCCGGCCACAAGGAGCTTTGAACTCTTGATCTCCTACTTGTGAGATGGTGATCTTTACCGAGTCGACCTTTTTTCCATTCATGGTACTATTTGTCTGGCAATGCTTACCAAACATGTAATGTAGAGACAGCAGTTGGGTCTATGATTGCCTCTACTGACTGAACAAAACCCTATTGAATTACTGGTTTACAAACACCATGATCAAATAAATATATGCATTGGTTTTGACCTCAACATTGACCCAAAAGTGGCTGCAAGGAAATAATCAACCAATAACAATACGCAATATAAAGAAGACAAAAAGTAGGGAAACAGAATAATAAGTAAATAAAAATTTCTTTTCCACTAAATCTCTCTCCTCCTCTTTCTCTCTTCCTCCCCTGCTTATAGTTCCAATTAGTTATTATTATTATTATTACTATTATTGATTTCCTTTCACTTCTCTCCCTTTCCTTCATCTCCCCACTGCCTTGTAAATCCCACGCTAACTTATTGTTACTATTATTATTTTTTTATTTCCATTTCACTTCTCTCTCCCTGTTTCCCTTTTTCTTTCTCTCTCTCTCCATGGTTTGAGATATTGCTCGAGATCTTGTTTTGCTAAAAAGGCGAGACCAGATCTCAGAGTTCTCATAACTCGCTCGAGATCTTACGAGATCTCAAGTTCTCACCACAATATCTCGGTTGGATCAAGATCTAATCCAACCACACCCTTTTAAGCTTATCTTGAACAAGAGAGCATAAACTCTCAATTTTTGCCAAATTTCTTGCGGATTTAGTCTGGTCTTTAATTGCAACTACTTTTAACTGATAAATAGCAACTAGAAATCACTTCAGAACAAACACACTGTATTGGCATGAGAGAGTAAAGTAACAGCAATCACTTCAATGGAAAATTTTTCATTCCGAGAATTCAAAAAGTAAGAATCCCTACCAACTAGCATTCTTCATGTTTCAAGCATACTCTAGATAGCACAAGGTTAACAAGAGAAAAAGAAACTGACTAAATTGAAAAGAAAAAAAAATTAGGTCCCATTCACAAAACCTGTAAACTAGACCAACCCAATCATACAGATCTGTTTAATTTGTTAGGTCCCATTCTTCAACTCACTCAGTAAAGCTTGCATTCAGAATTTCATCACCCAACATGATCCTTTCGACAACAATGACATTCAAGATGAAAATCACAAATTTCACCTTGTACCAAAGAAGAAGAAAGTGCAGAAAATTAGCCTTGACCTTGATAAATCAACACAGAACATCAAGTCGACTGAGCTTCTGGCTTTGGTAGGCTCTCTATTGCTTTCTTTGAATCTGGAATGTACCTCCACCAGTGTTTATGAATCTGCTAACATGGGAGCCTTGTGCACCTACCACCATACCCCCCAAGAAAAACAACCTGGCGGATGATTTAATGGTATTTATGACTTATGAGTTAAATGTGAGACAAGATCCATGTCGTAGTCTCATTCATTCAGTTGGCCTATGGCCGAGTTGTTGTTATACACTAAGAGAGGGATCAGGATGCGATCCTGATCTAGATTAGCTGTTCCGGCCCAACCTACCCAATCCCATATTGGATTGGGGTGGGCAGTATGCCTAATCTGATTGTAATACTTCAATACTACCACCTAGTTCTGCTATGTTGAGGACATGTATTCCCAAAAGGTCCCTAATCAAATTCCAATTTTCAGCTCAATAAGAGCTAATGAAGTGGAAAACCAGAGCAGTGAGACAGAACAACAGAAAAACACAAATGAGAGATTACCATCACAAGGGAAATGATAATAAGGCACCATGATTTGAGACTACTAGTAGTATATCCAAAGAAAGGCAATGCTCCAACAGAAAAAGCATATGGAATTAAAGGAACCTTAGACTGTGAAAGTCATGTCTAAGGTTCTTTTAAACCATAGGGAGAACCATATGGAATTAAAAAAATTTCTAAAATAGATAACAGAAATCTGATCTTAATCTAATGTTCAGATTTATACAGGAATATAGTAGAAGTTGATAGGAACTTACACAAAAATCATAAATTCAGAAAATCGTGAAATGGCACTGTTGTACTTGTGAAAGTTTAGACACAAACCACTTCTAAATTAAGTTTATTTTTGTGCTGAAAGTTCAACCTAGAAGACTTGCAAAGCAAAGCTAAGTTGTGGAGTAGAGAAAAACATCCCAGGGAGCCTAAAAACATGATTATCACACTAACGATCCTTGCATTTTCATTGTCAAGAGATAGGCTAGATCAGGAACAGAAAATCCAAAGAGATGTAGTATGACTTCAAAAACAGAAACAGAAAAATATCAAAAAAGAGCAACAAGATTTATGAGACATTAGGTCAAGGTTTCCATACTGAGCAAAACTGAAATGCGATTGTAGGAGAAATAAAAAATGAACAAATGAATGGAGACAAATAAATATATCATTGGAGTTATCCATGGAAGAACAGAGTAGATGTAAGACAAATAAATATATCCAGAGCTCCTAAAACATAAACACCATAGCTAAATTTCATTTCAATATCTGCAACTGTAAGTAGTATCATCAGCTACTTTTGGTCGAAAGATCAAAAACAGCAATGAGAAATGAAACCTCATCTTTATCATGATTTATAGTGCACACTTAGTGATTACGATCTTATGAAGACAAAACAGAGATAGTAGTATGACTTCAAAAACAGAAACAGAAAATATGGGTGTGCGATTCTAAATTTCTAACAAATATAAATTTCCAAATCAACTCAATATGATCTACTAGACGCAGGAGGAGGTCTCACACCTAATGAAATCTCCGAACAAAGCTCCTTATCTGAGATTCAGCAGCCGAAAGCTCTGATGAAAGCGATCTCTGTAACAAAATAGGATATTCGAGTTCCATCTCTCAGAATGCTTGCAGGAGTGAGTGAATCGAGAAGCAGCCGTCCGAGGTTAGAATCAGGCTTACGAAAGCTCCAACTCGAGTTCGACTGCTCCAGAGAACAAAGGGATTGAGAAGAGAGAGAGAGAGAGAGAGAGAGAGAGAGAGAGAGAGAGCGAGAGAGCGAGAGAGAGCGAGTGGTTTTTCATTCGACTGCTCGTCTTCTACAAGTGAAAAATAGGCGTGGTTTTTCATTCGAGTGCTCGTCTTCTACAACTGAAAAATAGGCGCGGGCGGGAGATATTTGGGCAACCAATGGCACAAAGATACGACGGCGTTTCCTGGAAACGCCGTTATAAAGTTTTATATTAAACGATTTACAACGGCGTTTCTTAGAAACGCCGTTATAATGCCATATACTATATTCGTACAAAGCCGTGTATAAATGAAGTCATCCCATGGACATATGACAGCGTTTTTGATAAATGCCGCTCTAAAACCCCGTTAAAAAGTTTAATATAACGAAGTTTTAAATCATTTTTCATAATTGTAGGGGACATATGACGGCGTTCACAAAATGCCGTTACAGAGCTATGCACAACGGCGTTTTGCACAGCTATAAGTTAACATACAACGGCGTTTTCATAAATCGCCACTATATCCTTACCCAAAGTGCCGCTATAGATCCGTTTTCTTGTAGTGATGGGACCTACACCTTGTGAAGAGCCTAGATCATGGGGGTAGTTTCTTTCGGGTGGCACTGCGTCTGCACTATGGTGTGGATATTGCTTCTGGAGCTCTATTGGAGTAGGCTCCCAAAAATGTTGGAAGAAGGATGTGATGCAACTCTCAAAAGTTTGATTACTTTCTCCATCTGATTGGAGGCTTAGCTCAGATGTATGAGTATACAGTGATGAATAGAATGACTCTGGTGAATCGGTGGGCTGAGTTGGGTAGTCAAAGAATCCATAATGTTGCATTTATGTAATGTCTCTTGATTGAGTTTTCTGCTTCTGCTCCTTAGCATGAGACCGACACTTTTCTCCTTGATGATCCATTAACTTCCAAGAACCATTAGCAACTTGAACCATTCCTTTGTTCTTCTCAATGCACCATGAAACAGCCACATGATATTCATCCTTCAATGTATCTGAAGACTTGTTCACCAGTGCAATATTATGATTGTTATCGGATATTAGTCTTTTAGTGTAACACAAAGACTAATAGTCCCACTCATTGTAAAGTTCCTTTACTTGTAGAACTCTACTCATTGTAAAATACCACATCATGTACACTACCATCTCTATTTAAAGATAATGAAAGCTCTCCCCATAACACAGTTGTTTGGGGATTTCACCGTGGACGTAGACTTCATACTGAAGATCGAACCACGTTAAAATTGTGTTTCTATTTTGAACATGGTATTAAAGCACATACGACCTGGGAATTAATTCGGTGGTGGCAAAGATCCGGTCTTGGTATTTTTTTAATTTTTTTTCGGTTCTTCAGAACCCTCTTCTCGGCTTTGTGCTGCATCTCCACAAGGAGAGACGATTTGCTTCCCTCTTTGAGTTGCTGAAGCGGTTTTAGTTTCACGAAGCAACGTTGATTATCTTCGTCGAGTCCGTTTTTTGAGAATCACAGCATCTTTAGGTCTCTTCTCTGTTTTCGAGACTTGTACAAACGTGGTAAGATTTGCTGTTCTGAATTCTGAATTCAAATTCATTCACATTCAGTTTCTTGTTAGACAAAGGAGGCATGTCAAGTGCAAACTTGATAAATTGGGCCCACCAATCTGCAACGTTTTCAATTGAAAATCTTGAAGCTCCACTTGCCTTTTTTGCCAAATTCAAGTTAGTTACTTGAAGCTCCACGTGCCCTTTGCCAAATTCAAGATAAGTACATTGATGTCTCTTTTTGTGTTCTTTGTTTGCTTGGCACTTGGTTAGTGCTTGGGTCTCACAATTTTTGAAGCCTTCAAAAAACCTTTTTTATATTTTTTTGCCTTTCTGCTTTGGGTTTAACGTGTAAACCCTTTGCCATTCTGATTTTGTTTCTCCAAATAAAAAAAAAAAGGGAGAAAGGAAAGGCAAAACATCTCTTTTAACCCTTTGCTTGGTTGTTGATTGGTTGTTGCACGGGTAGAAGTATTCATCATGACTGATCCAAAGGTTTCATACGAATCTACTGGTCGTCTTACCTCCACCTTACTCAATGAGAGAAATTTTTTGACTTGGTCTCGTGCAATAACCGTTGCCTTAGGTGGTCGTTCTAAAATTGGTCATGTTAATGGACAGACCAAAGCCCCTGATATTGCTGACCCCAAATATGGTGAATGGCTTGCCAATGATAACCAAGTTATGACTTGGCTTTTTAATTCCATGGAACCTCAGATATATGAGATTTTTGCTTTGAAACGGCTAAATCTTTGTGGGATGCCTTAAGTCTTATGTATGGACAAGCTGATAATTCATCTAGAATCTATGAACTGCAACAAGAGATTGCTCGTGTTGAGCAAGGATCTTCTCAGTCTTTTTCTGACCATCTTGGAAACCTTAAAAAGAAATGGGACTAACTTCGTCAGTATCATCCCCCAGCCCAAACTATTGATGAATATATGAAGAGAGATGAGCATGACCATGTCTTTCAACTGTTAGCCAGTGTTTGACCTGAATATGAAGACTTAAAAAGACAGATACTTATGAATTCAGAAATTCCCACATTCACTACTGTTTGTGTCACTATTCAGAGAGAAAAGACTAGAAGACGTGTTATGCATTCTGAATCTAAAACAGGGACTGATCAAAGTGAGACTACTGCCCATGTTGCAAAAACAAATATTTTTCCTAATTCTGGCTCTGGAAATCAAGTCTCTTATGGTCGTCATTGTGGGAAAGGTCGTGGAACTTGACCTACTTATCATTGTGATCATTGTAATCGTGATGGTCATTCTAAAGAAAGATGTTGGCAGTTGCACCCTCACTTGCGTCCTTCTAAAGATCCGACCACCACTAAAACATCATATCCAAAAATTGTTGTGCAAGCAAGCTCTTCAGATTTTCAGGGTTCTCTTGAACAGATTGCATCTCAACTACAACAGTTCCTTCATTCAAATAGTTATGTTCGCTCAGTAGCTGAATCAAGCAATGTTGCCCACACCACTGGTACTCCCCTTGCCCTTTCCACTTTATCTCAGAATTATTTTATAGTGGATTCTGGTGCAATTGACAATATGTGTCATTCTTCATATTATTTATCTGATTTGAGTACTGATAAAGTGGACTCCTTCCCTCCTATTACGGTTGCTAATGGCACCAGCTGTTCCTATTCAAGGACATGGGAAATTGAATTTATTTTCAACTGAAGCAGATGCATTGTTTGTGCCATCTTTGTCTATGAATTTACTATCAGTTAGCAAGATCACTAAAAGTTTGAATTGTCATGTGATATTTTCCAAGGACAAAGTAATATTTCAGACAGCAGAACCGGAATGACGATTGGTGAAGGTCGCCTGCAAGATGGTTGGACTATGTGTTGGACTCTCCAAACAATGCTTTGGTTTCTTTCAGAAAACCTGAGAAATCCCAATTTTGGCATTGGCGTATGGGCCATCCTTCTGATAGGATTCTAAATTTTTTGAATTTCATCTTTCTTTTTTGATTCCAGTTGTTGTGATGCTTGTCATTTTGCTAAACAACATAGGTTGCCTTTTCCGAACAGTACTCATGTTTCCAGTACGTTTTTTGAGATTGTGCATTCTGATGTTTGGCACTCTCCTGTGGATTCTAGAGATAATTTTAAATTATTCATTAGTTTTATTGATGATAAATCACGAGCCACATGGTTATATTTATTGCGATCCAAGAATGAAGTTCTGCAGATATTTCAAGATTTTAGCAAAATGGTTCACACTCAATTTCAGATGAGTATTAAAATCTTGCGGACAGATAATGGCACAGAGTATACAAATACTCCTTTCCAGTCCTATCTTAGAAATATGGGAATCTTGCATCAAACATCCTGTGTTGGCACACCTCAACAAAATGGAGTTGCTGAACGTAAGAATAGGCATTTACTGAAGGTGACCCGTTCTTTACTTTTTCATGGAAATCTTCCTAAAATTTATTGGTCTGATGCTGTTCTTACAAGTTGTTATTTGATTAATCGTCTTCCAAGTAGTGTGTTACAATTCAAGATTCCACTGGAAGTTCTCTATAATCGTCCAATTACAATGACTCATCTTAGAGTCTTTGGTTGTGTTGCTTATGTTCACTCGCAGCATGGTAGCAAACTTGGTCATCGCTCTCAGAAGTGTGTATTTTTGGGGTACTCGACATCACAAAAGGGCTATAAATGTCATAATCCTTCCACCAAGAAAGTTTTTATTTCTCGTGATGTTTCCTTTAATGGAACTCACATGTTTTATCCTGGCGGGAGTCAAATTCAGGGGGAGAATATGGATAATTATAATGAACTTGTTGTGCAGGAATTTGCTCCTACCCCATTACCAAGTATGCCAGATAGCTCATCAATCGACATTGAGCAACAAAATCTTGATACTCAAGAAAAGCCACAAATATTGGTTCCACCTGAGAATGAGCATACATCATCTATACAAGTTCGAAGGTCAACTTGAGTCTCTAAACCTTCCATCAGATTGCATGACTTTTCAACTATGAAGCTCTTCTGTGATAATCAAGCAGCTACTCACATTGCTTCCAACCCAGTATTTCATGAAAGAACCAAACACATTGAGATTGATTGTCATTTTATTCGTGAGAAAGTCCAAGATGGAACTATTGAAACTCCATTCATAAGAAGTGAAGAGCAACTTGCTGATATTTTCACAAAAGCTTTATCCAAGGGAACATTCCAAAAACTATTGTCCAAGTTGACCTCAGATGTTATCTTCGATCCAACTTGTGGGGGAGTGTTATCGGATATTAGTCTTTCAGTGTAACACAAAAACTAATAGTCCCACTCATTGTAAAGTTCCTTTACTTGTAGAACTCTACTCATTGTAAAATATCACATCATGTACACTACCATCTCTATTTAAAGATAATGAAAGCTCTCCACAAAACACAGTTGATTGGGGATTTCACCGTGGACGTAGACTTCATACTGAAGATCGAACCACGTTAAAATTGTGTTTCTATTTTGAACAATGATTGACTTCCAGCTTGAACCTTCCCTTGACCCTATGTGTACCAGCAATGCCATGCAAGTAAACTTACAAATTATACATAAATGATTATCATCACAAGTAAGCATGCAGTCGAGCATACATGAAAAATAACATCTATAGCCACCGGCATATTGTAATTCAATGCAAATCAAAGGGTTCTTCACAAGGGCGGACCCACTAAGGGTTTGGGATAAAGGTTTCAGTCTCCTCCAAAGATGAGTTTGCAAGCAATTTTGCAGCCATTAGTTCACTGAGGACATGATCAGATCACTTGAGCAGAACGATTCAAGGAGAAGCTGAATCAAAACCATATCGTACCGGTTTTGTATCCGCATTTATATATCAATACAACTTAAATGTGATGTAAATGGTATGAAACAACATGGAAGAATATGTTACAATTCAACTTCAGTATATAAACGAAACAAAAACATTATGAAAATGATATCGTATAGTTTTGATACATATCATTATATGATACTTAAAATCGATACCACGCGTATCATATCAAAATAGATAACATTTTTGAAACTGTACTATACCATTTTTGAAACTATTAAATATAATATAATTTTATATTGATCGGTTTGAATTTTGGTATATGATTTTGGTATCAAATTGACACCCCTAAAATACAGCCTTCCACATTTTGCAATTTGTAAAAAAGAAAAAGCAAAAAAAGGAGAAAATCACGAAGAAACGTCGACAACCTGATAGCAAATTGTCGACAAGTCAAAGGAACCTCTCCTTCAGTATCTACCAAGTAATTAACTTATTTTGACAAAGTCAAAGTTTGATAATTCAACTCTCCTAATCAGATAGATAATTATGCTCATGCAACATATATAACGATGAAGATAGAAGAGGATTTTTAAATTTTGTTTGTAATTCCTTTAATTTTTCACTTTTTATATTAATTTTCTTCATTTTTTCAGTTTTTTTTTTTCTTTCTCACATGTGAAATTTCACTATTTGGCCCCCTCAATATTGAGAACAATTTTAAAGGTAAAATAATGATTATAAATGTCATCCCAAGTTAAAAATTAACTCCTCAATCCTTATAAAGTGGGTTTAAGGAAATTTTTGAAAAAAAATCTTATTAGATATTTAGAATGTCATTTCTAATTAGAAACTAACTCATCAATCCCTATTTATTTTCTCATCTCTCATCTCTCCTCTCTCCTTCATATTTATTCTCTTCCGTTTCTTTCTTCCTATTTATTCCTCCCTTTATATAAACGTGGGTTAAGGAAAATTTGGAAAAAATCTTCTCCACAATTAGTTACTCTTTCTCAATTTATTTATTGTTTTTCTTTTTTTTCTTTCTTTTTTTTCATTATTCTTTATTTGATTTTATATTATTTGTTTCTTTATTTCTTCTGCAATTTTTGTTATTTGATTTTATATTATAAATAAAATGTTTACAAATAGTAAAGTAACTAACTGCCATTGGTTTGCATCTCTTACCTAAAAAAAATTGATTTGCATCTGACTTTTTAGGGTTGAAGTCATGTGTATTTTTTTTTTTTTTTTTTTTGTACTCATGCTTTAATTTACCTATATCTTGTTGGAAAAAAATGACATTATCAATAACTACCTATTTTTTGTCAAATATGTGTGGCCCCACAAAATATATGTAGGCCTATTCCTTAATATAATAAAATAATTCATAGGTGGGACCGTGGGACCCCCAATTGGTCTTATAAGGACACACACAATATGTGTGGCGAAAAAATATTGGTGCTTCCCCAATCTGGACTTCCATTCTTCGGCCCCCCAATATTGAATCCTAGGTCTGCCCCGGTTCTACAAGTGCAAGTCACCTGATAAGGGATCAGACTGAATGCATAAAAGTTAGGAAAAGAAATGGACCCCAAAAAGATTCATATTGGGAAAAAAAAATCTTTTGTTGAACATATGAGGAAGATGATTTCATGGGGGTGGGTGGCGGTTAAGTAGGATGAATAAGGTTCAAAATACACATCCTTGTAACCAGATTTCCATAAAACCCCAAACAGGAAAAAAGTCAACCATTTCAGATAGATTTCAAATTCATGTAAAAGATGTTGGTTGATGTTAGGAAACGAGTCCCCAGTATACTGCAAGGATTTACCAATTGGATTGAGGTCAACATGGTCAAAGAAGTAAACTTAAGACACCAAAGGGGGCAGGGATGGGAGAAGTTCTATAAGTCTAGATCAGCAAACAGGATCTGTAAAAATCCCCGTATTTCTAACCCCAGATCCGTATTGCAGGTCCAATAACCTGAAGGTCCAACTGGAATAAGTTGTGGAGTATCCGGATTGAAGTCCATGGAATTGGATTCTGCTGATGAAGAACCTGTCTTACCGGGAATCCAAAGAAGAACCCGTAGAAATTCTGATGGACTAGGAAAGTCGATCATCAGTCGGAGTCAAGGTGCATTTGAAGATGTTTGGAATCAATGTAAGATCACCACTGCATGTGGTATAGGGTTAGGTTTGGGTTGGGGATCAACCCCTTGAGCAAAGCGCCCAAGTACTAAAAAGAACTAGGGGGTGATTGCTTAAGGCGGTTGATTGACTAGTCAATCGCCCCAATCGACCGCGAGTTATGCTTGTGGGATTTTAACCCTAATTTGCCCCCAGTCTCATATATATAGCAAACCTTGACCTTTTTACTCATTATTCTATTCGGGATTGCTACTATGGACGGTTAGGAGGCAGAGAACACATGTTGGAGAGAAGCGTGGTTTGCGAAAAAGATCCAATCATTCGTCAGTTTTGCGAATTAAGTAGAGGTAAGTGATCCCACACTCTCTATATTCTTTCCTCATCTCTTTGAATGGTGTGGATCCATCCTCTTTGTGGATTGGTAGTGAGTTAATTGTATTGGTTTTATTCCCCATCTATGACCTTGGTTAGATCATGTCCGAAAATGAATCCTTGCATTCGAATAAAGGGTAGATCTAATCGAAGGAGATGATTTGAGTATTGAATTATTATAATTCTTGAGTTCTGTTTCATGCTTGTGTTGTAGGCTCCTTAAGGACGAAATTCGGATTTAGATCATCTTAAAATCAGATAAAAATTGGGATATCGGACTTAGAAGTAGTTTGGAATAGGGGCAGTCGCTTATGGCGGTCGCTTGTCCAACCAACCGCCCCAAGCGATCGGTTGGGTCATAGTGGCTCTGTGAAGTTGGTTATTGCTCTGATTTGACTCATGTCTTCAATGTATTTTTGTAAATCTATATTTAGGTTATCTTTGAGGTTCTCTGAAACTGTTGTGGGTGAGGTCTACTTGCATTTTAGTAAGCTTTTTACATATTTACAGGTAAGGACGCACTCTTATATATATATGATGATATGCTCTATGATGAACTGTGTGATTTCTTATATATATCATTGCTTTTATAACTTGTTGTAGTTGTTTCATTCAACGATTCTCGAATGTATGTTGTAGATGATGTTTATATGTATTTTATTACTTTGTGATATAGAATGAATGGTTATGTAATAATGGTTGGTGATGTGATGTAATTATGATGGAAGGGTACCCATTTGGGTATCCATTGCTTGGGATATCAGGGGTTGTAGTGTGGGACATTGCTTACTGATGCCCCCAACATTATTATGATTGTTGGATGACATACCTAGGGAGTCTAGATTGCATGGCTAGGTACCCATACATGCTACTACCCTTTCGATAGGGGATTGAAGTTGAATGACCCATAATAATAGCGACATGATTCTATTTCATCCTACAGCAGTAACCAGTCCATGCGGAGATTCAGTGGTCCACGTTGATCATGCATTGGTAGGGTTGCACATGTTAGGATTGGGCTCATGGACATCCAAGGAGCGATCGGGAGTCTTGGGGGGTTATGAGAGCATCTGCTCCAACAATATGTGGATGACCATAGGGTTAGGGAATGGAGTCCAACAGCGGTAGCTAGTTCGTGAAGGTTCTCATTCCTAGGTAGGGAAGGATACTGAATTGAGTTGGTTGGTGCCATAGGGGAAGTATCTGGACTATATGTAGTATGTCATCGTATTACCTCGCATTGGGTTAGAAACCTTGACATACTTATGCCAATGGTCATGGTAAGAGAGTGTTGACCTAAACCCCAACCATGGTTGATTGACGAGGACTGAACCCCCTTGCCCGGGATCCCAATAGTGGTAACTAGTTCATGAGAGATCGGAGTGACTAGACTTACCCAGAGGAGGGCTGGTGTCATATCTTAAAGCATGTCCACCATTAGAGACTTGCATAGTTACATCTTAGTAGCATCCATATACTTGCATATCATTCTTAACATATGTGCTTACCTTGATACACTATCGATATGTAGTGAGATTTGTTTTCCTTACTGAGTTCGTCAGAACTCATTCATTTCTTTGTATGTTAAATTGTATTATACAAATGGTATTCCTGAGTTAGGAGAGGTTTCGTATGACTGGAGCAACTCCTGCGAAGAGGTTATGGCAGCGTCAGTGGGAGACGGAGATGTATGTCATGAAGCCTCCTGCGAATGCATGGAGTGAGCTTATAGCACCCATTGACGGCAGGAATAGATAGATCACGCAGCACTTCGAGAAGTCAGTGGGGAGAGCTAGATGGCTCCCTTCATTGTTAAGATAGAAGAGAAGGCCCTCGCCCAGGAGCGAGCTAAAAGGATATAATTGAACTAGCTTATTTTTGCTTCCGCTAAACTTGATAAATTTTGGAACTTGATTATTTATTTCCTTTTCTTTGATTCCTTCCTTTGGAGTATTTTGGACTCCTGTATCTCTTTTTAAGAAATTGATTAGACTATTCCTTGCTTTTGATTATTATTGCTTGCATTTATTATTATTGATGATAAAACTGTGGATCTTGTGATGGATCGCACCCACGGGTTGTCAGGCGGGTCCGAGACCGGCGGGTGGGGTGTGATAGGATCAACTTTAGACACCAAAGGGGGCAGGGATGGGAGAAGTTCTATAAGTCCAGATCAGTAGATAGGATCTGTATCAAGTCTTGGTCAAAGGTGTTTAAAAGACCTTCAAGTGTCCCAAAAGGAATTCTTAACCTAGATACTGAATTTGGGATCAACCTTCTTGGGCAATTTTACAGAATTTGTGAGAGTGAGGTACTCTCCTGCTGGCATTAGTATGCCACCCAGGCTGCTCCACTGCTGTAAATCTCTTTTCTTTTAAATGGTGGCCTCAATTGACAAACAAAAGAAACACATCTCAACCAAGTTTAATTTGTCTATATGATTCTCAATAGCATTCCTCCAAAACTATGGGAAGAATAGTTTCGCTCAAGCACAACGCAGCCATAAAAAAAATTTAAAAAATTAAAAATAAAATGAAGCCAATACTTACTGTGACCAACTCAATAGGATATTTGTGTACCCCGTTTGATTCTCCTCTACTATTTGAACTTAAATCGTCATTTTTTACCATCCTTTATCCAGCTGCTCTCTACTAAAGTACTAAAGCTGCATAAAGAGAGCATATTGGTAGCCATAGAGAATCTCTCTAGACCATGCACAGTCCCTATGCTATAAATCAGTTGCAAACACTAAATTATTCTTGTGTCACTAAACATTAGATGGGGATCTTATTTTATGATGAAACCTTCTGAAGTTGGTGAATACTAAGCTATGGTGGCTTTATATTTGGTAGTACATTAATTGTTGAAAGACTACCTTTACTCAAACTACAATGAATCATTTAAAGATGACTTCATACACTATTGATGTTGAATGACTACCTTTACTCAAACTACCTACTGATGTTCAATGATCCTCTTATCTCCTTTCATGCATCCAATAACATAACAGTCTCACACTGCATGAAAAGCCACCTAAATATGCTTGTCAATTTGATTAGGAATGATTGAACTGGTTGGGAGTTGAACATGCCCAGCAGTAGCAAAGATTTCACCAAGAAAGCTTGTGATTCTGGTCGTTCTACCAATCAGCAATCAGAGAAGGTGATCTCCACTATCAAATGATCCAATACTGAAATTTTAGTTTTGTTAAAATCAAACCCATGACACAGAAAACACAATTTTAAAATTCAGATAGAGTAAACAATAACGATAAGCATTATTTTAATACTACAGATCAAGTGGGGAATTGAAAAACAAAAAATAAGGTCAAACCCCTTGGGTAGATTGACATGTTGGAGTAACTTTGGGTTTTTTCACAAAACCCTAATCAAATTCCACATTCAGATTAGAATATGATATAGTATTTAAAAGAATTGTACATACCTTACAGCAGACGTATGTTGAAGAAAATTAATCCAAATCTTGAATATCAAAACATACAGAGTAATGAAGCCTTATCCAATCTCCTCATCTTTCCTGCTGTATGTCTTTCTTAAGGAGAGAGAAGAGAACAAAAAAACTTAAGTGATTGGAGGGACCCCATCATAGCTATTTATAATAGCAATCCCAAACCATAGTCCACTTCCACAATGGACCGGTTTGGCCCATTGTTGCTTGTGTACCAAGATGTTACGCAAGTGTACGTGTTGCAATCAAGTAATAAATGATAAGTAGAGTATCGATCCTATGGAGAATTCTATCCTTAACTTTCAATGTAAAAGAAAATTTGATTTAAACGAGATTAACAAGATTGATTTGTGATTGACTAACTAAATAAATAAATGACAGGTAATAAAACTAAGGAACTAAAATGGAGATTAAGCAATAGAGGGAACTTAGGGAGTGAAAAGAGTGTTGGGAATCAAGTTTCCCCTCCCCTGAATTGTATAATGCAAATACTAAAGTAATACTACAACCCCAAAATATATCAAGAACCTGGAATGAATGGCAATATGGTATTTTCCAATACACATAAGCTAGCATCCTAAATCAACATCTGCATATTCCTATGTAGAATTGAAATATGAATGCAATTTAAACCCAATCTCAATCATGGCCATGTGAGGTAAATGGGTATTCCTACCCAACCTACTAATTAACACAAACTAATTAAAGATTATGCTAATTCACACAATTCAACAAGCATCTAGGCTATTGTAGTAAGACTAAAGAGCACATGATAAGTACATCTCAAAATTCATGTTTAGGTATTACTATCATCCCAACACAACACAAGTTTAACCCATAACAGACATTAAAAACACATCAGTAGTTATAGTTAACATTCAGCTAGAAGATGAGAAGATAAGTTTATAAAAATGAAAAGAACTAAAGCTTCAATGCTTCCACAAGAGCTCTAGCCTTCTTCTTGCTTCAGATCAACTTCTCCAGCAGCCTTCCCTTGCTTCCGTAATGATTCCAGCTTTGGTTCTTCCTCTCCTTGTTTCAGCCGTGTCCTCTATTCCCCTTTCTTAGCCGTGTGTTGCTATGTTCTTCCTCTTTTGCTCCTCCCACGTTTTTGCCTCCTTTGTACCCTTCTTTTTCCCCCAAAAGTGCTAGGTTAAAAGTGGCTTGTAGGATTAGAACATTTTCTTTTGATATCAATGGCTGAGATCTTTCATGGAATGACAAGAAGAAAGTCCATTAAGTTAGCCCTTTTTGTTCATTTCCACTTGAATTGGATCTAAGAATATTCTGCTCCGTATTGTTACAACAAACTCTACAGCAAAGTTAGAGGACATGCAGATTTTTCTTCTATTATGGATCTTCACCTACATTTTTCAAGAGAAAGAGTATTAATCAAATTCATCCATTAATCTGAAGGGAAATTCATATAAGAGTGATAATAATGACTTATACAAAATGCAACATATTAAGACTCAATAAGACAACATCTAATGAATACTAACACTAAAACAAAGATAAAATACTCCTAAATCAAGCCATCTCAAGTATAAAGTTACCAATCTTGACTCTATTTCATAGAGTTATCTCCCATCTCAAACTTAATGGCAGTGCATCGGCCCGATGTGTTGTGACCCCATCAATTATTATCAATTATTAACCCCAGTAATTAATCCAAGCTTGCATATTATATTAGAATAACCCTAACAATCTCCCACTTGGGCTAGATTAATTACTCTATTACGACAAATTGATGTAGTCATAGAATCTCAATTACAAAATATGTCATTAATCCTTTATCTAGTTAACAAGTTTACTAATGTCAAACAAAAGTAGAATATATGTCTCATCATACAACTTATTTCTTTCTATTAGTCACAACAAAAGTTTACTTACTAATTAAACTGAAATGAGATAAACAAGAAATATCGAACAATTATGATCACATAAGCAACATTATTCCTTATAGATCCTTCGTCAGACCCCTGAATATCGTCATATTCATGAGTTTCCTTGAACATCGTGATATTCAAGAGCCAAACATACATTTAAGTCCAAGGCCATGGTTATTAACCAATCCGTCAATTATGGCTAAAAACCACATATAGATAATGGTAAAATCACCATTTCCAAAATAACATAACAACGAAGCACACATTTAAATGCATGCATGTCTCAAAACATCTATAAGAAAAATAATTCATATATGATATATGTTGGGAAATGCCATGTCAGCATTGCCACATCAGCCTCCATTAATTTTGATGATATTAAACATGAATTACTAATATCTATATTAAGTTGTGATTATCCAGCTCATTACGGAAGCAAGTGGATCAAATTCAACTCATTGGTCCAAACTCACCGGATGCTCAAGCCCAAGTCAAGATCAAGTAAATTTGGACAGTGAACCAAAGTCAAGATGAGGATCAAGATCAAAGCACAAGAAGATGCGAAAGTCAAGTCAAGATCAAGACTTAGAAGAATTTAGGATTTAGGACACCTCCACATGCACTCATATGAGATTGTACTTAATCATACATATATCATATTATTAGATTGACCTAGGACATGTTAGGAAGGTGTATGAAACTTAGGGTTGGCTAGAAATCCCAAAAAAACCCTTAAAGTCCCTGAATTCCCATATTTGCTTCTATGACTAGATAGACAACCATCTCATCATAAAAGCCAAGATGGATTTTCCGTCTGGATCAGACGGTCGTTCGTCTAATCAGTCCATCTGGTACAACTTAAGCTCAACGACTAGTTTTAACGGCTAAATTTTTTAGACGGATCTCCGACTGATTCAAAGGGACGTCCGTCTGGACTGAAATTTCATAGAAATTCCTATATGTTGGGAGGTTGGTGATAAGCATGTATTTATCATTATTTATTTGATTTAATTTCCCATACTTAGTTAATTAAAAGAGAGCTAATTGCTTATTGTTGTGTATTTTTCAGGAAAAATGTGATTTTCGTTATTAGAGATAATATGGACTAATGTTGGCAAATATAATAGATATTGATGGATTTTAAATCATGGCATTCAATCTTGCTGCCCAACAAATCATGAAAAGTGAGATCTTAGCCAAATTGGAAACAGGTGAGGTCTAAGGAACAAAATTGGTAATAAATCTAAAAAACGGGTAAACAGACCTACCTTCAGTATTTTGGGAATATCTCTCTCGTATGAACTCGGATTGCAGTGATTCAAGATGCTATAGAATTATATCGAAAATATATACAACTTTTTAGTTTTGAGTTTTTCCAAAATTTGAACAAATAAAGGTCGAATTGACGGGTAAAGAGAGGGGATTCATTGTGTGCGGGAGACATAAAAGAGAAGCCAGCCATAGAGAAGACAGGAGAAGACGTCGAACGCGGATCTTGGCTCTCATCTCTCTCATTGCTGAATAAGAAGACTACAATGTAAGAAGACTACAAGCAGCAAGATGCACTGATGATTACCATAAAAGTGATCCAGTCACAAGATGCACAAGAATTTATCCCAATTCTTGATGCTTAAACACACTAAAACTTTCCTATAGGCTGTAAGGAGTGTAAGTGAGTTCAAGTAAGGCAAACATTAGTCTGAAATCAATCTTGAATAGCTTCTAAAGCTTGTCAAAATGACAAAAGATTTCTTCCTGTGTTCTCTCTGTTTTCTCTTCTACTTTAAACCTAACAAATCAGAAAAGTTAAACCTCCAGTAATATTTATAAAAATAAACATATACAAAAACTTATTGGGAAAACCAACAACGTTGAACTCCTTAATTGGGGGAAGTTTTGACAGTTCCCACCCTGCCACCCAATATTAATGCTCTCAATCAGCTCTCATAGCACTAGAAATACAAAACTATGAAAAGATTAAAAACCTTCCAGAGCTTCCCTCGTGTTTAATTGACTTAAATCCTGTTGGTTGCATGACTGCAAAAAACTATTTATGTCTAAATATCATTGCTGCTATATGAGAAGATCTTAAACCTGTTTAATGTGTCACCCCAGATAAATATTGCTTTTGTATGACAAGAAACTACTTCTCATCATTCAGACAAGAAATGGTTGTCATCACAGCAGGCTAACATAATAATCCTACCAGCAGTAAGCGTAAAAAATTTCAGGACCTATAACAAGTACTTGGTAAGGAGTAGGCAAACACAGAATCTGAGGAGAAAGTGAAAGAGAACAACAGGAGAAAACAACTCAGCTACAATGTTTGTCTCCCCATACCAACCAGCATATATTTATATAAAGTCAAACATGACTACAAAAGGTATAGCTCTTACTAACAAACCTGAAGCCTAAATAGGAAACTAACAACTAAAGACATGAAGCAATGGAAAACACTCCCTCTATCATGTTATATAACTATAAAACCACTCCCTCTTCCCCATGACCAAAGTTTAAAGTATCCCATGAAACCATACGATACTAGCCGATACGTATCCATATTTGACCCAACCGATACGATACATCTCGATACGTCTCTCTGTTGAATTACTCTAAAATACATTAGTCAGAGCAATACAATACTCGATACAGGACGATACGTCTCTTAAAATCACTTTACCGATACGATACTCGATACCGATACTTTAAACCTTGCCCATGACTCTTTTCTTTCACCTAAAAGAGGAAGCCTTTGCATTGCCCGAACCTATCTAACTACACAATATGACATGAATATGACTTCTAACAAAAACCAAAGGCTAAGAATCCCAAAAACAGAGTACTCTCATAATTCAATGAAAAGAAAACTAAGCATCAACCTTAAAAAAATCAAGTAAACTTCTTCGGTTACTAGAATCACCATGGAACTTTCCCCAGTTCATCCAAAAAGGGGGGAAAATAAAAGGAACTTCCCCAGTAGATCTCCATAATTTATTTCTCTTATTAATTAACCTTCAAAGAATAACAATTAAGAATAAACAAATAATCTACTGTTGGGGTAATTGTATTACAAATTCTACAAAATACAAAAAATGAAATTGCAATACAATTGAAAGATGAAGATCCTTAGCCAAACCGGAGAGCTTGATGTTGCAACCGAACGAACCACCGATCAATGAGGTTGAGTCACACCTTAAGTGTTGTCTTTAAGGTAATTGATGCACCCTACTACCAAGGGTTCTTCGCACCACCACCTCCAAGATAAAGCAACCTCCAACTAGAAGATAAGGTAGTTCTTCTAGTCCCTTCAAGGAGCCAAAAGCTAGAGCACAACACTTAGACAAATTCAAATAAATAAATTAACTTTGTAACACAAATTATGCGAGTGTGAGGAGTGTCTCAATTGCACACCACATGCAAGGAAAGGTTGGGTTTATATAGGCCCAAACCTCACCTTACACCCCTTAGGATTCTTAAGGCAATGAATTGGAGAATCAATGGCTTGTCCCTCCTCCACTAATGAGAATAAACTACTTTGACCTAACCTGCCCACTACTTGGAGAAGTAACTCTCATATTCACTTCTTTGGAATGAATTGGATTTAATCCATTCAAAGACCTTAACCCCACTCATAGTAATGGCCATGAATGATCATGAAGTTGGAATGAGAAATGAAGGCCAAGAGTTAGAATTTGAGTAAATTCCATCATTTAAGTAAGCCCACCTCATCACCATGATCAAGACCTTTAAGACCCATGACCAATGCCATGAAGAACCTCATAACAAAGGTCATGAAGGGCCTCCTTTACTCATGATGCCTCATTACCACCCTTACCTTATGGGTTCCACACACAAACAAAACAATTCAATAAAGAAATGCAAAAACTAATTTTGAAACTTAATATATAGATAATATAGATTTTAATAAAAAACCTAACAATCCCCCACAAGTTTCAAAATTGCAAAAAAGGACTCGTGTTGTGACTTTATTAGACTCTAAAGGACACATCGTTGTAGGTGTCTTTCAGACTTGAACCTACACTAGGTCTAATGAGTCGGGCTACAAAGTACGGGTAGAGTCAGACTCCTTGAACCTTTCCTCATTAGCGTAGCTGACCGCCCCATCATCCATGTCCTAAAGGTCGACTTTTGGAGCTACCTTTTATACTACACATTGGACTTTTAAACCGGCCATGTCCCTTATACTGGATTCATGAATGTTTAAAGAACTCGCCTATAAGTTCTCATTGGCGGCAACCAAACCACTTACATCCACTTAGGTTAGTTTATGATGTGCACCACAACTAACACACCCCCACATTCCTTGGGATTAGACTAATTAAGAGCTTCACTCAACCTTACCCTTGTGGTAGTACTATTACCTTCATCTACACCCTAGAATGGAATAATTATAAATAGTAGTACTGAACCGGTCTTCCCATGACTTCATTTGTACCCCTTGAACCTAATTCAGGTATTTAGCCTCTTCACATTGGTAGGGTATCCATCATATAACCCGAGGATTAGGCATTAACCCCATTCCTGTAGATGTAATACACAAGTTTTTGACAGACATAGCCTTTGTGAACAAGTCAGCTTGATTCCTTTCTGACTTCACATAATCGATAGCTATCATTTCTTCATCTATGTACTGTCATACAAGATTGTGTCTAAGGTGTATATGCTTCCTTTTACCATTGTACACCTTATTCTTTTTGAAAGATAACAAGATGTCAACATGGCTTTCCCCCACATATCAAGTGGTACATTAGAACTCAACAACATGGAGTTCATCATCTCTTTAAAAGATCTATTTTTCCTTTCCGCTACCCCATTTGATTCTATGGAATAGGAAGAAAACATCTTTTCAGTTTTTTCCCTTCTTGAACCTACAATCTTTCTTGAAATGGCCAACCATTCCACGAACAAAACAAGCCAATTTCTTCTTCTTAGAAGACTCATCATAGTCTTGATGACTTTTCCTCTTCATGTTTTGCTTGTTTGTTTCCACCAGGTTCACTTTTAGGCTTCTTTCCCCAAGGTCTTTTTCACCATTGTCTTTGAATCGGTTTCTTTCTTCAATCTTGATCTTTACAACCAACTGGTCTAAGGTCAATCCCGTCTTCTTATGTTTCATAGACACCTTGAAAGCATTCCATGAAGGTGGAAGTTTCTCAATCAAGGCACCGGTTACAAATTCTTCAGGTAGGACCATTTTCTCTTTTGCTAGCTTCCCAACCACAATTTGAAATAAATCGATTTGGGTTGATATGGTGTTACTATCTTTCATAGAAAAATTTAGAAAGTTAGCCACCAAATATTTCTTTGAACCAGCATCTTCAAGAAAATACTTCTTAACCAAAGCATCCCAAATCGAATAAGCATATTCTAATGAATTATACACATGGTATAAGTCATTAGATAATGCATTCAAAATTCGATTCTTGCATTGATAGTCCGCTTGAATCCAAGCCACCCTTTTGCCCTCCTTAATAGAATCAATATGTTTTTCTAGCATGGGTTCAGTCAAGGCAAATGCCTCCCCAATTTGGGCTAAGGCAAACAGCAACATTTGCCTCCATCGTTTGAAGTTTTAACCTCCAAACTGTTCGATTTTGTCAAACTTAGAGACAATCCTCATCTTACCCATATTCGGAAAAAGATCTGTCACTATTGGAATTACATTAGTGGGGATTGAATCATGAGTAGCAAGGAATGGATATTTCATACCATCTATGGCAACAAATGTGTCATCACCTTGTTTGTTGACGTTGCCTTCAACGGTATTGTTGAAGGATCTCCTCAAGTGTTAACTCCATCAACAAGCTCAATGGTGTTGTTCTCATCTTTGTTGAAATCGCCATCTCCAAGACTTGCCATTGGATCTTTCAAAATCAATTACCTTAAACTTGTTGATGTAATTGTATTACAAATTCTTCAAACACACAAAAAATGAAATTGCAATACAATTGAGAGATGAAGATCTGTAGCAAATCTGGAGAACTTAATGTTGCAATTGAACGAACCACCGATCAATGAGGTTGAGTCACACCTTGAGTGCTGTCTTTAAGGTAATTGATGCAACCTACTACCAAGGGTTCTTCACACCACCACCTCCAAGATAAAGCAACCTCCAACTAGAAGATAAGGTAGTTCTTCTAGTCCCTTCAAGGAGCCAAAAGCTAGAGCACAACACTTAGACAAATTCAAATAAAGAAATTAACTTTGTAACATAAATTATGCAAGTGTGAGGAGTGTCTCAATTGCACACCACATGCAAGGAAATGTTGGGTTTATATAGGCCCAAACCTCACCTTACACCCCTTAGGATTCTTAAGGCAATGAATTGGAGAATCAATTCTCAACTAATGGAGAATCAATTCTCAACTAATGGAGAATCAATAGCTTGTCCCTCCTCCACTAATGAGAATAAACTACCTTGACCTAACCTCCCCACTACTTGGAGAAGTAACTCTCATATTCACTTCTTTGGAATGAATTGGATTTAATCCATTCAAAGACCTTAACCCCACTCATAGTAATGGCCATGAATGGTCATGAAGTTGAAATGAGAAATGAAGGCCAAGAGTTAGAATTTGAGTAAATTCCATCATTCAAGTAAACCCACCTCATCACCATGATCAAGACCTTTAAGACCCATGACCAATGCCATGAAGAACCTCATAACAAAGGTCATGAAGGGCCTCCTTTACTCATGATGCCTCATTACCACCCTTACCTTATGGGTCCCACACACAAACAAAACAATTAAATAAAAGAAATGCAAAAACTAATTTTGAAACTTAATATATAGATAATATAGATTTTAATAAAAAACCTAACATCTACACCCATATTATAGATAGTTCTCTACGGCCAGACCTTAATTTCCATCAGTTAAAACACCCGCGATTCGCAGGTAATCCAACCATATCTAACATATGAACCACGGTGAGGGTAAGAAGATAGAAACCCATCAACGGAATCAAGCATACAATTAGAATGAATTCTGTTACCTTGAGAATCTGTTGCAGGATGGACGTCGGCAAGAAGTGAGAAAAGATGGATTGAGAAGCACCGTTCAGAGTTGAGAAGCCTTGAGAATCTGTTGCAAGTTCGCGAGAAGTGAGAAAAGAGGGATTTTGAGAGGGTTTGAGAAGTGACCACCAATTTTCCATCACGTACCTCAACTAAATCTCCTTCTAAGGCTACAGTCTTTTGATGAACACATCGCCTGAACTGTTACCGATTTCTGAAGGACAGGGGGAGCCTTGAAGATTACAATGTCTGCAATATCATGTTTTCTGAAGAAATATGAAACCTTCTCAGCCAAAATCCTGTCTACGACATTGAGGGTTGGTAACATGGAGCGAGACGGAATTGATCTTGGTTCTACTAAAGACGACTGAAAGAGAAATGAAACAATCAAAGCTGTGAACATAGCCTTCGCATCCTTAGAACAAGAACTCATCAACCGAGAAACCCACATGTTGCTTTCAACAGGGTTTTTAATTATCTCTCTCGACATAGAGTTTTTACTTCCATTTCTCAAACATTGCTTAGAATCCACATTGTGATCATCGCAACAATGAGTTCCACCATTATCAACTTCTTTGCTAGCAGAACCCTAACCTTCAAAGAAGCCGTCCTCAACCGCGTTACGGTTAGGGAGAGGGTTTGAGAGTGTTTTTTTTATAAAATAATATGTATTTACTATTGTACCCCATCTTAAACTTTAAAATTTCAAATACACCACTGCATAAATGAGGAAAATTATTTGTCTCTCATAATCCATAATGGATAAAAAGTTCATTATGAATTTTGCAGGTTTTTTTATTATTTTAAATAAAAACAAAAATGATAATAGATGCCAAACAATTTAAAATAAAGAAAAAATCTCATAATAGAGAATGAGAATGAATACCAAAAAGAGCCTAAATCTATTAACACTGGGTTGGGCAGATAGCATTAACATTTTCCTTTTCTGGTAATAAGAATCTATTAATGTATTAATATAAGCATAACGATTTCCTATTTTTTAGATTTTTTTTTGTGATGTTAGAAATTTTTCATAGCAAAAGGTAGTCCCATGGGACCCACTTAGCATGACTAATGCTATGGATGGCGTAGCAAACTATTTGCCACGGAACTAAAAACCGTAGCATTAGTTAATTATTTACTACGATAGTTCCATGGCATATACTCAATATTTGCAACAGTAACTAATTTACTACAGTTTTTGTCCCCTCGCCAACTTCATATTATCCTCCTTGAGATTCAAACTCTCTTCTTTCAACCGAGTAATCTCGGCACCCCTGGACTTCACCCCCTCCACTAGCCGCTTCGATCGAGCATTGAGACGGCTGATCCGAAACATAGCTTCCATCTGCTAGTGAAAACCATCTACAACTACCCTGAGAAAAACATCGAAAACCGAGGATCAAGTTTGGGAAAAATTCAAACACTTATGAATTGCATAAAGAAAAAACAAAGAGAAAATTGTGATGAACACATTTATGTGTGAAATCTTAGGGCATAAAGCATGTATTCTATACACTTTGAGTGGAGCTACCTTGGGTTTTATGTTGTTTTTGCAGATTTTATGAATTTTCAGGACTTGAGCGAATATTTGGAGTTTAGGGTATTAAACATGCGATTTTACACGTCAAGAGGTCCGTTCAAATTCTTAAATGCGAAAATGGGCCTGACCTGGAGCATGATGGGCCAGAGATGTGATTATGGGCCAACTCCAAAGTATTTTAGAGACAAAGAAGCAAATTTTGATCTACGGCTGAGATTATAAATTATTAATCAAATCTACAGAGATATTATTGAGAGAGTCCTAATGGAGAAAAAGAGTCCTTGCACACCTCAATATCTTATTTCCTATTTGGGACTTGGTCAAAGAAAGAAAAAGAGGAAAAAGAATTATATTCAAAAAGAAAAAGAGGAAAAATCCCGTTTTTGAATGTCTCTGTTCAGTTTTGATCAAGCCCTTCATCAAACGGTCATCCGGTGTCCAATCGAGCTGATTTTTTGAGGAGAGCTTTACGACTTCTTAACCCTAAAATCCACGGTGGAATTATGTATTTGATATCTCCAAGTCCGTCTAATTGGTATGCCAAAACCCTAATTGGTTGAGTCAAATAAGAACTTTGAGTTTTATTCAAATTCAGTCGTGCCTCATATCTCATGTAAACTCTATAAAAGGAGAGCATACTCCATCAAGGGAGGACGTGTTCTAGAGCTTAGGAGAAGCACATTTTCTTTTCTCTTTGGTTTATTTAGGCCTTCTTTAGTTTTCTTTGCTTGCATTTGTGAGATTTTAATTTATAGATTGACTGTTTAGGTTTAATATATTTTTTTATGTAATGCAATTCAAGTTCAAGTTTCAAGTATTTAGATTCGTTTTTCTCTGGGTCTAGCAATTGCAGATTTAGATCATTTTAGATCTAGATCTGGTTGTTAGGGTTGGTTGAGATTCGAATCGTTTGTTCAATTTGCAAGTAAGTAACCTTCTTTATTAATCTTCTCTCCTCCCTCCATTCCCGCTTCTATCTACCCCTCCATATTCTTAATTTAGGATTTACTTTCAACATTTATTTATTGTTCTCACTTCCCCTGGATCCTTGATCAGAGATGCCTACAGTCGTGCCTCTCTTTGGTTAAGGTTTCCATTTTACTTTCTGCAATTTACTTTCTGCAATTTACTTTCTGTTATTTATTTTCTGCAATTTAATTTCAGCATTTGTTTATTGTTCTCCTTCCCCTGGGTCCTTAATCAGAGATGCCTACAATCTTGCCTCTCTTTGGTTAAGGTTTCCCTTTCCTTTTATTGCTTTGATTATTTCGTTTCTGCAATTTATTTTTCTCTAATATCCATTCCCCCAATCGGTGGACTATAAGCTACGGCAAAGGGTCCACGGTCAAAGTCATTATTATTATACCCGATCCCCCTTCCCTCGATCCAGAGCTGACACCCGAATCACTTCCCTTTTCCTTTTATTTTTATTGTTTGCATTTTTTTTCCTGTCTTTTATTTATGCATTAATTGTGTTTGCTTTATTTTTCATTTCAATTCGATTGCATTAGATGTATTGATTAGGATCGTTTAGTTTTAGTTAATTAGTTTAACAAAAATTGAATCATTCCATTCTCGCATTACTATTAAGAAGTTGAATTCTAAGTGGCATATCTCCTTGAGATCGACCCGTTAGCTACAGGATATTGTGCGCTTGCGGTTACTTTTAATTTCACAAACAAATTGCTTACCTGGCCGAGGAATTTACAAATCCCTTGTCACTGACCGCCTCAAGGACCTTGTTGTCAGCTGGCATTTGGGCGAAGGTGCCCCACTACAAAGCTTTCTCGTAGTCTTGGGTGACCCGGTCGGTCACCTTTAGTTTCCACTGGGAACGTAGATCTCCCCCACCTCCGAACCCATTCACTGTTTTTTCAATTTAGCGTCATCGGTCAACTCATGTCTCCTCTTAGTGGGGATGACATCTTCGTGGGTGGACTCTTCCACCTCGACAGGAGCTTTGAGTCTTTCCGAACCCTTGTCAACATCTTCAAAACCCCCCCTTTGGGGCTTTTGGAGCAGGCTTCAGGGAAGACGCGGCGACATCCTCGGGCTCTTTCCTCTTTACCGAGGGGTCCTATCCTCTGCTGCTGCCATTCCCTTAGCAGCCATAGCCTTCACCGCATTCGGGTTATATCTGGGAGGCACTGCACAAAGAAGAAAACAAAGTTGTTAAATCAAGTACAGTGGACGACTCAAAGTAAAAGTTAATTATGCAAAATTACAAATGAATTACTGGGGGCTAGACCCCACACTTGGAGAACAGCTTCATACTCCATCACTAAGCCATGAATCTCCTGACATGCCTTAATTGATTTAATCTTCTTGATGGCGATATCATTGTCGAGAGTCAATGGCATAATACAATTTGCTTGGGTATAGGATTCGACCCGATTCCAGGCAATCGAGAAGTTAAGCTCGGATGGTGGCGCTCAGCAGAAGAAATACTGATGACGCCACCCTTTATGATTGGAAGGGTAGGTCTCCTCAACTAAAATGCCACCCGACCATCCCAGTTTGGTCTTGTGGTGCTTAGAAAGAAAAATTCAACTCGGAGGGTTGGATTTACTAACAAAGTAGAAGTGAGAAAATAAAGTAAGAGAAGGATGAACTTTAAGTTCAAAACAGAGCACGAGGAAGCCAACGATGTGACACCAACTATTCGGGAGGAGCATCCCTGGGCAAATCTCCCAGTGATTCAGAATCTTAGAAAACAAGGGGGAGAAGAACGAGAACCTAACACCACTTTTTAGACTTTTTAGGGTGTTTAGATAAAGGGAAAATTCCTTAGGAGGGTTAGAGTTAACCCTCTCGTTTGAATTGGGAACCCGAAGGAGATATGATGAGGGCATCGAGTAATAGTCAGCAGCAGATTCTAATTCTTCATTTATGAAGTGGGAGACAAAGAAACTAGGGCCTTGGGCCAGTCTCCTAGATGGTCAGGGAGCCTTGGCTACTGCTTTAGAAGGTTGTGGTTTTTGGGAATAGGGAGGCAAGGTATTCCCTTAAGGTTCCCTAGGGTTTCGTTTCAGGCCCATTGAGGAGAGCCAGCGATTGGTAACCCTATCACCTCGGTGACTGGATAACTCAACTGAGGTAGAGGAGGTAGGTTGGTTGCCGAAATCCTCTTGTCCGGCATTATTACCGCCAGAGAATCATCAAGAAGTTTTACCACTATCCATCGTAGAAAAATAAAAGGATTTTTACTAAAAGAAGAAATTGAAATCCTAAGAACAGAACCCCAAACCCGAAAGGGCAATTAAAGAAAGAAATTGAAAGAGATAGTAAGGAAAGATTGATGAACTTACTTGTTCGAGCTTATTGGAGAAGAGTTGAAACTTGAAGATTAAAAGGCTTGCAAATGTAGAGTAAATGCAGAAAAGCTTCACAGACAGGCAAGTTCGCATGAAGATAAGTAAAAAGTGAAATGTGGATTTGATGAAGTTTAAATAGGCAAAAAAGTTATATCGTGTACGGATGAGATGCATTTGGATCAACGGTTGAGGCCAAGCGACATTTCGTGATTTGATTGAATGGATGAGATTAAGCCGAATCCAATGGTTATGAAGAACTGTCGATTCGAACCTGGAGGCAATGATGGTTACGACTGACAAAGATCATGTGTTGTAAATGGAACAGGTTATGAGAAACGTGTGCGGCTCGAAATGTACTGTTGCGCAGGCTAGTACAATAAATGCCATATTTGGAGAACGGGAGAATGTTTAGTCTTCTATTTGCTTCGCCTTAACGATCGTGACCGGTAAAAGTAAACCAAGCCCTCGGTCATCCCGACTGCTTGGCTTAGGGGGCTCATGATGAGGGAAAAATTATACCGAACCGGGTCAACCCTCGATTGGGTTACTAACTCCCGTTAAGAACGGTTCAACCACGGTCGGGATTGGTTCATGATTAAAACCATAACTAACATGAGGATAAAGGGAATTTACGGTTATGAGGATAAACGTGATTTCGAAGAGTTTGGGATACATGATCGAGTTATCAACGGCAACTGCTTGTATACAAAGGGGAGGATTGTGCTAATCATGGTAATCGCCATTATCTACGAAAGAGGGGTAAAACCCTAAGATTGAACGACCATCAAGAGGAGGCACAAACGAATCCAATGGTCGAGAATCAAAGGTAAAACCTATTTAAACAAGAGATTTACACAAAGTGAAGGTATCTGAATCGTTTCCCTCCATTACTATACTCAGTTTGAGCTCTACAATTTGCCAGGGCTTTGTGATCTGTTCATTTATTGATTTAGCGGAGGTGGCCACCTGACCTTGCGGTCGGGCCACATCTAACCCTTTTTGTAGGTCATTACTCAAAGATCTGGAGGTTGAGCAGATTTTGGACGCATCAAATATATTTATATATTTTCCCCCTTATTAGGACGTTTTCAAATACAATAGGAGAGTTAGATACAAGATGTAATATTTTTTTGGACTACATATGGATATAGTCAAACCTAAGGTCCAGTTAAAAATTACCTAAAAATAAAAACACACCTAATCAGAATTCTTATATAAAAAGAAAAGAAATGAAGGGTCTGTTTGGTTACATGAATTTGGAGATTTCAAATATCTGGAAATTTCAAATCTATGGAGTTATAATTCATAAAATTAACTGTTTGGTTAATTGAACATGTGGATGAAATTTGTGGATTCATCTGTAATTTTTGTGAATACAAAATTTGTTAGCATTTTTATAGTAGGGATGAAATCTATGGATTCTACCTCATACCCATAAAGCTATAGATTCACGTTTTTAGTGTAAAAATATGAATCCTCTAGATTTCATGAATTCAAGGATTTTCATAACCAAACATGTATAAATCTCGTATTCATGATATTAAAGATTTGAAATCTCTGAATTCATATAACCAAATATGCCCCAAAAAAAAATTTGATTGAAGAAAAAGAAAGAAAATGCTCTAGTTAATCGACATAAAAATGGGGAATAATTTTACTATTTTAAAATATTAAAGGAGAAGAAGCGATAAGAATTCATTTTTTAGGGAATAAGTGGTAAAAATTTTGAGAGAAGAGTAAAAGAGTAATTATAAACTCAATAAGTATAGAAGAATTCTAAAAGAAAAAAAAGAGAAAAATAGAGGAAAGATAATTTGAGAAAAATAAATAATTTTCACAATTTCACAGTTCCAAGTTCCAACCAAAATGTAAAAAAAACCCAGGAATCGTCCTCTCGTGACCGTCTGTCGGCCCTCGACTCGCGACTCTCGTCTCTCGACTTCTCCTTCTTCCTCGCTTGGGATCACTTTCAGCTTCTCCTTCCTTCGGTCGATCACGCTTAGGTTCTTTCTCTCTCTATCTGAATCAGGCTCTCAACCATTGCGTCCGAACATACTCTCAGCCTTTTCTCTCTCTCGACATCTCTCTGAGCCACTTTATAAGCGGAATAGAGGGAGGCCGAAGGGTTCTGGCAAGAAACAGCAGGTGGATGCACTGGGTGCGTTAGAATTGTTCTTATTATTGATTCGTTTACTATCAATTTTACGAATTAAAAATTTCCCCTGGTTTTCAAGTTGAAATCCCGAGTTCTGCTGTCATCGAGGATGGCTTCGGTTTTGAAATTTGGCTTCCCATCTAATGGCTTGCTGCTAAAAAAAAATGTAATTTTGTTAGATACTCATTTTGTTTTATTTTTCTGTCAAAGGCTACAGAATTGGGTCCTTTGCTGTTGCTTCGTGTACAGTTTTTGCTGCTGTCTCTCTTTTCATCGATTCCTACTTACTGCTGTAGTCAAAGACATCTCTTGTTTTCTGATTTGTGCTGACTGAATGTTTCTGTAAGGTTAAAAATAGCTTCTTGATCAAGAAAATACTGTTTATCACTGGCTAGTATTTGCTGCAACCACTATCTTCAGATTGTTAAATTCTGTATCCTTTGGCGGAAACATAAAACAAAATAGGATTTAACAACGTTAAATTTTTGTTAGCAGCAATCCATTCCACTTATGGGAAGCCAAGTTTCAAACCGAAGCCATCCTCGATGACTTCACTGAACTTTGTGTGTATCCCATTCTGTCATATAAAATCCCAGGATTTTCTTGTTGGGTTTAGTGTTCTCTAAGGTTTTGTGTGAATTAACTGATTTATCTGAAATTAAATGATGTGGATAAGCATTAAACCTACCATTTTGTTGCTTTTGCTGACTCTGTTTTTATTTACCTCAATGCATGAAAGAGGTTTGGTGAAGAACCATAACCTCAGAGAGACCTTATAAGATCAGAAGCCAATTGAAGTAAACATGGTTTTATAATGAAACATCATTTTTTTTCTGGTAGTAATTTATGTACCTGTTCACGCTTAGGCTTAGTCCACCTTCTAGTTCCTTAGTTGATAGTCAGTATTAGTGATAACAAAGTGGAGTTTTGGCCAAACTTGTTTGGCAGAGGGGATGGGATGTTTATGAGTTTCAACTGTTAGACTGTATTGGGAAGTTACTGATGAAAGCACCTAGAATAGAGAAATGGGAAACAATATGAAGCTCCAACAGTGAGTCAACTTGGATTGTTAGGTCTCTCATTTTCTATTTGCATTTCCTGATAATTTTTTTTTTCTTCCTTTCCTGCTGACTTCAATAGTTTGGTTTCCTCAGTTTTTGAGGTTGAAAGATTCTGCTGAGTTGGCTTCATGTGTTTGATTTCTTTGTTTGTGTCATATACAAAATCCAATGGGGTGAATTTAAATAGTTCATGATTTTCATCTGTTAACTGGAAGGATATAAAACATCAACTAACCTTTTGGACCCATATAGATCAGTTAAATCCATAAACCATAGTTATATGAATGTTTCTTATTTTTGTGTCTACTCATGGTTTATTGAGCATACAACTGGAAGGCTACTCTTGCTGTAATCCAACATAATGAATGTATATACTCTTCAAAATATCATTTTGAACTTTACCCCAAAAAATCATTATGAATGCATTTGGACAAGTTTATCTTTGATATTATACTTTTTGTTTTCATAATAAAATAAATAATATAAAATACAGTAAAATAGGAGCCTAATGAAAATGTGGTGCTGCCTTCTAGTCAGCCTTTAAATGTTATTTTATTTTATTTATTTCTTAGTACTGCTAATTCAAAGGAGAGGGGAAAAGAAAAAAAAAGAAAAAAAAAAGAAAAAGTAAAAAAAAGAGGAAGAAGGTTCACACAGAAAGGGGGAAAAATTAAGTGGAAAACAATGCTAAAAAATTAAACTCACAGCTTGCTGTAAGGGAGACCAATTTTGGTATACAAACCCAAACTAGTTATTGTCCTATTCATCTTCCTTGTCTTTGTTCCCATGGCTGGTGAGATTTGTTACAAGTCTTAATACCTGCTGCCTGCTTCCTATCTTTCCCTGTTAATTGCAATGGCGGACAGTCTCTATCCTCTGCTTCTTCGTCTCCGTCCACCTAATGGTTGCAGTGGCAGAAACTCTCCATTCGAGCTCTCTTCTTCGGCTCTGTTTAGCAAGCGAGTCATTCTTCTCCGTCTCAATTGTAAGTCGTTTCTCAGCTTTATGATATCATTTACCTTTCTTTCTAATATCTGATTTCCTGAGTTCACGATTTGGAAAACAAACCCTATTCTTTTCCTTAGGTTGCTCTGTGTAATTGCCACTTCAAAATAATACGAGGAAGAAATAGAAGCTATAGGAAAATGGACTAGAAATGATATTTTTGAATCCTGAGAAACCCGACAATAAATATCTGGAGCCAAAAGATAGATTACTAGGAACTTCGGATGATTAACGTGGGAACTAGAAATTTAAATTTGAGCTTTATATGAGAAATTGGTTTGCTGACCTGCTACATGTAGGTGCTGCTTATTTTGATACTCCTCATGAGATCCTTCATATTGGACTTTAAAAAAAAGAGAATTCAAGAAGAGAAGTAATATATGCTAAATTTTCTGAATTCAATTTATGGTTCTCTAAGTCCAACGTTTTTCTGAAGTTAGATTTTCTCAGAACCCCAAAACTAAGTTTGTTACTGTTTCTCAAGAGTTTACTGAATTCAGATTATGGCAAAGAAAGCTGAGATCAACTTTAGACTTTGAAGGACGACAATAAGCACATTTAGTTCGGTTGAGTCTATATCAAACCATATGATCATATCAGCCCATCTTGTCATTTAATTTATTAACAGTGCATGTAATCATTTGTATTAAGAAACTAGCAATTTTCTTGGATTGTCACACTGGAGATTAAGGTATGCTTTTGAGGTGTTTTCTTTTAAGAAACATTGTGCTTGATGAGATACTCTAATTGATATTTTGATATGTTAAGAGATAATGTTATGAGATGTAATGGAGGACATTATAGTGTGTTTATTTTAGTTGTCTGGTTTCTTTTTGGTAAAGTCATTGTTTATATGCTATTAGTTTGTTTATAAGGTGGTGAACATCTAACATTATGAATATATGCCCAATTCTTATAGCCCAGTGGTACAATATGTTAGCGATATATCGCCGAAAAATTGGCGACATATAGTAAACGGTCGATTTAGCTGAATTTAGTTGGATTTTTGAGGGATTTTTCATTCAATTTTTTCCATTTTAACCCTATTTTGCGCAAACTGCAAAGAAACTCCGAGGTCCAAAGTGACTTAAGACCTTTATAGGCTCTGGGGGCGCTGCCCCCACACCCCCGCCTGGCCCTATGTTCGTGGGAAACAAAATGTGAAGCATGAGCCATACTCCACATAATTGTATAATGAATTGTAGACTTGAGTACTTCTCTTCACTAGTTGTGTACTTGTGTTTTCTTTGCATGTTTGCACTGGTTTATATGAGTTTTCTAGACTTTCAATTTTGCCCGCATACAGCCGAGCATGTGCCGATCTGGACCTTTAGTTTAGGTAATGTTTTAGGCCAAAATAACGCTCCTAGTGTGTTTATTGCCCTAAAATTAGGCTGCACAACAAAATGAGGCCAAAATGACCTTAAATACTCCCTGAACTGGGGGTCGATTTTTCATTGACACCATCCAAATGTCGTCGAAATTTCACGGTGTCGGTGGTGTCGACAGTCATCAACACCTGAAATGTCGGCGACATTTCGAACCTTGAGAGTAGTCATATGAAACATGTAGTATATCATTGCCATACACATTTTATTCACCGCATGTCGTATTATTGTTTGGAAATGTTTCAAGTAAATTTGTGGATATAGTTGATGATATGTATGATGGTTCAGTGACAAGTGTAAGAACTGTGGGAGGACAAGGTGGGTGAGTTCCCAATTACAATTAGGCTACATTAAGGATCAATTTTCAGCCTATATTTTATTTATACTTATAATGGATGAATTAACCAAAGATATTCAAGATGAGGTTCCTTGGTGTATGCATTATGCTAATGATGTTGATTTGATAGATGAGACAGAAGTAGGGACTGATATCAAGTTAGAATCATGAAGAACAACTTTGGAATCTAAATGTTTAACTAAGTAGAACAAAGATGGAATATCTGGTGTGTAACTTTGGTCATGATCAGGCAGATGATGAGGTGGTTAAATTTGATGAGAGGGAGATTCCACACTGTGATTGTTTTAAGTACTTTGGCTCAATCATCATAATAAACAAGGTGATATAAATGATGATATTTCCCAAAGAGTTAAAATAGGGTAGATAAAGTGGAGAGGTGCATCCAAGGTCTTGTGTGTTCAACGTATTTCTTTAAAGCTCAAAGGAAAATTCTGTAGGATCATTGTGCGACCAACTTTGTTGTCCGGTGTAGAGTGTTGGGCTGTTAATAAGCATCATATAAATAAACATAGTGTAATAGAAATGATGATGCAAAGATAGATGACTGGCAAAACTAGGAAGGATTAGATAAGGAATCATCATATTAGAGCCAATCTAGTAGTAGCTATGAGAAAGTCGTTTGAGGTGGCACGACAACATTCAATGGAGGCCTATAAATAGCCTTGTATGGATAAGCGATATAATCCATATTGAAGGAATTATAAGCACTATGGGAGACCTAAGATAACCTTTAGAGATGTGGTGAGAAAGGAATGCATAGCTTAGGCCTTGTATCTAGTATAGCCTCAAACGGAGCTGATTCGAAAGCAATAATCTGTTTAGCTGGCCCCATTTATTTGGTACAAGGCTTGTTGTTGTTGTATTGTTTAACCCATTTAATTTTCCATGCATAGCTGTCCCCATTCTATTGCCATTCCCGAACTAAGATATGAACTATTTCTAATAACATTCCGCGGAATCATTTCTCTATAAATCTATTTTACGGGAACAGAAAGTCAGAAAGCGTTTGATAAAATGCTTCGTTCTTCCAATCTTCAAATAGCGAAACGAAATAATTTTTGGTTGAAGAATAGGTTTAATAAGACATGCTGATGTGAACACAAATTGATCCCCCTAGGTCTAACCCTAAAGTGGGCCCGAGGCCCACCCAAGCAAACTAGCCAAACCCTAGTACAAAGGTATTTTGGGCATTTAGGTCTACTTCACTGCTCGAATCTAGTTCCAGAATTTTTAGTAGAGTCCCAATCTATTTTAAATTTCTTATTTGAGTTGTGATTGAGTTGGTTTCATTAGCTAAGTTGTAGATAAGACTTTTTTTCACAAGAAGAATTCCTATCTTTTAGGAGTTTGTTTTCGATTGCAGTTTGTCTTTATTAGTGGTTGTGATTTACTTAGGAGTCTTTCTTTAAATAGGTCTCTTATAGTAAGTTAGTCTTTTATTTCAAGAAGAATTCCTTTAATTTAGGTGGTTGTTATTTGTTAATTAGTTGTACAAGGGTCTCCTAACTTATAAAGGAAACCCTAGTCAAGTTGAGTTTGAGTCAAGTTCTTCTTTTGATGTGTAGGCTATAAATAAGCCTCATTGCTCATTGTAATTCTTTAGACTGATTATTGAATAGAATTGAGTTTGAGTTAAGGATCATGGTTCCTTGTTGAGGGGCCATGGTTGAGTAATTAAGAGTTTTGATAAGGATCGGCACCTCTATCAATATTTCCAGCATCTACAAGCATTCAAGCCATCTTCTTCAAGAGTTCCAGCGGTAAACAAGTAATAGCACCCCAGCCCCTTCCCCTTCCTCCTAAGGCGATTGCAACCCATTCCCTCCCCTCTCCCCTCTTGTGCAAACCCTGGAAACCCACCCCACCCAATCACACCCCCTCCCAGCTTCTTCCCCACCCCCGACAGCAGCCTAAACCTGCTTCCCTACTCCCCATGGCCGCTGCATTCCCTCTCTATCTGTTTCTTCTCCCTTCTGGCAGCAGGAATTTCCCTCCCCTGTTAAGTTTATAATCCCCCACCCCCTTTACCTCCCTTTTCCATCTAATTGGATTGCCTCTTGTCCCTCATCCTATGCCCATGCTTAATTCCACTTAAAACCCCAAAAACCTAAGGCTTCGAAATTTCTGCACTTCTTCTTCATAAAAAATTTCTGCGTTTCATCTTCAACCTGTAAACCTAAAGCCTAGCTCAACCTAAACCCTCACCCCACTCTAAACTCATAAAAAATAGATATGCAAGTACAAAACAACAATCACGGTCCATTTTCCCATCTAGCCAACACCACAAAACCCTAGTTTTCAAATTCTTCTTGTTAAAATTCAGATCTGAATAAGAATTCTCTGCTGGAAGATTCTGGGCGGCCCTTAGTTTTAGGAAAAATCTTCAAAAACCCTAACCCTAAAACTTGGTTTACATCAAAGGTTCATTTATCAGAGCAATTTCAGGGCACAAAATTGGGAAATGCAACAATATCTCATGAAGATTGGAGCATAACAAAGTAATCCAACCCCCCCCAGCCCCGTCAACTCGAGTCCGTCGTTGTTGAATTAACAACTCTTCTCTGTCGCTTTCTCTGTTTTTGTGGCCCTTAGAACTGCAAACTTTTTCTGCTACTCTGATTTTGCAACACTCAGTTGTCCTCCATATTTGTAATCTTGAGGTTCATGTCCTGATTTTGCCAAGAATGCCTATTTGGCAGGTTTGGGAACTGAACATCTGAACCGAACAATATGGGCGAACAAAGTTGAATTTCGGTTCCATATTTAGGGTTTAGGAACTGATGTCATCCTCATGCTGCAAACCAAGGGTGCCTGTTTTTGAAGGGTTTAGAACATTGAATTGAACAATCTTGATAAACAAAGTTGAGTTTCTGGTTCCATATTTAGGGTTTTGGAACTGAAATTGATTCTAAAGCTTACTAAATGTCAGATGCCTGTTGCCACCTCTCATCCTCCCTGAATTCTTTCTTTGTATTGGTTCCGATTCTTTAGATAACTATTTATGTTATTAGTTGTAACTGAAATTGTGGTGCATTGGCAGCATTGTTGCTGTGTTGGGAAATAGCACCAATGGCTCTGCTTTGTGAAACCCCATTAATGTGATCAATTGCAGTTGTTTGAACAGATTGTAAGGTTTCTCTTTTCCTTTTGTCCCATTGCTTCCAATCATTCTTATAGTTTAGGTGAATATTCAACTTTGATACGTTTTGGACTAATTCAATTCTTAGTCAGTATTTACACTTAGAAACACTGACTTGTGTAGGTCTGTCCCTTGGGCTTTCTAGCAACTGATGTTGGATTTTACTTAAACTTGAAAACTGGGTGTCGTCCATGCTACAACATCAGCTTGAATTCCTCAAATCTAGCACAGTAAGTTGAAGGTAAAACCATCAGTATCTTAGGCTTTTAGGCTAGTTGATTGTTGTGCGATATAGTGCAAACATTGTGCTTAATTCAGTAGAGGGGAGGAGGAACTAAAAACCGTAGCATTAGTTAATTATTTACTACGATAGTTCCATGGCATATACTCAATATTTGCAACGGTAACTAATTACTTGGGAAAATAAAATAGAACCCACGGTCGCCCTTCTCCATCGCAAAGATTTACAAAGCCTTTCTAACCGACGGAATGCTACCATCGGGTCAAAGTATTTGCTATAGTTTTAGGGCTTTTGCCAAGATAATTTACCATGGCAAAAGCCCCTACTTGTTGTAGTGATGCCCCCCATGATGTAACTGGAAAAGCGCTAATCAACATCCAAGATAAAACAGCCCCGGGCTCCCCTAATAATCATGCACTCCACTATTATACCCCTTCAAGTGCTATAAGGTTGTGCTCAACCTATTATAAAATACTAATTACAATAGTATTATTTTTCCAAACTCAACAAAGAACAAAACCACAAGAATGAACCAATTGTGTTGACATGAAGAGAATTTTCTCAAAAGACTTGATAGAAAGAAAATCTACTATTCTCTTCATTCACCTATAGAAGAGGCCTTAGGAAACCTCTATTTATACATGAAGAATTAGGAGATAAAATAAATATGAAAGGAAGAATTTATAAAGAATTGAATACTAATCGCCTTTGAGACAACTTTGCTCATACCTAGTCACGAACCCTTTCGTCTTCTCCGTCTTCATGGCGTGCTGTTTCCAGTCTTAATGGCATGCTGTAGCTCCACTTGTACGGTGTGATTTTAATGCTCTTTACCAACCCCATTGTTTCTTAACCAATTTCAAAGAACCGCCTACCAACCATTAATGCCTGAACATAAAAACTTGAAACCTAAACACCATCTTTTCTACCCTCGTCGAACCATATTCAGGGAACTATCTCCACAGAAACAAATTCTCCAAGCCCCGTTCCTAAACTCTACCAGAGAGTCCATCCAGCCGAAAGACATACAAGGAGTTCAAAAACCCCTTGAACCAAGAATGACAACTTCCCAAGGTGAGTTCGAGCTTGATGAGGAGTTCGATGAATATCTTGATCAGAAAGATAATTTTATGCTTGTTGGCTTCATCATGGAAGGAAAGAGATTTCGAATGCAAGCTGTTACTGAAGGCTTGATTGAAGCTTGGAGCACCAGAGGTGGAGTTACGGTGACGCAATACAATGAACAAATGTCCACTTTCCAGTTTCAGCACGAACAAGATTTGCTGAATGAAGGCCCCTGGGCAGTGGCAAATAACCTCGTCATATTGGAAAGATGGAATGAAGAGGAGAGATGGGAGTTCGATACTGTTGAGCTATGGGTGCAAATTCATAATCTTCTGCCTCAAATCCAGGTCCTTTAACTTGCCATCCAACTGGGGGAGATGCTCGAAAGAATGTCAATAGCGATGATTATTAATGGTATGCAGATGGGAGAGAGAGTCAGATATACGAGAGTTCGGGTTGCTCTGAAGGTTAACCAACCATTGCCAGCCCACCTTACAGTCAAAAGAAAGAACGGAACCCTCCTCCATGCTGATCTAAAGTATGAAAGACTACCTTTTATGTGCTATTATTGTGGAACTATCGGACATGAGGAGAGCAGATGTGAGGTGCGTTTTATGGAGGAGTAGAGGCATAGAGAAACTCATGGATGTAGAATCGGGTTTCAATGTAGAGATCTTCCAAAAAGCAAGTTTGGGGTGTACATTAGAGGTCTTACCCCTTCAGATAGACTGATTGAAATGGCTCCTCACTGTCTGAGCAGCAAGGTGGACGGAGAGCAAGGAGACACAGCTACCGGCGGGGAAAGAGACAAATGGCAACCTGGTTCTCGTCTGACATACACAGGAACTTCCAGCTCAGAACCTGGCAGCAATGAAGAGACATATCAGGTGCACACTGAACGAAACCTGAGCAACATTAACCACCAAATTCAATCTACCCAATCCCAGACCAACAGCCGAACTCCTCCTCCCCATGTCAACACCAACCTAGCCACTCACCTGCTCACCCCCCCAAGCTCTTAACCAATCATTTGCAGAAGTTCAAAATTCTGCTTTTCCATTGCACCAAATGGGAAACATACCTTTTGCCGGTCATCTGCATAATTCCCAACACATCTCTTGGGCCCACCTCCAAGAGCAACTTACCCAACGGCCAGATTTAACCCACTTTGTAATGAACATCCTACCCCAACTAGCCTCTTGTCAGATCAATACTATCATAGCCCCTCTCACCTCAAACCAAAATCACCCGTTAACTCAAAGCCTGACCGAACCTATCAATTTGCAAAAAGACCAAGGCCCATCAAGCCCATTTGAACCAACCCACGTGAGTCCACAGCAAAGCCCACAAATGTCCAACATGACCCAAAAATCTCTAACCCATAACCCTTCAAGTGCAGAACCTACTCACCCTTATATTATATCAATTGAGGTAACCCAAGCTTATTACCCACCTAGCCCATCTGCCAACCCCACCACCACTTATAATGCTTCTATCATCAGGGATTCGGATGTGTATGAGGAGAGCCCAAGTCTCAAGCAAAAACCAAAGAGGTACAGGAGGGTTGACCAAGAAGAAGAACATGATGTCATTATGGGAACAGATACACAAGAGGAAGAAATGATAGGAAGAAATTCACCCGTGGTTGTTGTATGAAGCTAGCACCACGGGAGACAATGAGAGCTCTCAGCTGGAACTGTCAAGGTTTGGGAAATCCCTCGACAATTCAAGAGCTTAAGAATATTTCCAAGAATGTAAGGCCTGACCTGCTTTTTCTGATGGAGACCCAGTGTACAGATAAAAAACTTGCTAAGCTTTGCAGAAGGATAAAAATCAATTCTTTCCTCAGTATTCCTCCTGTAGGCAAAGCTGGTGGCTTAATGATGTGCTGGAGTGATAATGTTAGTGTACATGTTGAACTCAGTGACAAAAGAGTAATCGACTGCAAAGTTAAAAGTGGAAAGGAAGAACCCTTTTGGGTGACATTTGTATATGGAGACCCTGTCAAGTCAGAAAGAGGAAGAGATGAAAAAAACTCACTGAGATTGGAAGAAACATAGATGCACCATGGCTCTATATGGGGGATTTCAACTCACATCTCGGGTGGTTTGAGAAGGCTGGTGGCTCAAATAGAGGATCTTATGATGCCCAACAATTTAGAGACATGCTTGATAGCTGCAGTTACATGGACTTAGGGGCTCAGGGTCCTTTGTTTACTTGGAACAATAGGAGGAAAGGCCATGCAAACATTAGAGTCTGCCTTGACTGAGCTCTGGCCAATGCACAATGAAGATGTAGATTTGAAAATGCTATTAATTTTGTCCAGCCTGTAGTGGGATCCGACCACAACCCAATTTTGGTGGATACAAATGGTGGGAGATGTAGAGGCCCAAACCTTTCCACTTCGAAGCCATGTGGATGACCCATCCGCAATGTCATGAGATAGCTCACAAAGCATGGCATACCCCTGCTTGTAGTTCAGCCAATCTCCAGATCACCAAGAGAACTCAAAGCTGCCAAGAACAGTTCAAGAATTGGAACCAACAGGTGTTCAGAAACATAAAGAAAAAAAATCAAAGATCTAAGGAAGAAACTTGAGGCCTTGCAATCCAAAGACTAGAGAGATTTCTCGATGGAAGCAATCATAAGGGTGGAACGAGAGCTAGCAGCTGAGCTAGAGAAGGAGGAAATCTTCTGGGTTCAAAAATCTCGGCTGGAATGGCTGAAATGGGGAGACAAGAATACAAAGTACTTCCACTCAACTACATTATAGAGGCGGATGTCGAACAAGATCCTTGCCATGAAGGACAGCAATGGCACCTGGATAAATTATGAATACGAGGTGAAGTCTCTTATTGAATCACATTTCTCTAATCTCTTTAACTTTGAATCTGTTGATCAAGATGCTTTGTCCTTTGTACTAGATCAAGTAGACCCTATCGTGTCAAATGACATGAATAGTCTCCCCTGTGCCACCCCTACCCCAGATGAAATTCACTCTGCCATGGCCCCTTTGAAAAGCCCAGGCCCAGATGGGCTTCCCCTAGCCTTTTATCAGAAGTATTGGAAATCGGTCAAAGATGATGTGGTGCATTTTGTCTTAGAATTCTTTCACACAAGTGCTATGCCAAGAGATCTTAATGGGATCTTTATTTGTTTGATCCCAAAAGTCCTTGGACCTGAATCAGTGGACCAATTGAGACCCATCAGCCTTTGTGATGTTTTTTTTCAAAATTGTAACCAAGCTCATGGCTAACAGGTTACAGAAGGTTATGGATGAGATAGTTGGTATAACCCAGTCAGCCTTCATTCCTGGCCGACTCATATCTGATAATGCTCTAATTGCTCATGAGCTTTTCCATTACCTAAAGAAAAAGAAAAAAGGTAAACAAAAGTTTGTTGGCCTTAAAGTGGACATGAAAAAAGCATATGACAGGCTTGAGTGGGCGTTTGTGGAAGGAATGCTTAAGAGATTGGGCTTCCATGAAAAGTGGGTCTCTCTCACCATGGCATGCATCACCTCAACACATTACAAAATTCTTATTAATGGTGTTTCCGGAGACACAATCATCCCATCCAGAGGTATCCAACAAGGAGACCCTCTCTCCCCAGCCCTCTTTATTTTGTGCTCACAAGCTTTATCTTCTATGATCATTAAGGCTAAAGAAGTAGGTTTGGTCCAAGGTGTGAAGATCTGAAATCGTGGCTGTCACATCCACCCAGCCCGTACCCTATTTGGAATACCCAAGTGTGTGATCCATAGTCCCGAAGATCCAGTATTCGAGAAAATCATCCTCCCACATTCACAATAATATAATCAAGAACAAGATTAAATCAAATGTTAACTTTGTTAATCAAAAGATTAAGATAAGGTTCAAGAATACATTCAGAGTGCCGAAAATGATACCAAAAGAATAAATCAAAATGTAGAATGAAGTGGAAACTCACTCCACAGTAGCAGCGGAAAAGTAGATCGAAAGGGTAGATTACAACCGGTTCCCAAAATAAAAAGGGGAACAAACAACTAAGCTCTCAACGAAGCTAATAAAAGTAAAAAAGAGGATGGAACAATATCCCATCGTTGGCACACAAGTACAAAGGCCGAACTACTCCTGATAAGTATCAGTCTCGTACTATTAGTCTTCATCGACGTAGTCACCATAACTAGTATTGTAAGAGTCATCAACTTGGTCTTCATAGTACTGATCATCATAGTCAACAGTAGTAGTATTACCTGCAGAAACGTCTAACAGAAGATGTTGCAAAAAGGAGTGAGTTCAAAAGAACTCAGCAAGGCAGTTCAATCCATAATAACATAATAACACATGGAAGCAAATCATACAGAATGCAAAATGATATGAAACGGACAATGCAGATATGCTTCTAACTTTATGTATGCTGGTCTCTATTAGCAGACACCATACTCCTCTGGGTAGTCTCAATCACTCTTCCCTCACAGCTCTGATGCATGTCTGTTGAGTTCTCCGCGGTAATTGGGTTAAGGCATCCCTCACGGACATTCCATGGCTGGGGTTTAGGTTAACACTCTCTCACGCCTCCATTGGTATGAGTACTGGCGCGTGTTAGGGTTAAACCTAGCCAAATGCAAGTCTTCTACTTAGTTATATCAACTTAGATCCAAATACTTTCATTCCTCCAATCACGGGATCCTTTCTGGTATCCTTCTCCCTAGAGTCAGCGTATCTTTATGATAGCCATCAAGTCGGACTACGGACTCATCAACTCTATTGGTTAGTTACATCAAGCTAACAGGTAGTTCCCGTTTCCTCTCACGGATCATTTCACCGGTCTTGATTTCAGGGGCCCACGTTCCACTTCTGCAACTGTACCAATGAATGGCCTCTCACGGATATTACGCATCGGTATTGATTGTCCACAATGTGATTTATGTCCTCACGGATATTACGCACCGCTATTAAGTATCCACAAATCACCATTGCAACCACGGGTTGCTCGGACTCAATTCCCTTCCGATTGGGTCTGATATAACAGGGACATCCTAGCCAAACACTTCTAGACATGCCCTAGGTATGTCAACCAGTAATGGGGGAAAGCGTCAAGGGGCACCATAGGAAAATGTCCCATACCACCTCCACTGGTGTCCAAAGACAGAAATGCCAAAAGGGCATTCCCCAATCCCAAATCACAACCTAGGCATTTACATTCCCAATCAGTCGTTCACAAGCACAATATAATCATTTATAATTGAAATAACAATTGAATAATAAGAACAAGTACTATTGTAGTTGAAGAACTATAGCAGCCATATAATTATAAGAAACTAATTACAGCAGTGATATGATTATGTAATTCTAAAACAAATGCAAGTAGATATGCATATAGGGTTATTAGGGATCAACCATCCTTACCTTAAGTAGTCTTTAAAGGATTCCGTATAATTAATGAGGAAGAGGTCCAAGACTAGCAATTAAAACCTAAACAAGCATATAATAATGATTAGGAATAAGACCTAGAAGATTAGAAGTCAAACAGAAGCAAACAGAGCAGATTTGAGGCTACTGTCTGTGTTGGTCGATTGGTTGGTTTACCTGCCCAGTCGACCAATGGGACAGTTCGTGGCTGCAGACCCTAATTTGATCATAACTTCTTCGTTTGAAGTCCGATTGGTCTGAAATTCAAAGGGGAGCTTCCTAGAACATATTAAGACTATCTAAGAAGGTTAAAGCATCAAGTTATGGTCAAAAGATAGGTTCTGGATTGAGCCATAAAGATTTAGGGTCTTAACATATATTAACCATGGTTCTCATGGAAAGGCCAGGGAGAATAAGATTCACCCTAGGGAATATAAAGAATACGAAATCACATCAAGGAAAGCTTTGGGGATGATCCAATAATTAATAAAGGATTAGGGTTCTCAATTGAATATCCTCTCATGAAGGTTCCCCTAGATTGGTTCTCAAAATAACCCAAGGTAAGTTCACAGAGGGTAAGGGAAACATGGAATTAGTAATTCAATATCAAGAATGGCATTGGGGAGGATTAGAAATAATAGGGTTCCCAATTGGATACTTTCTCATGAGGGTTACCCAATGTGGATATTCTCTTATGAGGGTTACTGAAGGGTTTCCTTCCAAAATCTCTCTATTAAGGGTTTCCAATGGTCCAATGAACATTAGGGATCAACTCCTTAATCATGAGGACACAAGGGAAGGTCATGGTAATGGTATAAGACCTTCCCCACAATCATAAATTTTGTAGAAAAAACAATACATGGGAGTAATCAAGAATTCAGGTAAGATCAAAGAAATAAGAACATCACCATATGGTTCAAGAATATAGAGTGAATGGGGGATTCACTCTATGGCTAGGAGAAACAAAGAAGAGGTCATTACAGTAGTGTAATACCCTTTCTCATAATCAGAAGATCAGAAGTAAAGAAGAAAGAATGAATGAAAGAAAAAACAAATTGATTACTAACCTTTTAGAAGAGGAACCGATGAAGAAACTCGAACAGATGCTTGAGGATCTTCCTTGGCTTTGGAGGAGAGGTTCTAGGGTTCTTCCCACGTTCTCCAGAGGCTTAAAACTGATTGTGAGTGAAAAACATGGAGTTCCCCCCTTTAAATAGCATAAAAAGTCTTAAAATTACCAGGATTTCCAATTTTAGCCTTGCTGACCCTGTTGGTCAATTGGTTGGTCGACTGGCAAGTTGACCAATTAGTCGACCAACCATGACAGCAACTCCATTTTAGGGAATTGATGGTCTAGACTTCATTATTTTTGCATGAGCTTCATACAACACCTCAAACAACATACCTAGCATTGAGGGATACCTTCAAACCATGTCCAGATAGGCTTTAGGTCCAACAACCAGGCTCTCCTTCATCAATGTGCAGCTTCTTCTCCAACTCAGACAAGGTTTCTAAGTATAGAACACCATCATCAATATCCATGGGTTCGAGATTAAGCACCATGTCTTCTACTGAGATGGCCCATAGTTGTCTTCTACTTTCACTTCGGGTCTTAGGTCCTACAAACAACAGGGTTTCCGGGTTAGGGTTAGGGCTAGATTTCACAATGGCCCATCTATTACTCACCTTATGTTTGCAGATGACTGCTTCTTGTTCTCAAAGTTGAAGATAGAATCTGTGAGCAACTTGAAGGCATGCATTGATATTTATTGTAGGGCCAGTGGTCAAGCTGTAAATCTCAAGAAACCAACCTTGGTCTTCAGCTCAAACACTCACCAAAAATTTCGAAGGTGGTTCGGTAGAGTCCTAAAGATACCCTATGGTGAAGGTCCATCTAAATACCTTGGACTTCCCACGGAATTTGGCATATCAAAGAAAAAAAATATTTAAAGAAGTTGGTGGACCGAGTTGAGAAGAAATTCCAAGGCTGGAATAATGCTTTATTATCTCAAGCAGGTCGAGAAGTCCTGCTAAAGTCAGTGGCTTTTGCCATACCAAGTTACCAAAGCTCGCAATTCAAACTTCCAGTAGCAACCCATGATTTTTATTGGGGTAAAAAGGAAAATGGATCTAAGATCCATTGGATCTCTTGGGAGAGATTGAGCAAACCAAAAACAAAAGAGGGGTTGGGCTTCAAAGATTCTCAGATCCAAAACAAAGCTCTTCTATGTAAGGTTGCGTGGAGGATTCTCTAGTAGCCCAAAAGTCTTTGGGCCCAGGTAATCAAGAATACATATTTCCCAAAGAATAGTTTCCTTGAAGCAAAGTTGGGTCAGCATCCATCATGGGCTTGGCGCAGTGTGATTGAGGGCAGAAATCATTTGATGAATGGGATTTGTTATAAAGTAGGCGATGGAACCAGTGTTCAAATCTGGGATGATCCATGGATACCTTCAATTCCTGGTTTCAAACCAAATACCCCGAAGCATCTCAACTGTAATACTCTACTTGTAGCAGAACTGATTGACAAAGAAAACAACTGCTGGAACTACCAAATCATTGAAGCTCTGTTTGAGGAGAAAGATGTAATAGAAATTCGGAAGATCCAGCTTAGCCTATTCAGCAAAGAGGATACTTTTTTCTGGTCTGCAGCTAGGAATGGCAACTTCTCAGTGAGGTCAGCCTACAATTTGATTTTGGGAGAAGAAGAAGAAAAGAAAAAAAAAATAAGCTGTCATCCTCAAAAGTGCACACTTGGGATGAAGTCCCAGATAGTACATGGAAGAGTATTTGCGGCTGTCCAACCTTGCCAAAAATTCAGCAATTCTTATGGTGAGCATGTGCGTGTGGACTGCCTACAACCCAAGCCCTGCAGCACAGAAATATTCCAGTGGATTTGATTTGTATGAGATGTGGGAAGGGTCCATAATCGGTTGAACATGTTCTTCTTAAGTGTGAATTTGCCAGAACAGTCTGGTTCGGATCTGAATTAAGCCATAAGGAAAAACAAGAGCAGATGATACATGAGTTCATTGATTCGTGGGGTGTCTTCAAAGAAGAGAGTAGAGAGAGTTACAACTGGGTCACTAGGAAGGCCTCTTTCTTGCTGTGGTACCTCTGGATAGCTAGAAATGACCTCATCTTCAACAATAATACTTGGCAGCCTATTGAAGTAATCACCAATGTAGAGAGAGCTCATAAGGAATTTATGGATGCCCAACCAACCTCCACTCTTAGAGACTCTAATCCTCCCCATCGCAGGTGGAGTAACCATTTTTCATTTCATTTCTTTATTATATGATTCGTTCACTCTAGAATTTCGATTTCTTGTTTAGAAGTCGAATCCTATAATTTGATTAGGCTAGTACTCTAGGGCGTTGCCTATGAGAACATTTACTCTTCTCAGACTTTGTGGTGTCTTAAGTTCGAAAGTTCTCGCGTCCACACTTAATGCGTTGCTGTGCCACAATTTATCAGAGCATGTATAATGTTTTGGACTGCGTTTTCTTTTTTAATCTACTTTGATAGTGAAAGTTTAAATTTTTATTAACTTTTATTCGCGAGTCAGTGCGTCTTTATTTTCTTTGTAAATGGTTCGTTGTCATTTAGTCTTATCATGTTATTCACATACTTCCCTGGTTGGAAATTAAAATTCTCTCAATGTTGATGTCATCCTGGGATGTTAGATGATGAACTGCCTTGGACTGACCCAAACTCAGTTGGGTTTCGATATAGGGATGAATTGATTCCAATTTGAGTCTTGGGCATAGTAGGATACCGGGAATTTCTTTTTAAATTTTTTGGTAAAAGCATATTATTTAATCAGTTTTAGGAAGTGGGATATGTCTGCAAGAGTTATAGTTGGTTAGAAATAGTAGGAGATTGTTAATTTGATGAAGCTTGTTTGTAGTTCATTATGTCCCTTTTGTTAGTTTGATTTTCTTCTGTTAAATAGCTTGTATCAAGATGCAATCTCATATTGAATAGAATGAGTTGAGCTTAGGTTTTCAGACTTGGGAGGCTTTGTGTGTGTGTGTGTGTTTACTTCCTTAACAATCCCTTGGCGCTCCCTTTTACCCCCTTTTCTTACGTGGTTCTTACACTCTTTTCCTTCATATTCTTCTTTGTACTCTTTGTGAAGCCCATCATAATAGATCATCACCACAAGGTTCTGTACCAACTTAATGTTAAAGTAGTGGAAGGCCCATCTACTTGCCCATAAATCTTCTTCTTCCCTAGCTTTCTCTTTCGTCACTATCTATATAATCAATATTATCATTAGCACCATCCGATGTGGGACTAAACAAATATGGCAAATTAGGTTACCTTGTAAATGCTGAATTGCCAAATCCTTGGATTGGAATCTTTACATCCAAACGAGTCTTATAGAGGTAAGAATCAAACAAGAGTCCTAAAACAAAACTAGGGAGATGGAGTTTTAACGTTTTTGAAACTTATGTAAATAATATATTGTATTATGTTATTTGTTTTTTTAAACCTGTGGAATACATATTGGGTAGAATTTGTAATCGCATAAATCCCAATGGAATAGTTTCTTGACAATGAGTAGAATTTGTACCTTTTTTTAATTTATGATTGAATCAAGGTACCTAAGGCAACCACTTCGAAGAAACTTCTTATCATCAAATTTCACTACCTCATTGTCCGCCCGATCATGACCAAAGTTATGAACTAGATATTCAATCTTTGTTCTACTTAGTTTAAGGCATTTTGACCTCTTCACATTTAATCTCATTATTTTTTCCTCTTTCCCTATTTTGTATGTTGATCCAATTTTTGTTGTTTCAGGTACTCCATGGAAAATCAACAGTTGATTCCATTTTATGCATGTCTAGTGCTCCTTATTCAATCAGTGGTGTTTTTGACTGGTGTACATTCTTCATTTCTTAATGATGTAAATGGGTAGTTTGCTTGTTCCATTATGTTTCCCCTGATAAAGCAACAGTTTTTCGCAATAGGCTTTGCAACTTCTCTTATCTGCTCACCTATTGTATACTAGTTGGAGTCTTGGAGTACTTATCTATGCTTCAGCTGCTTGTAATATTGTGGTACATTGCATTACTGTTTTCTAAACAATTGATTAGGGTCCTGTCTTGCTACTTTGTCTCCACAAGGTGGTAGTTCAGAATGGATTTGTCGAGTGATTTCAGTTAACTTCATAAACTAAATAGTTTAACTATTTATGACCAGATGTTTTATGAGGAAATGTTGGAAGGTTTGTTAGACTTTGAACATTGTCTTTGGTTGTTGACATGTTAAAGATATCTGATTCGTTGGCAGCAAAAGATTCAATTATGTATTGATGACAAAGAAAAGATAATAAAAGTTGGATAATACTGTTTGTAATTCACAACTTATGATGGTTGGTTATGCTTATAATTATGATCTTGTATTGCCTTGAAATTAATATATGTAACCATTCTATCAAACATAAATCATAGATTATAGTCCTAGGCTAAACATAATCATAGATTTTATTTTGTTGACTTGTTGTATATGTAACCATTCTATCAAACAATTATGTATGCTGATGATTCTATGCCTATATGCAATATAGTTTGTACTTGTCGGAAGTAGTCATTGGTTAGTATACTTGAGTATAAACTTTCAGTGGGTTTTTTTTTGGGGGCAAAATACTAGTTCCATTGTGTTTATTATGCTTTAAATAGGCAGGAGACAATAAATCAGATGAAATAGACGTCTTATAAGGCCTGAAACCTAGGGTCAAAATTTAAAAAAAAAATCATATGTTTCAACTGAAATTTCGTTCGAAACCTAAAAATTTCGGCCTTTTCTTGGGTCGAAATCCTGGTTTCGACTGAAATTTGTTCCTTGCTATTGGCATGGCACTTTTTGAAGCACAATATATGAAGAAGTTTAGGATACCTCTTAATGGGATGACTCTTCATTAGGGCCAGGACTTGTGCTAAAAACTTGTGAAAATGTTGATTTGATCAGAGAAATAATCAAAGCAGCTAAATCCAGGCAAAAAAAAAAAAAAAAAAAAAAAAAAAAACGATGCAAAAAGTCTGGAAAGGGAAAAAAAGCTATGCAACAACTGGAAAAAGTGTCTTGAATTTGCAGATAAAATATTCCTAAAGTCTCCCATTAGAGGAATCATGGGATTTCGGAAGAAGGATAAGTCACTAAATTGGCCTGAGACATATTGGTCCATGTGAGATGCTCACCAAAGTTGGACCAGTGGCATACAAGTCAGCTTTACCTCCTTAGCATCAATCACGATGTTTTCCATGTGTCAATGCTTTGAAAATATGCCCCAGTTCCGACACGCATCTTGATACAGTAAGTACTTCAACTTGCTTCAGACTTGAGTGTCTAGATATGCCAAAGTCAGATCCTAGACTGAAAGGAGCCCAAGCTTTGAAATTGTACCATCTCAGCTGGAGTGATAATTCAGATAATGAAGCATCACGGAAAGATGAAGTAGAAATGAAAGTTAAGTATCTAAATCTCTTTCGATTATCAGGTACATCAAATTTGGAGGACAAAATTTCTTTTAAGATGGGATAAATGTAGCACCAACACCCTGAAATTCTGGTCTAATTTGAACTTTCCATTTTTCATTTTTCATTTTTTATTTCAGATTGCATAACATATAATCACAAAATTATGTGATTTATACTAAGAACTGCTCAATTTGGTATGAATAACATAAAACACAAGAGAGTTACAGACACTGACCACACCACCAGCAGCAACCACTACTGCAGCTGATAAAAGGAGGATGAGGAGAAGAAAAGGAGGGGAAAAGTGCAGTTAAAAACAAAGGGAAAAAGGTTCAGCAGGAGAGAAGATGAATGGGAAGAATAATATACTGCAATCAAGGTGTTGCTGGAAGAACAAGGAGGATGGGGGACATTTGTATGGAGAGAGAGAAGAGGAGGGGGAGTTGACTCAACAGTGGAACCAAGATCTAAAAAAAAAAAAAAAAGAATAGAGGAGGAAGAACAGAAAAATAAAATATCAGGAAAAGAGAGCTTGAGAAAAGCCGAGGTTGCACTTGTCATGAGAGCCATGTTTGTCATTGCCAGTGTCTCTAGAGAAGAAGACTGGGCAGATATGTGACTAAAACAATCAGAATAATGATGGAAAAAGAAAATCAGATAATAGTCAGGATCGGAGGAGGGGAGCAAGAAGAACAAAGAAATTAAACTCACTTGCTACAGAGAAGAAGAGAACCTACCAGATAAAATAGGAGGTTTAGTAGCCAGGTTTGCCTTCACCGGACTCGCTGGAGCTGGAACTTGAGCCAAAAAAAAACTATCAGAATAAAGAAGAAAAGAAAAACAGAGACTGGTTAAAGTCGGAAGAGGGGAAGAAAAAGAAGAACAAAGAGAAAAATGATTAACAAAGAAGGAGAAAATAACGTACTGGGAGCCAAGTTTGTGGTCATTGGGGTTGCTGGGGCAGCAATTGTGGGTTTCATTTGGATGCTAGGGCAATAGCTCTGGCAGAAATCAAGAATTTCTCATCTTCCGTTGAGCAAAGGTATGAAGCCAGCAGTACCCATAGTCAAGGGTTTTCGTTCAATATACTTTTGCCTTTAGGCGCCTTTTTTTTTTGGGTGAAAAGTGTGATACATACATATATATAGAAAAGTTACAATGGAAAGCCTTCTTGTAGAACCTCTTTAGAAAGAGGGCTAAGGAGAATCCAGGCAAGGAGGGCATCCTCTCCTAACCAAAATCCTTAACAGGAAAAAAAAGAACAATTACTGATGTGAACACAGGAACCCGCTGGTCCGAAACCCTAAGTGGGGCCCTAGGATGGATCCAAAAAGCCACCATAGGCTGGCCGAACCCTACAAGAGGGGTATTTTGGGCATTATAGCCCTTATTTCAGATTTTCTCCTGTCAGTCAGAGTCTCACTTGGATTTGTATTGAGTCTTTAGTAGTTAGTTGAAGTTATGTTTGAAAGAGTCCAGTTTGATGTAAGTTGGTTGCTTTTCTTAAGATATCTAATTAGCATGGGCTTAAATCGATAACTTAAAAGTAGGTAATGAGGTTCCAATCCAAGGACTGGAATCTCGTCGTAATTAGATTCTTTTTAAGTTTAGATTAGATCAGAGTCCAATTTATTATGTAATGGAATCCTTATCTAATAAGGTTCTCCTATGTTGAGTCTGAGTCTATTATTTTTGGCTATAAATAGCCTCTTCATTGGAAGTTATTTTCAGCTTTTGATGAATAAAGAAATTGAGTGTTATTGCCTGGGTGTGGCAAGGTTTGTTTGAGGGGGACCCTGTGGTTGTCTAGAGGCATTTGGTTTTCTGCACTCTTCAAGAACATTCAAGTTCTGATTTCAGTTTCGCAGATCCAACGATCATCTTCAACCTTCAACCATAAACTCCAGCAACGAAAGTCAGTCTTCAATCTGCATAGTCGAGTCCAGATTAGTCCCAGGTAAGCCCAACAACCCTACAACCCATCGCAGACCTCCGCACCCTTGTTTAGTTCTTGTGTAACCCATCTGATGAAATCATGACGCAATGTTAAAGGATCCAATTCAAGTGCCAGTTGGGCTGTTACAATAGGTTGAGCTAATAAATTCAAAGACGCGGTTAATGGACTAATTCAAGCTACTTAGGCTCAAGCCAACTCATGGAGGCCCATTGAAGGTGTTGACCAAGTTTCTTAAAGATGGAATTCCATAATTCAAATCAGATCAATTGAATTCAAAGGAAGTTTCTTTGTTATGTTTTGACCCGAGTTATTTTACCTGATTTGGAAGTTGAACCCACACCGACATATTTTGATGGGTGACTTGAATGATCCATTTGCGGAGATCTGCGGTGGAACCGGATGCCCAAGCCTGAAGCCCACCACTGATCTTGGTCTGTGGCCTCACAGTACAGTATGACCTGACCCAATTGGAGTTCTCTCTCTCTCTCTCTCTCTCTCTCTCTCTCTCTCTCTCTCTTATGTTCACCTACCACATTATTGAGAGATTTGGAATTTTCGATTAAGGTTTTGGGTAAGAGTTCTTGTAACACCAATCTTGGTGATTGCTTGTGAGATCTCCTTCTGTTCTTCTTCTGCATAGTGGAAAAATTCTTCTTCTTTGCCCTTGGACATAGCATATCACATCGGTGTATGAACCACATTAAATCTCTTTGTGTTTTCGTTTTTGTGTATCTTTCGATTCGCTTTTTCGTGATGTTTATTTTAACATTCTCTAATCACTTTCCTTGATTAGAGAGAGCAATAAATTGCCATACCTACTCAGCTCTATATTTTTGGACAATAACATAAATTAGAGCATGATTGGAAAATTACCTTTTCTTTTTGGTCAAGGATGGCGTACATAATGGAAGGATATATTGCCTGTGGTTGACTTCCCAAAATATGGCAATTGATTGTTGTTTGTCTCTTCCTTTTTTTTGGTATTTCCTTTTTATTTAATTTCTACTTTCTTTTCTCTTCAAGATCATGTTTTCTTTTCTTTGGAAGATCTTCTTTCCTTTCTTTGAGGCTATCAACTTATTTAATTTAATTGGAATTCTTATGAAGACACAATAGTTTTATTACAAATTTGAGAGTTTATATTCTCTTTGGTTTTTGACCAACTTATTGAACTTATCGGATTTCTGTGGCGTTCAATTCAAGACTTATCAATCAACCTTCCACAACTGATTGTGGCGTCTCCACATACTAAGGTTCTTTCTTCATTATAAGCAACAGGTCGAGGTTTCACATCCAAATCCTTTTGAAGAAGGGTCTTGGGTTCCTTATGCGATTATCGTGTCTCGTATTCCTTGGTGAGGTTTGCATCACCATCCCCACCTCCTGCCTTGCTGCTACACCAGACCAGCTGGCTCCCCAGCCCCTCCCGACACCCCCAGTCCCTTCCCTAGCCCCCCACGACCCTGTTGAGCTTTCCTCACCCTATCCCTACCCTACAATTCATTCCCTTTCCCTCTCAAGTCCCAACCCTCTCGGACTCTTTCTCTCAGTCTATCTTCTTGCGGCAGGAAAAAAAAAAAGAGAAAAAAAAAAAAATGAAAAGAGAAGAAGAAAAAGAAAGAGAAGAAAGCAAGAGAGAAAGAAAATCAAGATTCTTGAAAGAATATTGGGGTTCTTTCAAGAATCCAGCAAGTAGATTCCCCACCCTTGCCACAAGTCCCTACCCATCCCTCCCTTTACCGCAAGATTCCCCGTCTCTCCTTCCCTTATCCAGAATACTTCTCATCCCAATTGAATAGTCAGTTTCCTTTCCAAGGGATTTCTTGGTATCCCTACTGATATTTTACTTACCCTACTACCTAGTAAAGGATTCCATCCCCTCCCCTAATTTTCCCTTTTATCCAAAACAGTTACTGTATAATTTTAGGTTGATCCTTTCCAACCCCTAATAGTTTTAAAATCACCCTTAGTTCCTTAGATCTTTCCATTAAATTGCTGGAATTTCCTGGGCAAACTTAAAGTCTAGGAAAGGGATATTTAGGAAAATTACCTCAATACCCTTTAGCCCTAGACGTGGTTTAGATCAATTACAATCTGTCATAAAATGTGCTGCCGCATCCCTTTGAATCAGATTAACTAGCTATTTAGGGAAATGGATAGAAGCACACCAAATGGAGCGAACAGATTTAAAATAATGAAATAGCACCTTGACAATAAACAGCGAGGTGCCTTGCCCCCAAGATCTCTGCTGGGACATCAAAGGCTGGGACATCAAAGGCAGCGCTTTGACAACTATGATTTGGACTGATGTTTTGGTTAGGTCCTTGAGTTGTTGAACTCCTCCCATTTCATAGCTGTTGGAGTTCACATGAGATCAGAGTTTCACATTCCATCAGGCTGCTGGTTTGTCACTAAACTAGCTCTGTTTGAAGGATGGAGATAATGTTCCTCTTCTGTTAGATAATCTCTTGTTTCTATTTACTACACTCTCCTCCCTAGGCTCCCTCTCTTTTTCAGTTTGTTCTTTATTTTGTTTCACTTCCAAGTTTACCCTCAGTCAATAAATACTAATTCCATTTATAACCCATCTACCAAGTAGCGTCGAAGACTGTTGGTTATTTTCTAATTGATACTCCCCTTTGTGATTTCAATCTATTTGCTCTTTTTCCATTAATGCTGTCAGTTGAGTTTTCTATTACCTGGGTGGGTCATAATGAACTTAAATAGGGTTTTCGATTTGTATCATCCTAGGGACTCCTAAATTGATAAAGTTGAAGTAAGCAGTTGCTTGGATGCGTGATACTGCTATATTATGGTAGACCATGATTTGTCAAGGTTTCCACTATCCAGGCATGTTGGTTTGCCTAGGCACTGAGGCTACTAGGGGACCATCCTGACAAGCATGCTCTAGGAAAATCTTCAGTGTCTTTGTCCAACTGTTTTTAAATTCATCTTCACCTAGAGAAACACTGATATGTTGCATTTTGATTTTGTTTGCTTTATCGATGTTGTTTGTCACTTATAAATCTTCGTTGTCTTTGTCCAACTGTTTCTGAATTCATCTTCACTTAGAGAAACACTGATATGTTGCATTTTGACTTTGTTTGCTCTATTGATGTTGGTTGTCATTTATAAACTAATGACTCTTCACTCATTTCCTTTATTCGCTTCTAACCTTGTATCTATTCTCTTTCATTATTTCAGGTAAGTGGAAGTAGTCTAAATGTTGATCACAACAGAGACCAGACTATCAGCTCCTTGGGATATTCTTGGAGATATCTTATGGATTCATACTTTGAGAAACATACTAGCCTTTTGGATGCTGATTTTCATGATTTCTTAGCACATGAACTTCCCCTTGGCTTCTGTAAAGGGCTGCCACTTGATCTCACTTCTATGCTAAAGATGTCAATATTGCAGCGTCATCTGATTGGTGAAGGTTCTCATCGCCATATAATTTCCTCTTTCAAAATTAGTTTCCAGCCAGGGATCATAACTGAGCTGCCTATTCACTCTTGTGATGCCATAATCATTGAAAGACTACCCTCCGGAGTTTTTGCGGATCCATTTGAGTTAAAACATCTTGTTGACCATGGTGGTAAGGGATCTTATCTTTCTAATGCCAGGTAAGTGAGAATTGTCTGTGACATAATGTGTTAGAATGCCTTGTTGCAGTTTTCAAGAATGTTGCTGTTTTAGGAGACACGAATTTGGAATTACCTTCTGCACTTTCCAACCGGTCCACTGTTGAGGTTCACATAAACATTAGTCACAACATTTTATCAATACGTGAGGAAGGGATTGCATTGAAGATAAAGATTCCATTACATGCACGATATCCAGTGAGTTTGCAAGACACCAATGCTATTGCTCTTTTTTTTCTTCCCCTTGGAATGAAAATAAAAACTTCAATTAAACAGACGTACAAAATACAGTAGCATCAAGAATTACATATTTTCCTGAGCCAGAAGGACCCAGGTCTGCACCTAATAAATTGAACTTGATAGAATGAACACTTCTTGATAGTCTAATGAATATGGTAGCCTGAGTTCGTCCTGGAACAGTCAGGGGCCTCTAGATCACAATAATATTGAAATGGTCCTCTGTTCATCGCATACTTCCATTAACAGCCTTGTATGACACGACTAATTTAATTGCTAGACCATCAAGAAGAATTGTATTTGTGGTTCTGCCTTATCCTTGAAAGCAAGTGGTCCATCTCAATATTTTGTTTTTCTTTCTTTGTTAAAGAAGACATTTCATTGAAATCCTTTAGAGAAATTGCAACCAGAAACATTTTAAAAGCAGAGAAAAAACTGGAAATAAGGAGCCACAGGAAGATAGTTCCATGCCTGAGCCTCCTGTTGCAGGAGAATCAGCATTACAGTTGCACTCTCTTAGAGTATGAAGATAGGAGATGAAATCAACATCATTCGAGGTGAGCTTGCAATCTTTGATTATGCAAGTTGATCACCATGAAACATTAAAATGTGTGCCTCTTACTAGGTTAATAACCATCAGATTATCCCCCCTGATGCAGAGTCTTCTGATGCCGCACTGTTGGGCTTGTTGGAAGGCATGCCTGATGGCTAGTGCTTTAAAAACACATGCTTGAGTAACTCCAACCCCTTTTGTGGAGTAACAAAGAACCAAAGTAGTCCCTTCAAATCTTACAAATACCTCCAGTCCTGGATTAGTGTGACTTGCTTTATCAACATTAAATTTGATCATTCCTGGGAGGTAGGGTGCCATTCCCAAGTGTAGCACTGGAAGAGGGGTTTCCTTTAACCAGAAATTGTTGGAGAAACTCTTCAGCCAACAAGATTGCCTGCCTGGATAGGACTCAAGCGAGTGTTTCCGGTTGGGAAAAAGCAGCATTCTATAACTAACCACAGCTGCCACAATGAGGTGGTCTTCCGAACAGCCCCTTTCTTTTTTGCCCAGAGAAAGAGAATTTTATCCGTAGCTCTCAAATCAGACTTTCAGTTCCACGTGTGTTGGATTGTGTGGTTTAGACTTTAGAACATAGTCCAAGAACTTGATCCTGGAGGCCGACTTGGCATTCTTCGGCTAATTTTTGTCTTGTTAATGTGAAAGCCATTTTTTCAGCATAAGAATAAAATTGTAGTACATTCCAGAAATTTTCCTCATCATGAGATATTACCCTTGGGGATACAAAAGTCTGTCCATGGATTAATACTCTGACCATCACCAATTTGGATGTACAGCCCTTGTGTGAGTGGTGCTGCACTTATAGCTAGATTTCCAGGTCCCAGAAAAAGCTTGATAGGGGAGACATGAAGGATATCTGTGTTTGGGAAGCATTTTTCCTTCATAAGCAGTCTCCCCAGAGAGTATTGGAAGGATTTAATAATCTCCAATCTGTCTTGGCTATAAGAGCTTGATTCATCTTTTCTGACTTCTTGATTTTCAAACCATCACATCCCCTTGGTTGACAAATCAGGTCCCAACTAATAGTGGGAAACTGTGAGTCTTCCCTGATTGATAAAAAATCTTCTTGCAGAGGCCTCCATCGTGTGATGCATTGAGGCTGGGAGCCTGAAGGGGGACATGTATTAAAGTGGCACTGACGAGGAAAGGATTGTGTAAGAATTATTTTACCTGCTGGACTCAGAAATTTAGCCTTCCAAATCTGTAGTTTCCTGTCAACTCTCTGTATGAGCTTCTTGAGTTTACCAGGGATCATAGGAATGCCCAACTAAATATCAGATTCAGATGTAGGAATGATGTGGAAGTGCTCAATTGTCTCTCTTAGACTGCGGGAACAGTTGGGTTGTAATGGACCCAAGTTTTTGTAACATTAATATTGACCGGAGGAGCAATAATGCTGAAGGTTTTCCCAGAAGGCCCGACCGTCTGATGTTGATGCCTGACCATTTAGAGTGAGGTCTTCTTGCAGGACATATGAGACAAGATTTCATTGCTTGAGATCCTTATCCCATTTAGCACTGTGATTCCATAGCATCATTCAGGGGTGTAGAAACTAGAAAGGTCTTGTGCACAGAGGAAAAAGTAGGGGGACACTAGAGTCTCACGTTGGTTGATGTCCTCAGGAGAGCATATGGTAGGATTCAAATGTGAACCATTTAGTTGTCTGATAGGGTGGGTCAACATTATAAAGCTCTTCCTCTCCTAATTCCTCCTCTTATCTGTTCCAATTTGGAAGCTCTTCCTATAGATTATGAAAAGATTGGCCTGTAAGATGTGAGATGATGAATCTGATGCAGCACAACCAGTTGCTGTTCGAGATACAGTAACGTGAATAGTATAACCTGGGAGATTATTCTTCATATTTGGTTGGCCCCAAGTCCAACTTGCAAGGAGATAAACTGGGAGATCCTTGTTTTTCGTGGAAGTTTTAAATATAATGTAGATATTATTAAATTTTTTTTGGGATAATTATTTAAACAAAATTTTAGTTTGGGTTCAGAAGATTGTGGATATTCCCTAAGGAAAGAGAGTTTTGAATCAATGTTAAGAGGACCCCACTGCCCATTTCTATCTTGATGCTTTGGTAAGAATTCTGATCACCTATCCATGGAGTCAATACATTTTGGGCAAGCTGGTGAAGTGATGTCTAGAAGTTGCAGACCTAAAATAAGCAATGTAGCAGTCCAATGCTTTTTTTTTGGGTGGGGGTGGGGGGGGGGGGGGGTTTACAAAAGGTGAAACATGAGTGCTTGATACGCCCCTGATTACACAAGTGTATCAACGAAAGAAGAAACAGAGAAGAACAGCAGAAACATTGGCTGGAACAGGGCAGAACATAGGTGAAACAGGGGAGATGTGGTAGCTACACCAGCAGCAGGTGTAGAGGAAGGCCAAGTGGCAACCCAGGAGTGGGCAAATACCACCATTTTTAGTATGCACTAAAAGACAGAACTGTAGGCCAGATGGCAGCAGGACATTGGATAAGAGAATCAAGTTTGTTAGAGTACCAGGGGATGGGAGAATAATATAAGGGGAATAGCCGAATAGTAAGGGGGAGAAGGAAGAGAAAGGCAAGTTGATCTTGCGGGGAGAGGGAGCCTCTCAGGAGAAGGGTATAACCTTCTGGTGTTAGTTGCAGCTTTACCTTATTTCTGTTTTATCATTCCAAGAATTAGTTAGCAGATGAATAGAGTCTGTTGTAGTGGTTCAAGTTGGATTGTCGTCTTAATATATATGCAATGATATTCAACTTCCTCATCTGTTCATGTTCTTTATTTATCAATCTGAGTAATCTTTGCTGGTGTTGAGGAGTTTGGTAGGGAGATAAGTTAGGCTAGTGAGAAGGGGTCCTAACATTCTGGTATCAGAGCACGTCGACTCAGGGAATGATAAGAAGTAGAATGGAGTCCAGAGTTGAATTATTGGAAGACAGTGTGAAAGACCTGCAAACCCAACTCGCATTGATCGACTCGAAAATAGACAAGGTAGAACAAAGTCAGGTGGCATTCATGAGTGAACTGAGAACATACCTGGCAAAGGGAAAAGCCCTAGAGATCGATAGTCCATCGCCTGAAATTACTATGGGAAGGCAGGCTGAAGCGGCACCAACATCCGTGAGGGATAACTCGCAGAGTGCTGTCGTACAAGAGACACCGCAGACCACAACGTCCTTAGGGCGTCGCGATTTCTTTTCGAGGTATCTGGAGTTACCTATTTTCAATGGCGAAGATCCAAATGGATGGTCGGCTAGAGCGGAGAGATATTTCGGGCTGCAAGGGCTCACCGATGCAGAGAAGTTACAGGCAGCGCTGATTTGCTTCGAAGGACCTGCAATCGGGTGGGTACAATTCCGAGAATTACAAAATCCCTTCCATACGTGGGAAGAGTTGAAGCAGGAGTTGCGAAAGCGATCATGGAATTGCGGCAAGGATTAAGTCAGTTCAAGTGAGAAAGCCAGAGTCTCAACCTTGAGGAATAAATGCTTAAGGAGAAAGAAGACGAAGAAGCGAATGTTCTTTTGGAGTTAATGCAAGAGAGTAATGGCTGGAATTTCTCAGTCTTACCTTTGCTCAGGCATAATGATGATATATATAACTAGTTGGTACCTAAATTGATGGTGGATGCTCCATAGCCCTTATATGAGCGTGGCTTAGACGAAGGGTGGAGATGACTTCTTGGAGATGCTTGCTCAATAAGCTAAACCATGTGTGATCCTCTCGACAGCTGGAGATCTTGTTGATGAATTAAGTGGTCAGCATCAGGTTGATCCTGATGTGACACCAGCCCACAGTTGGGGGGACAAAAGGTGTTGATGCAATACTTGAGGCAGACTTTGGACGAATGAGAAACTTCCTCACTAGCGATAAACATTTAATGATTCCCAGCGCATTCAATGTTGTGATTTACGTCTGGATAAGGATACACTGAATCTCTTATCTACGCTACTTTTGCCGGGAAGTCGTATGAGGACAGCTGTATGTCACTACATGGTTTTCTTTGCAGCTTCTCAATTGGTATTCCCTTTTGAGAAGTTCCAAGTTTGGAAGTACCATATGAACCATCGTGGACCAGATTTAAACCCTTGGCTTGGTCCAAATGATCTGCTCTGGTTCATTGGCCTAAATCATGATGACCATAACATTAACCCCTTAAGTCTTCATAGAAAATCTTGTTATGAAGAATTTCTTGCCAATATCCGAGGCCTTGAAGGCAGGAACTTGCTGAGAAATGGAGAAGTCTTTCTGAGAAGTTGCAAACGTCTTCCAACGGATGAGCTGAACCCCTTGAATATGAATCTCAAAGAAAAATCTAATTCAAAAGAAGTAGAACGAAAACCTACCGACAGACGATCTTCAGTGCAGATCCAAGGCGAATTTGTTGTGGGACTCAAAGAGGTCTCGAGCCATCGAGAGCGTCCTTGCTAAAGCAATAGGGTTTCAGAGTGAGAAAAGAAGAAAAAAGATGAGGTTTTCATAAAAAGATGTGTATTGTCCACTTTACCCTCGTCTTAACTTAAAATTTTTATGCAAATCTGCATAAATGAAGAGAATAAAATTCTCATTCATAATAGACAAAAAAGTCTATTATGGATTATTGGGGTTTTTCTATTGTCTTAAATAAAAATAAAACTAAGAATGGATGCCAAACACTTTAAAATAAAATAAAATTCTAATAATTGAGAATGAGAATAAATACCAAAAAGAGCCCCAGAGATGTCGTGGGTTCCAAGAGGCGCCTGCAGCTACTTCAAAGAGTGGTATTCTGCAGTTTTCTAAAAATTGCAGCTAGTGTCTTCAAGTATAAGTCATCACTCATCCATAGCCTATCCCAGCCCTTCAAACCCTGGATTTTAGAATCCTAGCACTTCCCTCCATCATAGACAACCCCAACCGCACTCAACCCCTGCAGCACCCTGAGGATCCCTCCCCCTTTTATTACTAGTTAACCCCATCCCTCTTCTAATGCTAAAACTACAGTTATATCCCCGCCTCTCACCTTTTCTTCTGCTTTTCTTCTTTTCAGACCTGCGGCAGCTTGGCAATTTTCCTTGATTTAAACCCCAACCGCCAGCAGCTTAGTTTTGCAATTAAGAGTCCTGTCTCTAGGTCTAAACGCTTGCCCTTTTAGGATTAAACTTTAAAACCATTCCCCTACCTTCGATACTAAACTTTAAAACCATTCCCTTTTTAGGATTAAACTTTAAAACCATTCCCCTTCCTTCGATACTAAACTCCCACACCTAAAACCCTAAAATTCTGCTACTTATCTTCAATTTTAGGAAACCCTAACCCTAGAATCCTTCAAACCCTAATTTACCAAAACCTAACTTCAATTACAGATCTGAAACTGCTATTACAGCAAGGTTTAGTGCTTGAAAACATAAAACCCGTAAGCCTGGCCGAAACTACCCTAACTGTAGCCTATGCATACAAACCTTAAAACTATCCAAAATCCATCCTCCGAAAGTATTTTCAGCCCTAGAAGACTGCTGATTCTCAGGGAAGAGTATCTTGGAGCGACTTGGTTTTAGAGACACTCAAAACAATTAAACCCTAGATCCTAGTTCACATCATAGTGATTTTAGTTCCATCCTTGTCATGGGGATGCAAGTCCACAACACTTGATGCTTATGAACTTCATGTCTGCGTGGTGGCTGTTTCTGGCCAACCAGCCTCAGATATAAACCCTTCCTGTTTCTTGGATAGTCTCCCCAGCCAGTGCCTTTGCCACTCTCATCTTCTATTGCTCTGGTGCTCAGACACATCTTGTCAATGTAGGAATAATCCACAATCCCAGCATTTGCAATATCTATATTGTAGGGCAGTCGAGTTCTCATTAGCACATAATCTGAAAACTTGAGTTGATTGCATATAGTACGAACCTCATGTTCTGAAGTGCTCACTGGCCCTTTAAGTTAGTCCAGCAGGTTGAGATTGGTAGGGAAATCAGATGCTGCATTCAGCAAGGACATGGAAGGAAGTTCGAAATTTTGCTGCTGAGGTGTCAGGGGCAAGGACATAGGAGACAGGACCACGGTTATTTAAAGAGAACTTGATGCAGAATTGATGACATATTTACGAAAGAAGAAGCCCATTGGGTCAGGCCCATCAAAGGCCTAAAGTTGTCACCTGAATCAGCCCATGGTTTTCATGGGCTAAGGCTGTTTTAGTGGGTTAAAGTTAGCCCACATATGTTGAACCTCATAGCCTAAGCCTAAGTGTAGTTGTTGGAAAGTCAATAAAAGGGGCTTTTGTTTGAAAATAAGAGAACTCATTGTCAAAGGAGTTCTCCTTTGTCAAGAGTTAGGTAGTAGTTGAGTTATTAATAGGTAGGTGGTGTTAGCTAGTGGTTGGATGTTGCCATTAGTGTTTATGTCTTTTTAGAATGCTATATAAAGAGACTTATGTAAGTGGTGAAGACACAACTCATCTAGTGAAATCAATTTGCTTTGTTAGCATTCCTTTTCTATGGAGACTCCTTGTGTTTGATCGAGGTAGGTTGGTGTTTGATCCAATCGATCCACCTTGCGGTGTGAAGCCCGGGTGTTACTTTGTTGTCCTTATTGTTCTCTTAATTCTCTTATATTGTTCCATCCTTTTCTTCTTTATAGTCTATTGCTGTTTTGAAGACCTATTTAGTCCTTGTTCTTAAACCAATATCCTTGTTCTACCACTCCGGTTTGGTGCCTACCTTTATATCTGAATTTTATTTATCTTAAGTCTATCAAATCTAAAGTTGATTCCCTGTGAAAGGTCCTATTTGGCTACTATTTTGATCATTCAAATACAGTACTACATTAGAACTACTTTCATAAAGCCAGTTGGGATGCACAGAGAATCACCAGTTGAAGGGAGATACTTGACAGTGCAGTGTATCCAGCGGTTGCAATCTATTGCCGAAGTCCCTTATTCAAAACAGGTCTTCCGTAGCTTGCAAACTTCGATATTCTTTGTATATTCACATTGGTTACTGCTTGGTGCCAGTCAAAGTCATCTTAATTCAAAGTCTTTGCTTAAAATTGTTTATAAAAAGCCAGAAGAAAAGGCAACTAGAAAGGATGATAATGCACAGAAAAGGAACTTATGTTAATTCTGGAAAGTATCCTGAGCAGTATCTAATGTCAGTCCTTCATTCTTCCTAAAGCCAAATAAATTTCAGGTAGATGGTATTTATCTGTTGGGTTATTGTGTTAAGAATGGAAAAATTGTGTCACACCTGAAAACAAAAATTTTCTTGCGACTTTAAACCAGCTAAAAACAAAGATTTTCTTAAACCTTAATTTAACTTTCTCTTGCAGCCTCTTGATGCGAGCGGCTATTCAGTAATTCAGATGAATCTGCCAGACTTGTTCATTAATTGCAGTATAGAAGGAGATTCCTTCCATCGAAACTGCTTATGGAAGTTGGTGACCGAGGGCTCCGAGTCAGCAACTAGCATCGTATGGAAAATGCCTTCTGGAAACATGGAACATACCAAATTTGTATCCTCTGTTACCTTTATTTCTGCTCTATCATCCGCTCTTTTGATTGTTGTAACATCAGTATATTCTTTTCTCATTAAGCTGAAGTCGAAACATCCATGATATCTTGGAATGTGCATTATGTTGCAATTAAATGTTATGATGTTATTAAATTTAACAACTTCTAGCCTGTTATTTGTGTTTTACCAAATAGAATCTTTTTCTTCTGTACTTGTTAGGCATCCCAAACATCATATGTGAACTGTCGGGTACCTCAGCTACAATATTAGGTAACTAGTTTTCTGAGTTTATTAGTAAACATACTGTGTTTATTCTAGTTTTAATCCTTGAGATATCTGTCAATTTTAGGTCAGCTAGGTCTCTTTCGAAATTTTCACTCTCCCCTTTTTTTTGGGTAGTAATCTTCACTTTCTTTATTCGATCAATTTATGATTTTCTAATACCATAATTTGATCTTAGAATTAAGATGCAAAATAATTAATTTTTGGGATAATTATTATTGCCCCTTATACTTTGGTTTTATTACTAATCAAACCCCCTTCTTTGTGAAATTACTATTGCCCCCCTCACTTCTAAAGGTGTTAAGTGGCTCTTAACATCAAATATAAAATGTCTATTTTGCCCTTAAAATTAAGAAGTAAAAAATATGGCATTACCCTCCTTTATAGAAACTATATTGCATGTCAATTATATCCTTAAAATCTTATATTTTAGAATTAGTTTTGGATTTGGTGGGACCACATACTTATAATTATTAAAACTTTCACATTGCATTTAAATTTTTTATAATCACCATGATGGAAGTTTTACAAATAATTTAGCATATAAGATCTAATTGATAGAAAATTTGGTAACATACATAATGGTCAACATATATTAGGTGATTTTTAATTTTCAGTTTTGAATTAAATTTGATATTTCTTAATATTTTAGTTTCTATTTAATTACATCTTTCTTTTATTTGGTGATTTAGTTTTAGAGAAAAAAAAAATCACATATTTCCTTTATTTGGTGGTTTCTTTTAAAAAAAAAAGTGAAATTAAAGTTAATTTATTCCTATTAAGGGTAGTATTATAACTTGAAAAAAGAGCAAATAAGTAAAAAGATAATTGCAAGGTTATTTTTGGGATTCTGAAAAAATATATAGATGCCACATCATCAATTAACTGATGGAGCTTAATGGTATGGGGCATTAGTAATTGTTGACAAAGTTAAAGGTTAGAATAGTAATTTTAAAAAGTACATGGGATAAAGTAGTATTAAAATCAAAGTACAAGGGGAGAACAGTAAATATCCCAAAATATATTCATTGAAGCAGAAAACCTATTATAGATGTGAGCAAGAAAATTCAAAAGGAAAATTCAAAAGGAAACCAAAATCTGGAAAGAATCCCACCAACGAATCAAAAGGGAAAATGAAAAAACAAAAGCCTAAATTACCAATTGCACCATAGTTGATGAGGTAAATAGCCAATACTAACCGAAAAGGAAAAACATATGTTAAGATCAACGATTATTATTTAATTTAATAGATGGTATTAGATGAAGAAAAGAAATGGAAATCATATATACCTTATATGGGAAGATTATTACCAAAGCAAGTCCATCGTCGGTTTGATCCTTGACTCCGGTTAAGAACAGTTTGACCGCGATTGGGTTTGAACAAACCGGTTTAATCACTAGCGTGATAAGGAAGGAACCTTGCGGTTTCAAAGACATGCATGATCCCGCGGAGATTGGGACAGATAACCGATTTAAAAACGGTTACTATCACTAACAAGAGTTGGCAATCGTGTAAGATGTGGCAACTGCCATAGTCATGGAACGGAGGATCGTGTGAGCAGAGGAAACCACCCACAACTCCATAAAAGGAGTTTAACCGCGAGATTTGACGATCACCAAGAAAAGGCACGAACAAATCCAACGATAATCAGGCACCTACACAGCTGAGGTAACTGGATCGTTTTCCCTTACTATCCTACTCAAATTTGGCTCTGTACTTAGCCAGAGCTTTGTGATCAGTTCCTTAACTGACTTAGCTTTCGGAGGTGACCTCCCGACCCCCACGGTCGGGCCACGTCTAACGTTGTTTTACAGGTCATTCATCAGTGCTCTAAGGGCTAAGCAGATTTTGGACGCATCAATACTATTGTGGATGTTGGTCGGTTGGTAAAACCAACATCTTTCAGTGGAGAGGTCGTGAGTTTGATCTTGTATTAAAAATGCTAGATATCATTTTGTTTTTGGACTAAAAATGACTGGAGTCAGACCTAGTCCAATGAAAAACACCCAAATTAAGAAGATCTTTTAATTTTATGCAATTAAATTAAATTTATTAATTATTATTTCTTTTCGTTTTTATTTCTTGATCCTTAAGAGAGATTTTTTTGGGGAGGCGGCGGGAGGGAGGTCCACAATTTCCACTCCAACTCCTTGGCTGAAGATCCACAATTTCCACTCCGTTCTTCAATTTTTTTTTTTTTTTTTTTGTAAACGTTCTTCACTTTTGACTTCTTACTCTATTGCTCGCATGTAGTTGTCAAGATTTGCGATAATCCTCAGCCATAGGATAATAGTATATTGAATATGAGCCGTTCGTAACAGCAAGCTATTGTATAATTTTCACTACGGTTTTATACTTAAAAATGGAATATAGGTTAAGCTACAAATCGATAGTTTTTCAGGGGATGTGACGTGGGATGTATTTGCACGCGGATTTGGCCGGAAGAGAGAAAATTAAATGTAAATTCATTTGGAGAAATTTCATTTCTTTTTTTTTTTTGGTAATCAAGCTTTCATTAATATGAAGGGGTAGGAAAGGAAATTGAACATAAACTCAGTAACCAATCAGAGGAACATGGCCAATAACTCGGGCCCTAAACCGAGTGGGCCTTCCGTGCTAGATGATCCGCAACACAATTGGATCTTCTAGAAACATAAATGAGCTTAAAGCCCAAAAATCTACTACCTATAAATTTGATGTCTTCAATTACAGGTAGTATAAATGTGGGAGGTAAGGCTGTTTCGGATAAGAAACTCACTAGAAGCTGAGAGTCGGTTTCTATCTCCACAAATTCGAAGCCATTAGCTATAGCTTCTAACATCCCTGCTCGCATGGCCTCGGCCTCCCCCTCAATCACTGATGAGAATGATTTGGGTATGGATGCTGCCACTAGAGGCTTTCCTTCCCAATCTCTGATGATAATCCCCATGCCTCCCTTCTTTGTTTTCTTTTGCCAAGATGCATCGGTATTCACCTTCACAAAAGGGTGATTTGGACGCTTCCATTCCATTCTTTCCTCTAAAATGTTTCTACTTTCAGTTGTGGCATTTTGATTCACCTTCTTGACCGATGTCCAATATTCTGAGTGTGCTTGGATCGCCATTTGCATTATTTCAGATGGTGAAAACAATGATTCTCTAATTACCCTTGAAATTTGTGCTTTCCACAAGGACCATAAGATAAAGGATATCAGACTTTTCACTTTTTCTCCTTTCTTCTTCTCAAGTACTTGTAAATATGCTCGAGTCTTCATCCAATCGGCCAATGTGGTGAATTCTCTTTGGGAGCTTCTCCATGATAATGGACTACCAAACCACACTGCTTTGGCAAACTCACAATGGAGAAGATTATGAGTAATGGTTTCTTCCTCTATCCCACAAGCTCCACAAAGTTGGTCCACTTTCATTCCCCTCTTGTTTATTTCATTGGAGATGGCTAAACTGTCATTACATGCTCTCCATAGGAAGTTTTCACCTTGGGAAGAGTTTTACACTCCCAAATATCCATCCAATTTGTTGAGTTCATCTCTTCCCAGTTATGCACCTTAGAAGAGGATGGAGTTCTTTCTTCTTCTCTTTCATTTTAATTTGGAGACATGAAAGTTATGTTTCATGGTGGAAAACACATTAGGGTTTCGTATACACTGGTTAGAGGTCTTGCCGCTGCTTTGTCCTCATCTTCTTCAGATCTTGTCATTTTCTATTCTTCTTCTTGTTTCTCTCGATCGCTCTTCCTTAGCAATGGCATTTGCAAACGTTGAGTTCAGATTATTCGTTGGTGATTCACTTGGGGTTTGTACATCCACGTTTCGTGCTTCGGTTTAGGGTTTTCTTGTTAATTTTCGCTTCTTTCTTTATTTTCAAGCATCTTCTTGGGCACTTCTTTTACGTAGATTTCATCTTAGATTCATATTTGAAAATATCTTTTCAGATCTGCAATCTTCGAGTTCAAATCTATGGTATTTTCGTCCTTGCGTTTTTTTGGATCTGAGCATGGTTTTGTGATTTTTGGAGCTATTGATCTTTTAGTTTGTTTTTCATTTTCGGTTAGTATTGGCTATTTGCCTCATCAACTATGGTGCAATTAGTAATTTAGGCTTTTGTTTTTTCGTTTTCCCTTTTTGATTCGTTGGTGGGATTCTTTCTAGATTTTGGTTTCCTTTTGAATTTTCTTGTTCACATCTATAGTAGGTTTTCTGCTTCAATGAATATATTTTGGGATAATTATTGTTGCCCCCTTGTACTTTGATTTTATTACTACTTTATCCCCTGTACTTTTTAAAATTACTATTCCAACCTTTAATTTTGTCTACAATTACTAATGCCCCCCTACCATTAAGCTCTGTCAGTTTACTAATGATGTTGCATCTATGTATTTTTTCAAAATCCCAAAAATAACCTTGTAATTATCTTTTTATTTATTTGCTCTTTTTTTAAATTATAATACTACCCTTAATAGGAAAAATTAACTTTAATTTCACTTTTCTTTTTTAAAAAGAAACCACCAAATAAAGGAAAAATGTGATTTTTTTTCTCTAAAAATAAATCACCAAATAAAGAAAAGATGTAATTAAATAGAAACAAAAATATTAAGAAATATCAAATTTAATTCAAAGCTGAAAGTTGAAAATCACCTAATATGTGCTGACCATTATGTATGTTACCAAATTTTCTATCAATTAGATCTTATATGCTAATTTGTTTGTAAAACTTCTATCATGGTGATTATCAAAAATTTAAGTGGAATGTAAAAGTTTCAACATTCATAAGTATGTGGTCCCACCAAATCCAAAACTAATTATAAAATATAAGATTTTAAAGATATAATTGACATGCAATATAGTTTCTATCAAGGTAGGTAATGCATATTTTTTACTTCTTAATTTTAAGGGCAAAATAGACATTTCAAATTTGATGTTAACAGCCACTTAACACCATTAGAAGTGAGGGGGCAGTAATAATTTCACAAAGAAGGGGGTTTGATTAGTAATAAAACCAAAGTATAACGGGGCAATAGTAATTATCCCATATATTTTTAATGTTATTCAGATGGTTCACTCATTTGTTTTTCTCCTTTTCATTTGTTAATTGTTAATCAATCTTTTTTTTTTTGAAAACTAAAATCAAATTTGGCCGTTAAGAATTTGAAAATGTTAGTCACATTGACAAGAACAATTGTAGAAGACGTTTCGTACGTGCACATTTTTTGGGTACGCTTGTTTGAGGTATTTTACTATTTTGGTCATTTAGCGATAAGGGTATTTTGGTTTTTTTGGTATGTTTTGAGCATAAAGGGTATTCTGGTCATTTTGAATGTTCTAGGTAGGAAGATTATTTTGGTCATTAGGGCATAAACACGTTTTGGTCATTCTGGACATGAAGGGTACTCTGGTCATTTTGAATGTTTTGGACATGAAGGATTTTGGTCATTTAGGGATAATTTAGACATTTTGATATGTTTTGTGCATAACGGGTATTCTGGTCATTTTGAATGTTATTGGCATGAAGGTTATTTTGGCCATTAGGGCATAAGCACGTTTTGGTCATGAAGGGTATTCTGGTAATTTTGAATGTTGTGGACTGTTTGACAAAAAAGAATGTTGTGGACTGGAAGTCTAGAAGGTTATTTTGGTCATTAGGGCATAATTTGGTCATTTTAGTATGTTTTGGACAAAAAGGGTATTCTGGCCATTCTAAATGTTCTTGGCAAGAAGGTTATTTTGGTCATTGAGCATAAAGGTTTTAGGGTTTATAAGCCAGAGAAAAAATAAAATTGCGTATCTGTAAATGTAATGCGTGCTTTTGTGTAAGTGTATTACAGTTAGTTGTATTATCTATAGAGAACCTAAAAAAACAATTAATATAAAGGTTATTATGCCTCACCTTTCAATGATTGAATCTCCTAATTCCACCCAGCACCAAGAACAGAGAATAGATATAAAAACGAAAATAATTGATTCAAATGTAGTTGTTAAAAGCTAGAAGCAGTAGAATTGATACCTAGATACATCCAAAGTTGTATGTTCATTCATCACATGCATGCATGGGCTTAGAAAATGGAAGCACTTGAGTGAGTCCAAGGCTAATCTTGTCTTTTCGGGTTGTGGTTGCAGACATGATGAGAAGATGGATTGTGAGATTAAATGGGGGATTTTCATAATTTATTTTCTTGCACCTTTTAATGATAAGCCCCTCAATTTGTAATTACATCTCTTTGTATTTGAATCATGAGTTCGAAATGCTAAGATCATTAGAGAATATGAAATCAATCTAGACTTTTTATCCGAATACAGATTTGGTAATTAGTCAAAATCAGCTCTGATATACAGTAATAACCATCCCATTAGGAAGAACTCAAATCATGGTTCCAGCGAACCGCGTTGGAGGGTATTGATCAACCCGGACATCGGTTCGATGTCGAATCCATGTCTGCCGTACTCATAGCTGCACTTTCCGATTTAAGTTAACGGCAATAGTTTGACAGCGTTACATAATCTAAAGATGGCCGTTACGATAATCTCTAGGGTAAGTCATAATTTGGATATTTTGTTTCTTGTTTATAAAAAATATTTTTATTTTTCCGATTGGATACCTTAATTTCGTCAATCGGACTTTCCATCGCCGGTCTACTAACATGCCATAATCGCCTTTTAACGCCGTCGTGATTAATCTTCTCTCTTCTCTTAAACTCTAGAAGATTTGTCAATCATCACAAGGATCATCTACAATCATTGGATCCACTTTCGAACCTTCAGGCTCGACTCAAATGGCTCATAGTTGAGTTTGCGATCCTGAAAACATGGGTTAATGGGTTGAAAATCCTGGAATTTCACAGGTACCACTATCGACTGGCTGTAGTTGATCTTTTGAAACTGATCTAATGAATGAAATTTTGGAGGATGGGTTGTGGTTCAACGAAATTTTGAACATAGCTGCTGGCTGTAGTTTTTCTTTTTTTGGGATCACTTTCTAAATTGTCGGTTTGGAGATTGCTCTTATGGTTACTGCTTGGATTCTTTGGTCGTTTAAGTGAATTTTAGTTCTGTTTGCATATTTGGAGTCTTAAAAGATTTTCACTTCTTAATGAAGGTGAATTTTTTGAGTTAACCCTTGTCAAGATTGAATTCTTTTAAGTTGCTAAATTTACTACTACACAATTCTTCCAGCCAAATCAAGGCCTGTAGGATTGTTTGGGTAATTCCATTTTTCTTCTTTGTTTTTTCTGTCCAGCCTTCCTTTTATCTGCTATAGACTAAACGGTGATCGGGGAAGGAAGGAATTTCTCTTTTTTGGGGTGGGGGGTGTAGGTGGAGTTTCATTATGTCACCGTAGTTCACTCACTTGTGACAAGGTGCATGTGAGGTTTTATCAGAAAGGCCCAAATGCGCTAAAGGTCATTCTAAGTGGTAAGTGCAATTCGTTTAAGTGTCTTTTTGTCTTCCTCTTCTGGGGAGGAGGGGGTGTTGGGATCGGGTAGAGGAAATTTGCTTGTTATATGGGCTTTGGGTCTTTCTGTAAGTAATAATTTTGCAAACATCTACTTTCTATAAGAAGATTCATGATTCTTAGATGACCAATTCACAGATAAGGTCTTACTATGGTGTTTCGAGGAATCTACTGATTAAATTCAAAGATGATACAATTGATGAAACTTCGACATTAGCACAGGTGCTGACCTGTGATTCTGCCATTAGTTCACTACTCGATATCTCAATCCGTATGTTACCTGGAGATCATGGGCTTCCGCTGCAACAGGTTAATACTATAGCCACTAGTGTATGTTAGATTATCAGTGGTATATGATCAGTGACATTTTGAACAAGGTTCTTAAATATGTTTTCATTCATTTATGTTATGATTCTTTTTATACAAAATTAATCTTTTTGAATCCAATTTGCAGGTTCTCCCGGATGTACCCCAGCAATGGCAGACGCGGTAAATCGTGGAGGTGAGCTGCTGGCAAATCTAACGATTGGGAACACCATGGGAAACAGTTGCCAAAGAAGTAGGGAATACTTTTGGCATGGATTCAAGGATCCTAGGAGCAGAGATTTCAAAGGACATAGAATTGCTTGTGAATGTAATCACTTATTGGATGGCATCAAACTCAACTCCAAGACTTCTAAAGTCATAGAAGAGTGTCCGAAGGCCAAAATCCAAATCAACGAAGATGGGTTGAGAATTGCTGGACTAAGCGTTTTGAGAAATGCAAATTGTTGATGTATAGTGTGTGTATATATATATAGAGAGAGAGAGAAGGAAAGTAATTTAGGTGTTTGGATGCCAGGTATTATATATTTCAGGTAGAATAATTTTCACATTTCAAAATGAGAATGTAATTTTAATTTACTTGTCAAAAATATAAGTAAATCAAACACATATGTCTCATGTCTTTGACTCTCCATCTTGAACGAGAGCCTTGGTAGCCAAAAGTAAATCAATTTGCTTCTCCATATTGCATTTTGAAAGTTTGAAATTACAAAAGCTGGACAAGGCCATCTGTCGTGTTACATGAGCAAACGGATTTGACTGTGCACATTAGCAATGCAATCATCAATACGTTTGGAAAGTGTAGGCCTACTTACAGGAATGTGATGTTTTTAATGCAATACGCTCCTTGTGTCATGGAATGCTATCATTTATAGATTTTAAAAAAAATAGCATTAATCTTAAATTAAACCAAACAGTTTGGTAAAATAATTTTCACTTTATTCTAGTTACAATCCCCTCTTACACTGCAACCAAACATACTCTCGAATCTCGATGTGTTATGTGTGAGAGTTCAAAAGGAGAAATACCTGTGTAAGGTACTTATTTTTCTTTTCTTATGCGATTTCATTTTTGGTTACAATTTTTAAAGGAAAATGAAATGATTAAGTAATATTTAACAATGTGTTATGTGTGAGATTTCATTTTTTTAACAATTAAAATGACACGACTAACAAGACATTTAGACAATTAAAATATTACTTAATATGTGAAACAATTAAAATGACACGACTAACAAGACATTTACACAATTAAAATATTACTTAACGTGTAAAACAATTAAAATGACACGACTAACAAGACATTTACACAATTAAAATATTACTTAACGTGTGAAACAATTAAAATGACACGACTTACAAGACTCTTAAACAATTAAAATATTACTTAACATTGAAACATGAAAGTCACATGACTTGTTAGTTGTTTCAAACCCGAAACCCGAAACCCTCTAATCCCGAAACCCGAAACCCTCTATGGGGACGGGTAGTTGGAGCAATATCCCCTCCTGCACTTCTTTTGGTCCCTTCCTCTCAGTGAAGGAACCTGGGTTTAGACGATTCAAGCTGTTGCTGCTCTCTGATTCATTGTCACTGCTACTAGCCCCATTTGTCTTTGTACCACTGGCTCTGCTATCTAAATCCTTACGGTTCTCACCATATTGTTTGTCCTCAGTTCCAGATAAATTCACCGACTCCATGTTGTCCAAGTTCATGTATGAACAAGTCATCAAAAGCTTCCCCTTCAGATTTTCTCTCCCCCATTCCCCATTCCCTTTTCACTAACCGAGCAGCTTACCATTGCCTACTATTTCCGTTACCAAAACCAAAAGCAAAAAACTTACGATCAAACCCTAGAACATCAAAAACCAAAACGCACAGAATGTCTAATCAAGAAAACCAAACCACAACATTACATTCAGGATTCACAAACCAGAATATACACCATTCGGTTCCTCAATCCTCAAACGCCATAACACTAAAATGTTCTGGGAAGGGGATAAACATACACAGTTCGTACCTCGCCAACAAGAAGTACTACGCCATTACAGTCTTAACCAGGGATTTTTATCCGCTCCGGTTCTGATGTCCTCCTGTTTCCTAAAGTTCACCATTAGATCAATGACAAGTGTATTATACTAATCTAATGGTCAATAATTTATCATACATTATAATATATATTTTTTTAATTTCTCATTTAACTATAAACCATTTAACCCACCGTCTTCTCTCAAAAGTTCAAAACCTAACTTCCATTGTTCTTGGCTTCGGCTCCGGTAAAGGCACCAAAACCTAACTTCCATTGTTCTTGGCTTCGGCTCCGGTAAAGGCACCGTCTCTCCTTGGCTTCGCCTCTAGCAAGGGCACCGTCTCTCCTTGGCTTCGCCTCCAGCAAGGGCACGTCTCATACTCGTATGGAACATGACGATTTCGTCACCAACGCCGTCGACGGAATCAGCTCTCCCTAGCATGTCTCCAATCTTCTCCTCCCCATAAAACAACTCCAACGAGATTTGTTTCTCATCAGTTCGGTTTCTTCCAACTCACGGATCACTCAATCCTCTCCGAACTAAACTCTTGCAGCAGAAAATAAATTTCATGTTTTTCCACTTACCAGAGAACTGAGAAGAGGAAGATAACCAAATTATTTCATCTCGAATCCAAATGAACAGGGGTTTTGATTTTACGGTGTAATGATTTAGACGAAATTCGTTGTAACTATAACTTTCTGGATCCAAATGAACATGTCACTGGGTTTTAGGATCTTAGATTTCTGACTCTCACTATCACGGTGACGACAAATTCAAACCTGAGTCCCTCCTTTTCCTTCAACAGTAAGTTCTTCTAACTTTGCTTTTGTTTTTTCTTTTCTTTTTCTGTTTCTTGCTGTGTCTACTGTGTTGCATCGTTTGTGTTTTGTAAATTTGTTTTTCTGTTTCTTGTTGTGTTTTTTTTAATATAGGGTTCTGATTGCATCTGTTGAAGGTTTCTAATCCTTTCTGCCAAAATTTAGGGTTTGGGTTCCGGCGGTCTAGGGGGTTTCGGCAGTGTTGGGGTGCCGGAGGTGTTGGGGTTCCGGCTGGGTTTGAGTTCCGGCGGTTTTTGGTTCCGGCGTTGTTGGGGTTCCGGCGGTTTTGGGGTTCCGGCGGTTTTGGGATTCCGGCGGTGTTGGGGTTCCGGCGGTGTTGGGGCTGCCGGCGGTTCGTAGGGTGCCGGAGGGTATGAGGTGGCTTAGGGTATGAGGTGGCGTAGGGTATGAGGTGGCTTAGGGTATGAGGTGGCGTAGGGTATGAGGTGGTTTAGGGTTTGAGGTGGCTTAGGGTATGAGGTGGCGTAGGGTATGAGGTGGTTTAGGGGTTGAGGTGGCTTAGGGTATGAGGTGGTGTAGGGTATGAGGTGGCTTAGGGTATGAGGTGGCGTAGGGTATGAGGTGGCGTAGGGTATGAGGTGGCTTAGGGAATTTTCTACTGAAATTTTCTTCTTTTATTTATTTATCCCATAATATCTCCACCGAGAGATCACAACCGACTAACCCTACAATGATAAAATTTAAACCTAAATCTTTATGATCTAAGCATTACCAATCAAAACATGAATCTCAACCAAGCCAACAATTTAAAATCGGGGATCTGTTCAATGAACACTGTTTAAAGTTTTAGGGGGGGGGGTAAACTAACATTAAATGTTCTTCAAGATAAATATCATTTTTTAGTGACATTAGTTAATAGTTAATACCAACCCCCTATCCCACTCCCCGCGTTCTTCCGCTTTGTAATTTTGGAGGCTAATCGAAGTACAAACCAACAAAATTAAATTATGAAACAATGTTTCACGTCTCCACTTCAAAAGCAGATTGGTGTAGTTGAAAGATTATAACTAATTGAATGAGATTAATATTAAGCAATTGGGGATTTTAGGGAAGCAAATTAAACTCAGTCAATAACTCACGATGGCCACTTTGTGACGAGGAATGAGGGTAGCATAAGGCAACCTAGCCTCCTTGGCAGAAAGTTCCTGGTTGAATGGAAGAAACGATTTGAAGTAGTTACACGTCGATGAGTAGGTTCGGGATGGGGTTCTCAACAGTGAAGAGGTGCTCAGCTTCTTTGGCATGGTCAATGACGACGTCTATGCCGTTTCATCCGTCACAGACTCAATACGCTTGCTTCTGCTGATTCCTATAGAATTGGCCCTTCTCCTTGGTTTGTTGGATCATCTAGTTGTGGTGTCCTTCACCATTGTGTATATCGTCAAGAGCTTGCCACCATACAATTCCAGCGGATGCCGAACTCGCATTCCAAAGTAAATCTAGTAAGGTTAGCAATTAGATGGGGATACAAATGATTGATTATCGACAAATCGGTGGCCGTAGTAATGACAGAATTCAAGAACCAGTCCGTCGGATGAGGTTTGATCGACGCTAAAACCTCATTAGAACGTTGGATAGTAACGGGGCGTTGGGTTGATGGCTTCAAGGTGACGTCGGTTGGTAGAGCGACTCACGCTTGCCGGTTCAAGTTTTACTATGATTTAAACAGCTATAATATGTATTTGAAAGGTTATGAATCTTATGATATTTGGGAACTATGTATATCCATATGGGGATGTATGGTGGACGAAAAGTCGGGTGAAGATGTATGGTTTTTCTTATCTATTTTCTCCTGAGACGTGGTTTTGGAAATCAAGTAATTAGACAATTTTTCTGGTAGAAAGAAATGAAAGGGCTATAATATCTATCGAAAAGGTACTTTACAATAGGGAGGGATATTATTTTATTTTTGGTAACCGGATGGATGTTATTATAGTCAACTAAAAGAAAAGAACATAAATTGTGTTTGTCTTTTTAAATTTAATAATTGTATGATATGATTTATATAGTTGTATGATATTGTGGGATTGGATGGGTATGAAGAGCTGGAAGGGGTGCGGTCGTTTGATTTCGGGTTTTTTTGAGAAGGTTCATGTTTATTTAGGAGGGATATTTTGGTCTAAGAAAATACGTGCCACAAGTGTTGGAGATTTTCCTTTTATATAGTAGTATGATATGATTTGATCCGGAAGGGGATTTTTCTCACGAGGTATAATTTGATTTTTTTTAGTATAAAGGGTATGTTGGACATACAAGACATTTTAGGTGATTTGGTATTACAAGGTATTTTGGCGTTTTTAGTCATAAAGGACAATTTGGTCATTAGGATGAAGGGCATTCTGTTCATTTTGAATGTTACGGGCAAGAAGGTAATTTAGGTCATTAGGGCATAAGTACATTTTTGTCATTTTGGCATAAAGGGTATTTTGGTCATTTTGAAAGTTATAGACAGGAAGGTTATTTTGGTCATTAGGGCATAAGCACGTTTTGGTCATTTAGGGATAATTTGGTCATTTTGGCATAAAGGGTATTTTGGTCATTCAGGGATAATTTAGTCATTTTGGCATAAAGAGTATTTTGGTCACGTAGGGTAGTTTGCTCGTATGAGACAACATTTAGTCATAACAACATTTTGGGTCATGTCCTAGATGGTATTTTCATCATTTAGGACATTTAGGTGATTTGATCCGAAAGGGGATTTTGCTCATGAGTTACAATTTGATTTTTTTTTAGTAGAAAGGGTATTTTGGACATAAAGGACATTTTAGGTGATTTGGTGTTACAAGGTATTTTGGCCTTTTTAGTCATAAAGGGCAATTTGGTCATTAGGGTTTTGGGTTTAGGGTTTTGAATTTTGGGGTTTAGGGTTTGGGAGTCTATTAGTCGTACCATTTTCATTGTTCCACACGTTAAGTAATTTTTTAATAATTTTTTACAATTTGATGGTTTTAACATTGCCACTTGTATGGCTAGATATGCTTAGCGTAACATGTAAGTCAGTCATGCGATGGAAAAGTTTAATTTCATCTTCTTCCTTTGTTTGTTTACGGCGGTTCCGTTCGGTGATGGAACCAGCAAACTTCAACCGGTGGTTCCGTTCGATGATGGAAGCAGCAAGAGAAGCTTCTTCTTCTTCTTCAAACTTTAAAGGAAGACTGGACCTCACAACGAGCTCAACAAGACGAACTGCACTCGATTTCGCAGTTCGACTTCTTCATTATTTTTGGAATATGACTCAACGATGATGATTTTTTTCTGTCTCTCCCTCTCCCAGTTTCTCTTTTCATGTCTCCAAAATATTTGGCCCTTTAAGGAGTTCATAATCAAGTTGTGTGCAGGAGCAGCCATGGAAGGATTATTTCCAGTAACTGATGTTTCGGCTTTCAGAGAATGCTTCTCCTTAGCATGGAAGAACCCTTACGTTATCCGGCTAGCTTTCTCTGCAGGAATCGGTGGTTTACAACTAAAACCGTAAGTGTTGAATCACTTTTTGAGTGTTTTCCAAGTTTTTCTTCTCTTGTTTTCCATTGCCTTTCTGACTGGTTCTGGGTTTTGTTTCTCACTTTATTTTTGCTAGAGAAACGAGAGCTTCTTAAGGTGTATTTGATCGATCAACTACCTATACGCCAACAATGGCTCCGGCGAGTACCTGGATCTCATTCGCTCTACCACCGCTCATGCCCTTTGATAGCTCCGGTGACTCTTCTTAGAATCACTACTTCTTTGACGCCTTTGAAGCGAATGGTGTTATATATATGCTCATTTACAACAATTTCGTTCCACTCTGTCTTGGTTTATGCTTTTGTTTGTTGCAGTTCCATTCTGAAATAGAGTTGATAACCAAGACTTTGAGGGTTTTTGGTGGTTTGGGGTTCCGGCGCTGTCTGGCGGGTCTTGGGTGGGGTTTCGGCTGCCGGCGGCCGGCGGTATTGGGTGTTGAGTTTTGTGTGCCGGCAGTGTTGTGGTGGTGCCGGCGGTGTTGTGGGGGTGCCGGCGATGTTGGGGCTGCCGGCGGTCGGCGGTCGGCGGTGGTGTTGGGACCGCCGGCGGTGTTGGGGCTGCCGGCGGTGATGTAGGGCCGCCGGCGGTATTGTGGCGTAGGGTATGAGGTGGCGTAGGGTATGAGGTGGCGTAGGGTATGATGTGGCGTAGGGTATGAGGTGGCGTAGGGTATGAGGTGGCGTAGGGTATGAGGTGGCGTAGGGTATGATGTGGCGTAGGGTATGATGTGGTGTAGGGTATGATGTGGCTTAGGGTATGAGGTGGTGTAGGGTATGATGTGGCGTAGGGTATGATGTGGCGTAGGGTATGATGTGGCTTAGGGTATGAGGGCTTAGGGTATGAGGTGGCGTAGGGTATGAGGTGGCGTAGGGTATGAGGTGGTGTAGGGTATGAGGTGGGTTTAGGGTATGAGGTGGCTTAGGGTATGAGGTGGCGTAGGGTATGAGGTGGGTTAGGGAAATTTTTTTCTTGTATTTATTTATTTATTTTCAAAATATACGATTTTTCTTGACATAATTCTATCTGTTTTTGCAGTCTACTCAAAATGGAAACCAGCTGAACTTAACATGTCAACCCAATTATGTAGTTGATGTTATGAATATATGTGCGGTTTATGCCTTTTTTCTACCATCGTATGTGGTTTATTGTGTAAATCTTGGGACTTGGAGTAATACTATCTGCATTTTCTTCAAATTGATCTCTCAAGTAAAACTAGTTCACTGTGTTCAATTGTCTTTTCATGCCCACCGTGACATCTCCATTAGGTATACTGGGTTACCTTTATAGTAAATTTGGACCCCCCTTCCCTTGGAAAAAAATCTTCCAATTTTTTGGGAATTTATAGGGGGGGAAATAGAGGGGGTTGGTAGAACAATTGGGGGTGGTGATAAAATAAAGTGGGGGGGGGGGGTTGGTTTTTTTTTTTTGTTTTTTTTCTTGCTAGGGGGGGGGTGTTGTGGGGGGGTGGTTTGTGTTAATGGAGTGAGTAAGAAAGAAAAAAAAAAGGTGGAAAAAAGTAAAAATTTTATTTTTTTGTTACCTATGCCATAAGTTTTTTTAAATTAAAAAAAAAAATTGATTCTAAAAAACCAAATTCAATTTTACAAATATAAATGTGTCACTTTCCATTATACATATACCCACAATCCAAAATGTAAGCACAAATGAAGATCCAATTCTACCAATACAACTCAGCTTGTAAGCATAGATGAAGACCCAATTCCTTTGTATTGGCCACACAACACTTAGCAGAAAAGTTACCACACAACCATTAGTACAGTTGTACAATCTAAAAAATGAAAGGCAAAAGAGTACAAATAAAAATAATAGATCATAAGATCAAAATTTGAAATAAATTAAATGTCCAAAGCGTGTTCCGCATCCAAAAATCAAACATATATTTATTTTGAATGATGAAGAGTTGACATCCCTTTTCAGGGAATGTAATACAGAGAATTGGGAAGCTTAAATGTTCTCATGGCACCAGGAAGCCCCACAAGGCAGGGCCACTGTGATTCAACCATTCCCAGATACAGTAGCCTTCATGGATCAGCTTCTTCCTCTGCTTTGCCTTGAACTCTTGCACTGTCATGCCATTGTTCTCATAACCCCTATCATAAACAGACGGTGAGAGACACAACTCATTGAGTTAATGATTGATCTTGATTCTTGATAGAAGAATATAAACTTCTGATTCAACTAAGTGAAAGGATAGAACTTCACCAACCTCAGAATGAGACCAGACCACCCAGTGCAACCAACCTTGAAGAGGTTATCAGTTGTGGGATCCCTGAGGTGTTCTCCTCTTGAAGACATTAAGAAGATCTTCAATCCTCTTCGTTTGATCTCATTGAAGAGGTTCATCGAGTGCTTCAGAGCTGGAGCGTTGGTCTTCCACGCCCATTTCTCAAAGTCTGTAACAATGAACTTCTCTCCTCTGAAAACAATAATTAGTTAAAGAAATTGCTGACAAAGGAAAAAGAAGAAAAACGTGGAAGATCTGATAAAAGGTAGGAAATGGAGCCCAGATCAAGAGCTCCTATGTACAGTACCTGTGGCGATGTTTCTTGAAGTAAGGAACAGTGGAAAGAAGGGTATCATCAATATCAAAGATCCAAGCATCTTTGCCATCACCAGTCAACTTGAAGTTTTTGCTGAGATAGATGGTGCATTCTTCCAGTGCTTTCTTTGAATTCACCTTGTATTGAGTGGAGGTCATGTACTTGCCGATGTAATCTGTGCATTCTTCAGGGACAACTCAATAGCCACGAATGTTATGGAGCTCGACATTGATCCTCCAAGCTTCACAATAGTTCTTCAGGGTTATCTTTAGGTCATTTGAGTCCTTCCCTATCTTCCACTGGTTCAAGATATTCCAGTTTGCAACTGCTACACCAACAACGAGACTAGAGAAGCACAGCAACAAACCCAGATTTCTTCCCATTTTCTCCTTCTTTATGATCAAAAGACAAAAAGGATTCTGGGGGTGGATCAGGAGAACAGAGCTTTGGATATTTATGTAGGTGGATTTCCAATTTTCAAATTGCACCACATGAACCTGCAAGTTGCAAGAGAGACAATCAAAATTCCATCTCTATTCTGGGGTTTCTTTAAGCACCACATGAGAAGCTTACTTACCCACAACAGCAACCATATCTGTGACTGAGAGTCCTTGGTCTATGAACTTTGCAACGAGAGTAAGAAGACCCTGATCAGGTGTGGGGATGTTTGAGACAGCAAGGCTGTAGGTTGCACTTATGGAATCCTTTCTATCTAGTGGTACATCCCAGTAAGGTCCACCAACCTAAGAAAACAAAAGATTTACAAATAATCCATAGGCATCAAAAGATTACTTTGACAAAAAAGTACCTATAAAAGCTGCTGCAGGAATGCAATATAAAAGACATTCCGACTTTAATAAGAATGAAGTGAAACAAAGCAATATCCTAAGTTCTAAACAAGAAAAACAAAAATGCTAATTACTTAACCGCACTGGCATATGTCACATATGTTTAGTATATACCACATAATGTGTTTATGTTTAATAGATATACATCATGAACATAGAAGAGTAACTGGTCCATGTCTAGTTGATGAGAACTCACAGTAATCAGTCCAAATGGCCATGATTGTGACACCTAATTCCCTGGCTTTTATGGGTGCTCGATCATTGTCTGCTCTCTACCTAACCACTATTAATAAATAGCACCAATAAAATGCCCATTGTGCTTGTCTCACCAGAACTTGAACCACCATTACCATCAGTTTTAAGGATTAGCTCTAGAAGTAATGGAGAAATGATGACCTTAGAACCATTTTCAATCCTTCTAGCTGCCAAGATATTATAAGAAGAGGAACATAATGAGTTACCAACTAGTTCAGTACAAGCATTTGAAATTGAAAGAAAGCTCAAATATCATAGATGTTTCTAAATTATAAGAAAATGAAGTTACCAACTACTGAACCACATTTGATATGTATTCTGGTTGTGGATAGAAGCATTTTAATTTTGCAGGATGGACATGCAACCTTGGTAGTTGGTACCATCTTTGACTGAAGAGTGCAATCATTAAAGTGGTGATAGATCTTTTGTATAAACTATGGAGCTTGGAACAAATTGCCAGTTGTACGCAGTAATTATGGAATGCCCTGACCTCTGGTGTGAACAGGTTACAATATCACAGCACACACAGGGACAACTTTTGGAAAGATTTTGGAAAGATTTTATTGAACTTGATTCAACCCATTGAACCCCCCACCCCCGGATTTTTATTTGCAGCAGCAGTTGCCTGCTGCTGCCAATGGTGAGGATTAGGCCATGTAAGCATAAGTAAATCAAACGGCTGTAAATCAAAGGGCAGGGTATGTATGTAAATGTACAAATTTACTTTAACGTTTAAAGGTGCAGAACCCCGCTCCAAAAGAGATTTGAACTCTTGACCTCTTCATCAATTCACATTCCAACATGGTTGAATAATATTATTGAAATCGATCCTAGTGTTTTTTGTGATAACAAGGAGGGGCTCTTAATCAATACAATTGAGATATGGACCAAAAGAGAGATGAATTCAGAATTTGAAGGTGCAAAAACCAAAAGGAAGTTTACAGGGGCTCTTAATCAAGGAGGAGGTTAACAGCCTCTGCTACCACTATCTACCAAACCCAATGAAGAGAAAGAGTGTGCAGTTCCTCTCTTTTTTCTAACCAGTCTTTGAGTCGCTTTCATGGATTCTGGATGGAGCCTGTTGCAATAAATTAGCTTGTGACCTTAAATCATGTATGAAAATGCAACTAACTACTATTCGTAGTGTTTCAATCTTCTATTTTGCATTCCTGCTTGTATTTGAAGTACTATAGTCTTGTAATTTGCATTCCCTGTTATAAGTTTTCGTCCAAACAATGAATGTCTACAAAACGGAAAGGAATAAGATAAAATGAGTGGAAATTCATTCATCCTGCACATACACTACAGATTATATTTTAACTTAAAAAGTTTCAGATTCTAATGTGCAATGAACTCATCTGCCATAATCTGCAACAATGAAGGAGATGGTACAGAGATATACAAAGAGCATATCCAGGAGATGAAAATTCAGATTCTTAATATAATGAAATAATAGATACAATCTGCACATTCCTCTTTGAACGGGTCAACGGTTGTTATAATACTAACTAGCGGTGTCCTGATTTCTCCCCGTAAACATTCCAGATCAGATTTTTAGTTGGTTGACAATTGCTCCCTAATTAAAAGAACAAAAAAAAAAGACCAATGTATTTAGAGAAGACCAACCAAATCTCAAACTTACGTAACAGTAATCAAATCAAGATTTCTGGTTCCATAATATGGATTCATGGAACAATGATGCATCGGTTTATGCGAAGAAGAAAACAGATCCAAGGAGGATATCGGTTGATTAAATAGACAATATATAAAAAATAAAAACAATTTAACAAGAAAGATACAAGGTAAAATGCCCCAAATCATGTTAACAAGAAGCATGAATCTCAATAACTAACCATCAAAACAATAAGAATCAGAAATGGAGATGAGACAGGCAACGTCTTACGTGTCTGTTCTGCAGTGGTGACGAAGACTCGGTAACTCATTGATTTTACAATTGCCATCCTCTCTCATGACCAAGACCTAACACTTCATTGTTGCCAATCCAATCACGACTTTGAAGTGTTGAAGACCGCTGTTGAAAGAGGTTTCGTTGGATTGCCGTTCAAATAGATTTCGTTCACTCTGCTGTTGGAGACTCACGATGAGAACATTCGTTCGTTCTGGGAGGCGAGAGGAGAAGAGGACTTCGTTCAGCGCCGTTCGAGTTCTCGAACTCCGTCAAAATGAGAAATCTGAAATTTCAAAAAACCATAAACGAATGATATCAAAGGCAAATATTTCATCATACTAGAGCGTCACAAATAAAAGCGTTAATTAATTTTTCCACCCAAAGCAGACTGTGGAATCTCGCTGAAATTGCCGAAATATCACAAAGAGAGGGGAGGGTGGGGATCGGGAACTCTATTTTTAAACACAAATATCACCAAACCTAATTTCCTGCCAAGAGGAACCATCCACGCCCAAAGGAACCATCAATGAACTTTGCCCGGAGGAACCATCAACGAACTTTGTTGCATTAACAAACGAAGAAGAATCATTTGCTAAACAAATGGGAGAGAGTTTTGGGTCTCGGCTAAACGAAGGACTAACTTTGTAAATTAACAAAATTTAAACCCTTCAAATGAAAAAAAAAATTTTAATATTTACAAACATACCCCCGCTATTTGATTGTCAGCCGTTCGATCGCATCTTGATGACGTGGTGCGATCTGAACCGTCGGCAGCAGCAAAAATCCGCCCTAAACCCTAATATGTATCGCTTCCTTCACCCTTTCATTTTCGTTTTAGGTACTGGCGCGCGCGGCGCACGGCGAGCGGCGAGCTGAGAAAAGAAGGTGGAGCTCAAAAAGTGTGGAATAGATAAGTAAGAGGAGAAGAGAATATTTTCATCGGGTTGCTTTGCTTGTGAGCTTCAGTTTGGTTTCTACGATTCAAAGTTCCGGAAGAGTCTTTGATTTGATTGGTTTTCTTTAGTCTGTATTCTTGTGTTTGATTGGACTTGCTCTCTGCACAATCCTTGAATTGATTCTTCTGGTCGGTAAGACAGCTCGAGTTTACTTCGATTGATGGCTACGACTTCGGGCATATCGACCACCACCTGCCCGGAACATCTCAACGTTCCCAAATCGGTTGGCGAAGGAATTGGTTCTTTGTCGAAGCGTCATGATTCGGCTTCTGCTACAAATTTATCAGAAAATCTCGCCGTCGTCCTAACCGTTAGATCTGATTTTAAAAATATGGTGAAATATGGACCGTCGGCGGGGGTTTTAGGGTTTCACATCATGCATTTATAGGGTTAGGGTATTGCACACTGCCATGGCCGTCGATGTGCCTTGTTCGGCGCTCATGGTGGTGGTTGTATCGTATGCAGAAGCTACCATTACATGCTCTAAGGTGGAGAAAAAGCTTGCAGGCTGCCTGAGTTACCTGCGTAATGGTGGTTCCATCTCTTCCACTTGCTGCAATGGTGCTTAACTCTGAAGCTGAAACCACCATCGATTATCAGAAAACTAGTCAGTGCTTCAAGACCCTACAGTTCCATCATGGCTTCCACAACCCACAGTTGCTCTACACCGAAGGAACGTGCTTATGAGCAAACAATTCCCTGTAGTGAGGAATCTGTCCATCAGATCCACCAAATAGATTAGGTAGTTGTGGAACTTGCAGATGTCGAGAAGAGCGATGTCCCCAACGAGAAGCCACCGGTAGTTGTGCTTTGTTGTAGTTGGGTGTTGGGTTTTGGGTTCCGGCTGCCGGCGGTCTTGGGTTGGGGCGGCCTTGAAGTTCGTGTTGGGTTTTGCGTTCCGGCGGCCGGCGAAGGTCGTGTTGGGTGTTGGGCGTTGGGTTTTGGGTTCCGGCTGCCGGCGGTGTTGGGGCCGCCGGCGGTGTTGAAGGGGTTTAGGGTATGAGTGGCGTAGGGTGAGGTGGCTTAGGGTATGAGGTGGCGTAGGGTATGAGGTGGCTGGGGAGGTGGCGTAGGGTATGAGGTGGAGTAGGGTATGAGGTGGCGTAGGGTATTAGGTGGCTTAGGGTATGAGGTGGCGTAGGGTATGAGGTGGCGTAGGGTATGAGGTGGCTTAGGGTATGAGGTGGCGTAGGGTATGAGGTGGCTTCTTGAAAAGCATGTGCATTAAACATCAAGTTAAGTGAAATAAACCGTTTCCTTTAACAAACCAAACCATTTGAGGTTCAACCAAAACATGTATTTTCATAATTTTGATTGCATTAGAACGGTTTGCCATTTTGGCCCAAAGCTACAGTGCTCCGGCGACGGTTCCGGAACAAGCTGCTCCGGCTGCAGGCACAACCAGCGCTTCCAAGCAAAATACTAGTCTTCTTTTCTTCTTCTCCTGGTCACTAGCTTCTTGTAATATTGAAGAGATTTTTTTTTGACATATAGAGTTGTCATAAAGTTCTTCAAAAGGTTAGATGGGTGTATCCAAACACTGATCTGAATCAATTTACTCCGACAAAATGACCTTTCCTGGTTCTCATATTCTTGATCTGAACAATCCAATGTCCAAAATTGATCCCTCTCTCTCTCTCCCTCTTTCTCCCCCACTCGGGCACCCGCACCCACACCCGCACCCCAGGTCAGTTTTTGAATGCCATTGAGTTTCTCACAGGTATTTGTTGGCCTCTTAATTCATGATCCACAGTGAATAGTATACAAAACTTGAAAAAGAGAAGTGTCTGCTCTGCTCTATCTCAAGTAGCATTGCATGTGTTTTTTTATTTATTTTAATGTTTTCTGTTTACTTTTTTTTTCTTCTTTTTTTGGTATCTTGTTTTATGTTTACTTAAGCATATGGTGTTGATCAAATGTTTTAATTCGGGATGGTTGGGGAATGGAGAGGAAAAAAACCGGATGGGTGGGGAGACGATACTGAGATATGATGGATTATATGACTTTTGATGTATATTGTTTTGTGTTTTCTTATTACATTCGGCTTTTAATAAGTTGCAAGGTTAAGATCTTGAATGTCATTAAGACCCACTTCCTTTGTTTCCAATGTAGGTATGAAAGTTGGTTTTGAACAATAAATTGCTCTTGATATGTTCATCTTTATTTTATTTTTGGCTAATTTGTACCTCTGCAGGAAAATGAGTTCTAAGATCAAGTTCGAAATACACTTAATTTTTTCTGCTTTGAAAAATGAATTTTTGGGTCTGTGTGAGGCCAACATGTTATGGTGCCAGGAGATTTTGGACAGTATCCGCTTGGGTGGTGTTGTCTCTAACAGGAATTTGTGGTGGTTGCGGATTCCAATTTGTAGATGAACCATTCATATTTGTTCATAAAAAGTGAAACTTGACTATGCTCCTGGCTTGACTGTATTGCTAATGCACTAACCGTAGTAACAAGCGATCGTGAGAATTGCATACAAAAGTGAACCAAGAAGTTCATTCAGACTATCTTCTCAAAAAAGCCAAAGAAACTCTCATATGATCACAATATTGAATGTAGAGGCCGACAATGTGGTTGGAAGATTGTCCTGACTGTTGTTCATTGACATCACCTCGAATCAGATACACAGAAACAATACTTCCATCCATAGTCATCGTACATTTACTCCAGAAAACCAAGAAAAACCAAGGAGTCTAATAAGGAAATATTTTTGGAGGAGCTGAAAGAATCTATACAAGGAATAAAAATCACCAATTTCTTTCTGAGAAGAAAACGAATTTATACAAGGAAGAAGGATCACAAAAGGAACATCTTCTACTATTCCCCCCCCCCCCCCCACACATTTTATTTTATCTTAAATTGTGCTTATTTGTCATAGAAAATATGCACCATAAAAAGGCTATTTGCAGAAACATTTCCAACTTATTGGAATGAGAACATTTTGATGTTTCTTATTTTGTACGGAGAGGAAATTTAATCATGATTAAGGACAAGCTGGGTAGCATAAATTTTAGTTACATGACTCCATATGGAAGTATGAACCACTAAGCTCTTATCAAAGAGGGGGATGAGAGTGGGTGGGTGGGGAGAAGAGAGAGTAGTCAGTCCAAGCATGAATTGAAGCTCATTTCTCTCAGATAATTCATCATTACCAGAAGTCTCAGAAACGTCTCTGCATCCGGATAGATTTTAGTTTAGTTTGTGTGGGTTATAAGCTAATCAATCCCAGAATTATGAATCAAACTGTCACTTATCACTGTGTATCCAAACCTAATCTCCAGAGGGCCTCCTTGCCTTGGTCCATAAATTCTTTGAAGTGTGCAGGTAAGTAGTTTTGGAACAATGGATGATCCCAGCATAGTGGGCATTGCCTTATATACTAATGTTGAATTCCTCTTCACATGTTTGTTTATGTAGTAAGATGGACATGCAGACCTCTTAGGCTTATTAGCTTCCCAATCTGCAACTCTACTAGTAAACTAATTGTTGTAAGAATCAATCACAACGTTACTTAAAAAATGAAACGAGAAGAATTCATGCTATCTTCTCATACAAACAGAAGAGACTCTCACATGATTTTAGTCCTCAAATTCACTGCAGCTTCTGCTGCTTTGGGTTCCTGAGACAACCGTCTTTGACAGTTGTCCCGAGCACGTTCTCCATTGGTGTTGCACGATTCCAAGCGGGAATCTACGTATGTATTCACCACATTTCTAAAGTAAACCAAGATATATTCATAAAACTCCACTGAGCTCAGTTGAGTCAAGCACTTGAATGTCTTACTCTGTAGCATGCATTTACTTTTGCTAACATTTGCATCTCATATGACCATGAATAAACCAATAACTGTCTAAGCAAAGGTAGGAAAATGCATACTAATCTAACCCCCCCCCCTTCAATTCCCAATGAACAGCATGATCTTGACCATACCACTTGCTCAATTTTGCCAACTCTGAAACTCGGTTAACTATTTAACTAGCTTATCTTTATGTTCCCTCGAAATAAAATAAAAACCCACAGTAGAAGGAAAATACGGATACGAAATAAAAAGGTACCTTAATACTATATCCACAAGAAATGAAAATTTGTGATATAATTAAGCGCAAGGCACCTTAATACAATCATCATCATCTCCTGAGGCAATAGTAGTCTCCATCGGGTTGACCAAGCGGTTCCACAGCAAAGACTTGTTCATGAGCAAACACATCGAGTCAATTTTCAAGCAGGTGAGAAGACAAAAGACAAAATGGAGGCCGGAGCGAAATTGATTGGGATTTGGTGGGATATAGAAAAAGCATACCCATGCGCATCTTTCGAGCGTGCAATGGTGGAACCAGTTTCTACATCGTGGCGAGAATGGAACAATCTGGAGATCCGGTCAAAATAGCTGAATGCATATATCCCATCCAAACCAAATTTAAGTAAGTTACGAGGCGAAGAAAAAAATTGTTTTAAAATTTGATTGTTGAGTAAAAATGGAAAGACAAATAGCAATACCACAGCCTCCATTGATGAATCGAACAGCCCTACCCGATTCACATGAATTTCTTGAAAGAATGGGAATAAGGAGCATAAGAAAAAATGAAGACGATGTAGATATGCAATCGAAACTCACCAAATCCAACCATTCTTGAAGACGAAGAATCGCCGAGGGCTGCTTGACCTTTGAATAGGTGGGAGAATCGTTGGGTGGAACTTCATAAAGGATAAATAAAGGTTGTGAAAAACCGAAACGAGATTTGACAGACGGGATACCTCGAACTCAAAAAAACCGAATGAAGTTCTTGGCTTCTTGCAAATATGGCTTCAACGGCGGGCACCGGAGGGCCCCGGTTTCTCGGAATCGTGCTACCAGCGGCGTCGGTGTGAGAAGAAAAAATAAAAAGGGAAAGGGTTTTGGGTATCGGGTGAATGAAGGAGTTGATATTGTAAATTAATAAAAGCTAATCCATTCAAGTGTGAAAAAAAATATCAATATTTACACGCAAGGCCTCGTTGTTTAAATCTCCACCGCTCATTCAAATGTCGAAGAGGTGGCGAAATAATGGCCGGGAGTGTGTCGATGGCCGGCGGTCGGAGGAGAGAGAGAGAGCGGAAGAACGGTCTTTGGTGCTGCGTGCTAATCACTTCGTCTCGTTCGTACGTGAACGGGTGCGGAGTGAAGAGAAGAGGACAACATGCCGGCGGGTCATGGTATGAGATCTCGAACTAGAGATTTGTTTGCTCGTCCCTTCAAGGAAGAAGGGTTACATCTCTTTGACTACTTACCGGAGGACCTTTAGGAATGGTGATTACGTTGATATGAAGGTTGATGGAGTCATTCATAAGGGTTTGCCTCACAAGATCTACCATGGCCGCACCGGCAAGGTGCTGGAACGCATGCTTGGATTTCATTCATTTGTACCACCGCTCATGCCCTTTGATAGCTCTCGGAATCACTATTTGTCTACGAGGCAATGTCAGTTAAGAGCAGCTCTTTGTTTCTTCTTCTTTCTTCTCCTACTTGTCTATCTTTTCTGTTGTCTAAGGTTTTTTACATGCTTTTACCTGCAAGAGAAGTCCCAAAAGGTTTCGATGCGTTTGAGATCAAAACGGATATATTATGGATTCAAAATTTTTGGGGTTTTTTTCATATAAGACGCTTTTTAATCTGTGAGAGAGCTTCTTTCTGGAAACCTACCTTGACTACAGGGGTTCGAATTTTGGTGGTTTAATTTTCAAGGTGGTGTTGGGTTCCGGCGGTCTTGAAGGTGGTTTTGTAGGGTTCGCGGCTTGAAGGTGGTTTTGTAGGAGTTCGGCGGTGTTGTAGTGGTGCGGCGGTGTTGAAGGGGTTCCGTCTTCGTCGTCGTTGGGGCTGCCGGCGGTGTTGTGTAGGGTGCCGGCGGTATTGTGGGGTTTAGGGTATGAGGTGGCGTAGGGTATGAGGTGGCTTAGGGTATGAGGTGGCTTAGGGTATGAGGTGGCTTAGGGTGTGAGGTGGCGTAGGGTATGAGGTGGCTTAGGGTATGAGGTGGCGTAGGGTATGAGATGGCTTAGGGTATGAGGTGGTATGAGGTGGCTTAGGGTATGAGGTGGTATGAGGTGGCTTAGGGTGTGAGGTGGCGTAGGGTATGAGGTGGTATGAGGTGGCTTAGGGTATTAGGTGGCTTAGGGATTAGGGTTTAAGTAAATCTCACCAAATAAAATCTCAACCGTTGAAGATCAAATGTGCTCTTGTAACCCATTTAAGTAAGCAAAGCAAACCCAACCCAGCCTAACTCGACCGGACCGAACCCTCTCTCTCAAATTGAGATTTCAAATTCGCAGATGAGAGGGAAAACCCTTTTCGTTCGTCTTCTTCATTCGATTTTGATTTGTGAACGAACGAAAACCTAAAGAGAGAGAGGGGAGACGAAGGGCTTCAGCGACGAACAACAACTTGTTGCTTTCTGGAAAACGAACTAGAGCTTTCGTCTTTTTCATTCGACTTCGACTTCTGTGAACGAACGAACAGAGAGAGAGAAAGAGAGGTGGGTTTTGAAGGGGAAGGCAAGGCGAAGGGCTTCAGACGACGAACAAGAGAAACCGTTTCTTGCCTTTCTGGATGTGCTTCCTCTTCCGACCTTCTCAACTTCACCAAATCTCAGGTAAATTTTTATGTGCAATTTCGTTTTTTCTGCTCTGGTTTATCTGAAATTCATGGCCAATTCTTCCTCCGGTGTTGAAATTTCAAGTAGATTACATACTTGGAGACTCTTAGTGCTCTCTGAACTACGTTTGAACGAGAGAAAGAGAGAGAGCTCCGAAAAGGTTCCGACGACGAGGATTCCGACGACAACCGCGAGTTCTTGCTTCAGAAGACGACGAGGATTCTTGGTTCAGATGATGACGAAGGTTCTTGTTTCCAGCTGAAACCTGAAATAGTGCGAAGAACTGCGAAGGAGAGAAAGAGAGAGGTTAGGGACAAATAACAGAGAACTGCCTGCAACGGTAAGGACGAAAACAGAGGTCTTTATCTCATCAAAGTTTGAGGGTTTTGATCTCCCACTGTGTTGTTTTAACGATTTGGTTCCATATTTTTTCTTTTTTTTTAGTGAAAAAAGAAGAAGAAGAAAGTTTAGGGCTTCCCGCATTTTGCTTCCTTGTCCTAGAAACAGTTGCTGCTCTGATCTTAAATCCTTCAGACCCGTCTCTATTCTGGTCTTAGTTTTTCGGATAAAACCGTGCTGATCTATTGCTTTGAAACTGCAGGTATTCTTGGGTTCCTTAATTTCCTTGTGATGCTTTGTTTCGTTTGGTTGGTACAAAACCCAGGTCTGTTTTGATTATTGATTCCTCTCCATGGTCTACATTTTAATGATAATAATAATAATGTCAAATCCGGTGTCTTCATATTCTACCGATAGATTATTTTTATCCTTTCAACTTGGCATCCATCTTTGAATGTTTTGATGATATACCATTTTGTGTTAAGTACAAGCATACAGGCAAATGTTGATTTAAAATAGTGAGTGAAGCACAATGAAGAACAAAGATCTTGGGTTATCATTTTCCATTATGGGCTAAAATATTAGTATTAATCATATAACAATTGCCTTCTTTTTGTAGGATTCTTTGGTAGTGATCATTGCCCTGTGACCCTCGAGCTTTCGCCTTCAAGTACAAATTCCAACTAATGCTGATTTTGACCTAGTAAGGTTGCATGAGATTTAGGGTGAGGTAGCCATTTTCCTATATATCTATATTTGTCATCTAAATTATTTTGTGAGGAATTGCATTATTTGTTTACTTAATGGGTATTGGGAAGGGATGTTTGCCTCTTCCTGTTGGTATTTACCATAGTTGACATGGCACAGGCAAACCCTAAATTATAGAGTTATATATGTGGATTCTTCAAGTTGGAGCTTTATCCACTAGCTATGGATGTAGTACTACAACTCCTGCTGACCTTGCAGCCCAAGAAGATGGTGTAACTGGGTAGTTTTGTATTAATGTAGTTCTCTGAGTTTCACCTGTTCTTATGAACTTCCTTGCCCTCCCCCAAAAGAAAAGGCTTGGGTGGGGAGGAGAGAGGTTATATTCTATGCATGACCTTATATCAGTCTCTATTGAATACACTATAATAGGACCAATGCGTGTTATAAATGAAAACATGCAATTTAATCATTTTTTGTCAAGGAAAATTGGTCTGATGCGTGAAGACCTATCAACCACAGCCAAGAATCAACATGTTAAATCACTCTAATTCTGTGTTGCTTTCCAGCACCCTAGGTTCCGCAACTTTTACCATATGGAATCAGATTCTGGATTTGAAATACCCCTATTGTCATTGGACTCATCAACTTGTTTCGTCCACTTCAGTTCAGTGGGATACACCAGAACCTTTAGACTACCAGATTAAGCTATCTGCTCTAGATGAATCTAAATCCTCCAAAACCCAGACCAAGTCAATTTGGCTTTCTCTTCTACTTTTATTTTAAAAAAAAAATTTTGGTAAGAAAGTTTCTTTTCTGTTCCTTCCTTATTAATTGACCTTTATTTCCTTATAAGAAGAGTGAATCTGGATTTGGGAATTTGAAATTTTAGGAGGTGGGTTCGGCTCATAATTAGGTTGGGTCGGTTATAATTCATTTGAACCGGATTGGGTTAAGCTACAAATCGATAGTTGCTCATGGGATGTGAAGTGGAATGTATTTGCACGTGGATTTGGCCCGGAAGAGAGAAAGTTAAATGTAAATTCATTCAAATTTAAGTTCATTGGGAGACGTTTCATTTCACTTTAATTTGGAGACGTTGAAGTTATGTTTCACGGGGGAAAACACATTAGGATTTCGTATACACTAATCAGAAGTCTTGCCGCCGCTTCGTCCCCATCTTTTTCAGATCTTTTCATTTTCTATTATTCTTCTTGTTTAAGGGTATCCTCATCCGAAAATTTTCTTACTAGAAAATATCCCTATCCGTTCGATAAATCATTCAGATAATAGAGAATCGGATCGAATAATGTCCGATTAGGATTTATCCGATTGTAATATATGATTTAATAATCCTAAACCGTGTTGCCAAAAAAAAAAAAAAAAAAAAAAGAAGCAAACCTAAATCGGAAAACCTTGTTGAAATCCACCAGAAGGGCTAAATCGGTAATTTTAATATGTAAGCACTTATTATAACCATGGAATTATTATAAAAAAAACACTAAACCTAAACGGCTAAACATGAGTATAGATTTGAAAAGTCAAGATTGTTTTATTATTTTATTATTTTATTATTTTATATTTAACATTTTGCAAGAAGATGTCAGGTAGGGGTGTCAATTTTCAACCCAAACCGTTAAAACCGGACCGAACCAGCCTGTTATAGCCCGAACCAGCCCGAACCGATCCTTAATGGGCCGTAATTGGGCTGAGGGTCGTCAGCCCGAACGGTTTCGGGCTGGGCCGGGCCAGCCCGTGTACAGCCCGTCAGTCTTTTACATAAATAAAATTAAAATATTAAATGTAATTTTTTATTAATTATCCATGAATTTCGGTGTTTGAGACGTTGAGAATCGAGTTTGAGTAGTTGAGAGTTGTTAATACGTTTAACGGTTTAAGTTTTAAGTTTTAACTTTTTAAATTTTAAATTTCATTTAGTTTTATTATTTTAAAATTTAAAAGTCTTAATTGATAAGTCTTGACTCTTAAGTCTTAATCTTAATTGTTAACTTTTGAATTTTCAAATTTCATTTAGTTTTATTATTTTAAAATATAAAAGTCTTAATTGATAACTCTTAACTCTTAACTCTTAATCGTTAACTTTTTAATTTTCAAATTTCATTTAGTTTTATTATTTTAAAATTTAAAAGTCTTAATTGACAACTCTTAACTCTTAAGTCTTTACCCAAAAAAAAAACTCTTAAGTGGTTTGGATCAAGCTAATTATTCCCAACTTTTCAGCGAAGTTTCCACCGTATTTTGGTCATTAGGGGCATTTTGGGGTATGTCATTTTGGGCATTTAGGTGTATTTTAGTCAGTCATTTTGGGCATTTAGGGGTATTTTGGTCAGTCATTTAGGGTTTAGGGTTTAGATTTCTATTTATCATTATCAGTGGCAACATCTACAAAAAAAAAAAAAAAAAAATCGGTGGCAACAGGAATTTTTGGATATAGAAAATGATTTGGTGTTCTGGGTTTTTTTAGAGGGTTTGGGGGCATTTTCGGTGTTCTGGGGTTTTTAAGAGGGTTTGGGGGCATTTTCGGTGTTCTGGGGTGTTTTAGAGGGTTTGGGGGCATTTTCGGTGTTCTGGGTTCTGCTAGAGGGTTTGGGGGCATTTTCGGTGTTCTGGGTTCTTTTTGAGGGTTTGGGGGCATTTTCGGTGTTCTGGGTTCTGCTAGAGGGTTTGGGGGCATTTTCGGTGTTCTGGGTTCTTTTTGAGGGTTTGGGGGCATTTTCGGTGTTCTGGGGTTTTTTAGAGGGTTGGGGGCATTTTCGGTGTTCTGGGGTGTTTTAGAGGGTTTGGGGGCATTTTCGGTGTTCTGGGGTTTTTTAAAGGTTCTTTAATGCCCTTTTGCAGCGGGGTTTTTTAAAGGGTCTTTAATGCCCTTTTGCGGCACTTTTGTATTTGTTCTAGCATCAGTTGTTTAGATAATTAATTACCATTATGATCTCATCTCTTGATCGAGCAAGTGGCGTGTGTTTATTTTTATGTACATAGTAACCTTGTCGCAAATAGTATAAACGTAAATGTATGACTTGATCAAATACTATCTCTTTTGTAATGGTTGAAAATTAATTTTCACCCTTTATCCATGAAATATTAATGACTCTATTTATGTTTGATCATTGTGAAACTAAAGAAATTTCGAGGGAAACCATACATGTTTTTATTTTTATGAATAAATAAATTCATTATCAAAAAAATGCAACGTTCATAAATTAATTACTTGTAAACCCTTTCTGTTAGTATATACTCTCTGGCAAGTTCATAAATTATTTTGTTCTTTGTAAGCCTCAGTGTTGGAGATATATAATGAGACAATTCGTGATATACTTTCACCAAATTGATCCAATGATGTAGACATTTCAAAGGTAGAAAATGGTGGAAAGCAATATGTGATGAAGCATCTAAGTCACAGTGGTGGTTGTAACAGCTTCTATGTTGATGAAAACAACACAAGCAGGGAGGGCCACCATGTACTCTACTATTGAAAGTTGTAACTGACTGGAATGTAAAATCAGGAAGAGAAAAAATGATTTGGATTGAATTCAATTTGCCAAATGAGGCAATTATTTGAGATATCCTTGAATAAAATGTACATAAAGGCTCTGTTTGGGTTTGGCTTTCAGAAAAGATTACAAAAAATCATACCAAACACTGCCTAGTTGAGATTCTCCATGTGTCATTTTTTCAATTCACCATTTGGGTTTCTAATATTAATATTTTCATCAACCTCCTAATAAGCAGATAATACAAAAATAAGGTCAAAGATATCATGTATGTTGCTCCAACTTACAAGAATTGAATGCCTATGAAATAAAATATCATATCTATGGTTAAGGGGTTACGGGTACAATGCAATTACAATCTTTAGAGACAGAACAAAATCTGGGTCTAAAAACTAAAAAACGTCCCACAATTTATTTTTCTTAAAAATTATTTCAATCAGTTTATGTCCACGGTCATCCGCATGGACAGAAAATTTAAGAATCACTTTAATATGAGATCAGCATGGCCGGGTCTAACCCCAATGTAATGGATTGGTACACCAATTAGTGCCTCAATCCTTTCCACACGGCGGGCTGCGACTGACAGATCAGTGTATCTTCTAACTTTAGAGATATCATCTTGCCACCCAGGTGAAACTTCATAATCAACCTGCATATGCATAAACACAAACAAAATCCATCAAGAACAGATAGATCTGAACAATGAGAAAGAAGCCAAGATACAGAACAATGAGAGGATAAATAAGCACCTCCATACGAGGATTAAACCACTATCTCTGATCCTTTTCTTCTTGTTTCAATGAATAATCCATTAACTAAAGTAGGTCTGCATAGCTAGCAAGATACAGTGAAGTGGTCTCTTAAGTTAGTTTGGGCTACAATCTTGAGACACAGTGAGATTGTCTTTTCATTAGATCCTAGTGAATTCCCCCCTCCCCACCAAAAAAAAAAAAAAAAAAAAGAAAGAGAAACTAATATCAACTTTTATGGGTTTAGATTACAAACCTTACCACCCAGCTGGTTTATCCACTTTTGCTTCACATGGAAATTTATCAGAGCATTCTGTATATCAATCTAAACCCTACCACCCAGAAGCTGGTTTATCCACTTTTGCTTCACATTGAAATTTATCAGCATTCTGTATATCCATATTCTTTACTTGCTTTGTAATATCAGCCATCAAACCTACAAGCATTAAACTTTAACCATTTGATAAAGCTTTTTTCTGCATAAGGTGAATCTTTCCAGTTGCAACCTGAACTGTGTCACATTTTATTTATTTTTTTGGTACAGGTGTTTTTTTAATACTGGAATTGAAACGTCGCCGGATGGGTGCGAACCCAATACCTCCCCATGGGAGTCTGGGCTTTTAACCGCTCTACTAACCCACCATTGACGACTGTCACATTTTTTATTAAGCAATTAAATTGCAATATTCACAGGTAGCTAGAACAGAGGTTCCATGATCATCCATTCACCCTCCATTCCCTTTCAAGGTTCACAAGCAGGTAAAAGCCAGTTACTACAGACTTTAACCACACACACAAATTTATATAAAATCCAACAAAACAGTTCAATGCCCCCCAAAGAGAGTAGATGTGAACAGATGAAAGACCACAGAGAAAAATAATCAAGGTTCATAGAACATGTTAAAGAACCACACGTGACAATTGACCAGCATGAAAACCATTTCTTCTTGAAATTTTCTTCTCCATTCTTCTAAAGGCTATGGAAAGATAGAAGTCATAGAAGAAACCAACAAAAAACAGAAGAAAAAAAATAGCATGAGAGTTCCACCTTCAAGTTCCACTTGCTGTTGCCAAGCTGGTCACTAGGAGAAGATGAAAAGGCACTACCATCAACATCACATGCATACTCAACAGTTTCTGCTTTACCACAACCAATTTCATGCCGAATTCCTTTTCCATGTAGGTGGCAGGAAGACACCCAAAGACCGCAATATCTCTGAGAAAACACCTTGTTCGCCATTTTCTCGAAATCACGGAAAGTATAATTTCTGAAAAGCAACACCGAAACTCGACATCTGAACAAACTAATCAAGGAAAATACTATGCACATTAAATCCCATTAAATATATGGTACATCACCTTCCACTCATGCAAAAAGTGATCTTATCATCCATATCCCACTCAGCAAGCCGAAGAGGCTGCACTCTAGCGGTAAACTTGAAGCCGGGTTTCTCCTTCATCAACACAACACCCACTTGGGAATGAAGCACTCAATGGCGATACAACTTTGCATATTCCCGAGAGATTTTGCTTTTAAATTATCAAGTTGGACATTCACAAATTGACAAGATTCTACTATTTGTATAAAGGTGGTGGTGAAGTAGAGACACTGATTTCATATTTTTGTAGATTTTTATCAGAAGACCATCCTTCCCCCACAATTAGCAACATTTTTTTGTATGCTTGATGTTCTCAAAGATTTAGTTTATTCTACTCACGTAAAGACTCCCGCCATCGGTTTTCAATAGTATTACATGGTTTCAAAAGGAGAATGCCAATGGACACATGTGGAGGCTCTATCTTTTCTTTTCTTTCTTCTATTTCTTATTTTTTTTTGGGGTGGGGGGGGGGGTTAAGAAACATGTGGAGGCTCTATGAAATAGATAACTTAGAACAGCATAGATTGGTACTACTGTCAATACCATAAGAGATGAAGCAATTAAAATAAAAAAAAAAAAAAAGAAGAAAATACTGTTTGCATGTACGAGACTAGAGTAAAATATAACTAAAGAACAACTTAACCTAATTATGACAAGGAAATGATCTACTTTATGTCATGATGCCATGAATACTACATTCATGTTTAAATGAAACACTGGCATCTACATTTAAGTAGTCGGGTTGTATAACTAATGATTCAAGCTCCAAGCTCTCATTAAAGAATTTGAAAGAACACGCATTTTTATAAAATCCAGGAAAAGTGGAGGAATGCCGCAATCACAAAGAACAATTAAAATCGGGCAAATGGATTGAAAAGAGGAATTCAAAAACAGATCAGTTAAGTAAGATCAGATAAGAACATAATTTCTACAGGATTCAACATATAATTTTTTATTTGGCAAAAGTAAAGTTCAAAGCACAGAGTAGTCCAATGACAAGAAAATTCTAAATTCTCTGGATTATAAACAAACAGAATCGACAAACATACCATATTTTGATGCTTCAGGGGCAATTTTTTGAAGATAGACTAAAGGATCCTCAAACTCCTCCTCTTTGTTGGACAGAATACGGGGCATTCGAATTTGATCATCCATTCCAGATTAGAAGTGTCAAACTTTTCCACCTTGCGCTTTAAAAATGCCTCCTTTTCTTTTGAAGTACCAGAGATTGAAAATGGGCATCCGAACTTCCATAAAACTTCATTCCACATGATGCGAGACATTCTTAAACCGTCTCCTCCACTTCGGTCATCATATTATTATGCCTGTAATTTCGTGGAGAATTTCCCGAATTTAGCCGTCGAAGCCTTTTACGCTTCAAACTTTCTACCCCATTTTTCACCTCCCCAAACAAACAAGCCCTTCCTTCCACCCCGGGGGGGTGGGGGATCGGGGGGAGGGGGGGGGAATTTAGGACTCATTACCCCACGTTCAGGCTACAAATTTGAGTACCGCAGGTGTTTCCATGGCGGACAAATCTAAAAATCCAAATTACACAAGCTGCACATTCATTCAAGGTTATTCAATCGGATATAATAGAAGGAAAACCATATGTCTTCACTATCTATTTTTAATATAAAAGATAAACATACCATGTTTAATGTATGAGTGCAATTATGCACAAGAAGTGTATGCGCCCACACACGCACGCAAAACAAAAGATTAAATAAAAATCAACCGAGATCCCCGGCACCTATCTAAGGAAATACAAGGATATTGCCCTGTTGACCCGCTTCGCCCCTAACTTGGGCAATCTAGGCCCAAACTTGGTTGAGTTGAGTGGGGAACAGATCCGATCAGATATCGAAGCCATCCTTAGAATTTTGTTAAGGAATCTAGATGATCTTATTTTTCGCTACACCGTGTCTACTAGCACTTAACATATGTTTCTTGTGTTTTGGTCTCATGCCGCCTCACTTGTTGAATTCGTTTGATTTCTACTAAATATGTTTTTATTCTAACCATTAGTTCTTGTGCTTGCGTCGTTGAGTTCTTTTGTCAAAGAATCCGCTCCCCAAAAAACCAGAAATGATTTTGTGGGACTCAAATGACAAGGCATGGCCTGTGAAATATGTTTATGCCAATACACCATTTCTAAGAGGTGGACTCGGTGGTGGTTGGATCAAATTTTCAATGGCCAATAATGTAGAAGCGCATGATGTCCGTGTCTTTGAGCTTATCAAGGCAAAGGAAATGAGACTTGATATTTTCAAGGTAAAAGAAGACGCCACTCCACTAATCGGGGCTTAAAATGACAGAATCTTAAACTTCTTTGTTTTATTTGATGGAAGAAATCTAAGTGAATCGAGCAAGCATCTGTCTCAATATACCATAAGGAATTCCAATCTTAAAGAGTTCTTTTCCTATTATAGCATAAAGGATGATTTAAATTAGATTAGGACACTTAATAGCTAGATACATATTTTCCGCATTTATTTACTTTATTTAGTCTTTTAGAGTTTTGGTTCCGTGGAGCAATGCATATAGGGTTTTCACATCCTAAACCGATTTCCCTCTTCTCTGCTCTTCCTTCACAAGAACATATTCAAGATTCAAAGCTCAAGAAGATCCAGTGGTAAGTTGAATCATCCCTAATCAAGGGTGACATTAATTTTAGGTGCGGAACCCCGCTCCAAAAGAGATTTGAACTCTTGACCTCTTATGAAGAACCACTCAATCACATTCCAACACGGTTGAATAATATTATTGAAATCGATCCTAGTGTTTTTTGTGATAACAAGGAGGGGCTCTTAATCAATACAATTGAGCTATGGACCAAAAGAGAGATGAATTCAGAATTTGAAGGTGCAAAACCAAAAGGAAGTTTACGGGGCTGTTAATCAAGGAGGAGGTTAACGCCTCCGCTACCACTATCTACCAAACCCAATGAAGAGAAAGAGTGTGCCGTTCCTCTCTTTTTTCTAACCTCTTTGAGTCGCTTTCATGGATTCTGGATGGAGCCTTTTGCAATAAATTAGCTTGTGACCTTAAATCATGTATGAAAATGCAACTAACTACTATTTGTAGAGTTTCAATCTTCTATTTTGCATTCCCCTCCCGTATTTGAAGTACTTTAGTCCCGACTTGCATCCCCGTTATAAGTTTTGGTCCAAACAATGAATGTGTACAAAAAGGAAAGGAATAAGATAAATGAGTGGAAATTCATCATCCCGCACATACACACAGATTATATTTTAACTTAAAAAGTTTCGATTCTAATGTGCAAGAACCACCGCCATAACGCAACAATGAAGGAGATGGTAGAGAGATATACAAAGAGCATTTCCATGAGATGAAAATTCAGATTCTTAATATAATGAAATAATAGATACAACCGCATATTCCTAGTGAATGGGTCAACGGTTGTTCTAATACTAACCAGGTCTGATTTCTCCCCAACTTTAGTTGGTTGACAATTGCTCCCAATTAAAAGAACAAAAAAAAAAGGGGGGGTATTTAGAGAAGACCAAGCAAATCTCAAACTTACCGTAATCAAATCAAGATTTCGGTTCCATAATATGGATTCATGGAACATTGATGCATCAGTTATGCGAAGAAGAAAACAGATCCAATGAGGATATCAGTTGATTAAATAGACAATAAATAAAAAATAAAAACAATTTAACAAGAAAGATACAAGGTAAAATGCTCCAAATCATGTTAACAAGAAGCATGAATCTCAATAACTAACCATCAAAACAATAAGAATCGGAAATGGAGACTAGACAGCAACAACCGGGCGGGGGAAAAGGGGAGCGGGGAGGAGACCCGATTTTACAATTGCCATCCTCTCTCATGACCAAGACCTAACACTTGACAGTATGAATGCAGTTATATCAGTGGAATTATTTCAAGAAGAAAACATTAACAAAAGATTGACTCAATGCTCAAACATAACTATAAATAACAATAAGCAGATTATGTGTTGAAAACTGACCATAATGACCAATGGCTGTTGCACTAACCAAAACTGCAGGCCGGGCATCTTCTTGTGAGCCATTAATTATATCTACTACCTTCAAGAATCATATTTAGCAATTTAGTGAGTAATCAAAGAAGACAAGATGAAGACAAATCATGTTGTGGAAATATTTTTGTCATAGTAAATAATTCATTGCTTGAGAATGGTGATTTTTGTAGATGGTAAACTAAACCTTGGAGGTAACGCTTATCCTACTCCGTTTGATTCGTTGTTGACCTGCAGTAAGTCGAACATTACCTCTCTTTCTTCCGGAAATACTTTTACTGGTGATAACTGGGGGAGGGGGGAATTAGGCATGTATGGGGACTCGAAATAGAATAACTTGAAACAACACATAATATAAAATGCCAAAGGAATAAGAAGACCTCTAGTATAGGAGACAATGCCAATTCCACCTCAAGTGCTTATTTTCAGATAATATAGCCCCTAGGTATCTCCAGTCCATTGAACTTTTTAAAGCCAGAGATGCCACTCGTAATGCAAAATAACAGATTAGGTGAATGTTTGGGTGCTCCCTTTGAAGTAGCTAATGACAAAAAAACTAAGAAAGTATAAATAAAAATTGGGCAGAAGTATTCCTGAATGCTAGAACATGGAACTGCATCCCAATAAGAGGACAACAGACAGATTCTCTGAGTAGAGGATCTACAATTTATGTATGGATAGAGTGTTTTAGAGTGGGCTCCCGCTACATTATGCGAAAGGGCAAGTAATCCTCAAGATCTTTTCCCACAAAAAAATCCCTATTTCTAAAAAGCAACTCGTTCCTCCCGAGGATTAGTAGATGCTATGGAATTGCTACATACTTCCAAAATCATATTGCAAAAAACTTCTGAAGGGAAGTTTCAATACACAGGTCAGAACTAAAAAAAATTTTCCTCAACAAATCAAGTTCCAACTTTTCTTTTTACTCTCACTGGTTTCCGTAGCATTTTACCTGTCTGTATCTGCCATTTGATATGAGCAATCCAGAAGCAAGTCTAGAACACCCAACATCCACATCGTCCTCAGATTTTAACAGCAATCATACCAAAACAGCTCTTAGTTACAGAATTGACAACCTGTAGCTTCTTTGGAGTCCTAACCGAAGCAGCAGTTAACGTAATGAAACAAAATTTATGCATAAAAGGACTGGACTGGTAGATTTCCAAGTTAGCTTCAACTAGGATATGCAAAGAATAATAAAAATCGGTAAAGAAACTGAAAACATAAGTCCATTTAAATAGAAATTCAGAGTAAAATAAGTATAGAATTACTATACCAAAAAATTCAGAAATATTGGGTAAAATTAAGGGATGAGACAACTTGTTCAATGGAGCCTTATCAAGTAAAGAAAATGTAGGAAGCCCTAAGGTTTTCTTCTTCTTTTTTTTTCCCCTGAAAAGGAAAAAAAGAGAAGATGTGAAACAAAATCGATAGAACAAACCGATCAAAACAAGAATATTGTCCCTCTGTGTTCGTCCTTACCATTGTAGGAAATCACCTTCTCAGCTCTCTCTCATTCGGTTATTTGAGAATGAAGAAGCAGAAGGAGAAGGAAACGCAAATATCGTCGAAACCCTAACCTCTCTCTTTCTCTCCTTCGCACGGTCAGTTCGCACGATTTCAGGTTTCAGCAGGAAGTCGTCGGAACCCTTATCGGAGCTTTCTCTCTCTTTCTCCCTCGTCGTCGTCGGAACCCCACCCGTTCGCAAGGTGGAATGAAGAAGAAGAACGAAGGAGAAACTTTCCCTCGATTTGGCATATTTTGAAATGCTTGGTTCGGACCTTTAAAATTGGTTTGGTTTGAAATCTCCTTGAGCCGAGCCAAAATACTCCGTTACTTCACTTAAAAAAACCAAAATACCATATGCTCAAAATCAACGGCTATTAGACTTTTGAACGACACGGCTTGATCTCCACCATTCGCAGCTCCCGAAAAAACACGCAGCAGTGAAATGAAACGCTAGTTAAATTAAAGATAGAGAAAAACATAGAGGGAAGCTGTTAGGGTTAGGGTTTAAGTTGGGTAATACCTCAACAGCTTCGTCAGTAGCGGCGTTCGGAGGAGAGAGGGAGCGGAAGAATGGTCTTTGATTGTTGAACTTCGTGTGAGCGGTACTGTGAATATTCCTCTCGCGGTCGACGCTGTTCTCTCCGTCAAGATCGTGAAGAAGGTCGGCGGTACTGTTGATGACACAGAGCTTGTTAAAGGTTTGGTTCTTGACAAGAAAGTTAGCCATACCCTGGTGGCCTAACTCGTATCGAGAAATTATCGGGTGATGGTAATACAAGTATTTGGACGGATCTAGGGATTCTATTTTTCTCACACAAGATGAAGGGTTCTCTATGTGTAGCGGTTGCCGTTTCTTCCACTTAGCCGGACTGTTTTGAATGATGCTCTGAAGCAAGCATGGAGTAAGTTTGATCTTTATGACTTTTTGTTTGACAGTACAATCTTTCGACTGAGTGTCGTTTTAAGGGAGCTCATGTAAACAGCTTTATCAGCTTCAAAGTGTGAAGGTTTAGTGATCCGATTTAATGCTGACAATTAAACCACAACAAGAATCATCTCTGTTTGACCTAGTTTCTTTAATATTTTTTTCTGAGCAAACGGTTCCCTGTAGTGAGGAACTACATGTTTTAGGGCACTTGAAGCCCCCCTAAGACATCCCCTCAACCGAGGTTTGTTACCATCTGATTTAATTTACGCTCTCTTGACTGCTGTCTTAATTGCCTTTTCTGTTTCTTGCTGTGTCTACTGTGTTGCATCGTTTGTGTTTTGTAAATTTATTTTTCTGTTTTTTGTTGTGTTTTTTTTTATTATAGGGTTCGGATTGCGTCTGTTGAAGGTTTCTAATCCTTTCTGCCAAAATTTAGGGTTTGGGTTCCGGCGGTCTTGGGGGTTTCAGCAGTGTTGGGGTTGCGGCGGTCTTGGGGGTTTCGGCAGTGTTGGGGTGCCGGCGGTGTTGGGGTGCCGGCGGTCTTGGGGTGCCGACGGCGTTGGGGTGCCGGAGGGTTTAGGGTATGAGGTGGCGTTAGGGTATGAGGTGGCGTTAGGGTATGAGGTGGCGTAGGGTATGAGGTGGCGTAGGGTATGAGGTGGTGTAGGGTATGAGGTGGTGTAGGGTATGAGGTGGCGTAGGGTATGAGGTGGGTTAGGGTATGAGGTGGCGTAGGGTATGAGGTGGGTTAGGGTATGAGGTGGCTTAGGGTATGAGGTGGCTTAGGGTATGAGGTGGCTTAGGGTATGAGGTGGCTTAGGGAATTTTTCTACTGAAATTTTCTTCTTTTATTTATTTATCCCATAATATCTCCACCACAACCGACTAACCCTACAATGATAAATTTAAACCTAAATCTTCATGGTTTATATAATTGAATTGTAACCGCTATTCGAGTGTTGGATCAGATATGAAACTCCATCAGTGTGGGGCCAAATTTCCAATTGGGCAATAAATTCAGTTGTTGGCCAATCTTCCTATGAAGGTTTCTAAAGGTGCTTCGATTCCACACCTTATAATCTGGTTATCTCATCCTACATGTAACGAGTTGATCAACCGTTTTTGAAGGATCTCCAGAAATGCCACGGCGATTTTCTGACAAATGGCAAAACATAATCGAAATTTTGTTGAAAATTCATTCAGTAGAATCGCTTTTCTTCCCTGCTACTCCTTCCTTTATCTGTGCAGGCAAAGAACTTGAATTTTTTGCTATTAAGGTGAGAAAGGTTATGAATCTCAAGATACCAGGTACTTTGCTTCTGAGAAATTAGAGGTAAAACATTCAAAAAAGAAAGAGACATCTTCAGAATCCGAATTTTATTTTTGGCTTTTTTTCCTGGAACAACTATTGAAAATAGAAATCATAAATTTCATCTCGTTCGGGGGGGCAAACACTCGCAAAGAACTTCCTCCCAACTTCTTCCCTGCAACAAGATGAACGGGCAACAAAATCTAAAAGATGTGTTTTTCTAATCTGTTTTTGTGAATTTCATACGCAAGGTGTCTTATCAGTTTCCATTTTCTCTAACCTATTAAATGCAATCTCATCCCTTGTTGTGTTTTGTAGTTTACGTGTTAGTTTTTAAAATTTAATATTTAATAGATAAAACACCTTGGTAAACGAACATTTCACATATCAAATATTTAAGTGATAATTACTTTGGGAGCTGAAGTTGCTGCAGTTAGATAATTACATCTGAACCCTGTCTGTTGTGTTTTTGTAATCCTTGAGAGTTAAAGATTCTTTTCAATTGGTTGCCAATTCATTCATGCAATATAATACTATTGTAGTAGCCAAATATCTGTCTGATTAGAGAAAGAATCGAGAATGAAGGCTTTGGACCAGATTTCACATCCAGCGAAATCAATAATTTTTATTCTACCAAAAAAAAAAAAGAAATCAACAATTTTTATCGGTGAATTCTGCGTAGGTATTAAAAATGTAGGGATTTAAATGCAAATAGGTTTTCTTTGTTTTATACTAAAGGGTTTTATATTTTAACAATTTACAAATCCAAATTCCTGAACATCAAACGCTAACTGTTCATCACTCCGTGTGAGTGCATCGAGGTAGGTAAACAAGCTAATGGCGTCTCCCAAATGCCTTCGCTCTCCGTTTTGCAACCTCCAACCCTTCCCTCTTCAGGAATAATTTGATTGCAATCATCTCTTCTTGGTTAGTGGTTAGGAATAATTAGAATTCTTGGTTAGTGGTTAGGTATTTCGAGGTAGGTAAACAACCTTAATGATTGCACTCTTCAGTCAAAGATAGTACCAAGTTTGCATGTCCATCCTACAAATTAAAAATGCTTCTATCCACGAGCAGAATGCATATCAAATGTGGTTCAGTAGTTGCCTACATCTAGTGGCGGACCCAGGATGCAATAGTGGGGGGCCGAAGAATGAAAGCCAGATAACCTTTCCATTTGGGGTCCCACTTCTAAACTATTTTATTAAATTAAATAATAGACCACAAAAATTTTGTGGGGCCCACACATATTTGAAAAAAATTATAAATTATTGATAATGATATTTTTTTTTTGACAAAATATAGGTAAAATTAAAGCAACAATACAAAAATATATACTCATGACTTCAACCCTAAAAAGTTAGATGTAAACCAAAATTTTCTTAATTCATTTATTGTTTTTCTTATTAGTATAGTAGGAGTGATATAGGTCCCAAGACCTACGACATGTGGAAGCCTAATTCCCAAGGAAACCCCTGATTTTGCTGCCCAGCAGCGCTGAAGTTGTATACTAGTACTCCGTAGTTGTTTTCAGTTTTTTTTTTTGTTGGGTGAGGGCAACTTGTAATTATTCCAATTTTAATTCAGGGGCAGTTTAGTCCTTATATGCTTTCTATTTAAGTCACTAAGTCAATCTTTTGTTTAAGTTGAGTTGTAAATTGTAATACCCAGCCTCAGTTGGGAGTCTTAAGTAAAGGTCAGCTTTAAGACCAAATGTTAGTCCAAGTCTAAAATCTAAAATCAGTTTAAGTCTTAATTCTACTTACCTTGATGATATTAATGAAATTCTCCCAGCTTTACTGCTATTATCTGGATCAGAGTAGTGTTTCAGCTTAGGTATGGTATTTTCAAGGATCTTATAAAATGGTTCTTGGTGAAGACATGCTGAGATAGTTCTTTTGTTTGAGAAATCAGCCTACATCAGCACTCTTAACGCATCCAAAGTATCTTACAAGGCTCCCCCATCCAGATGTATGGCAGCCAGCATCCCATCCCCTTCTCTCTGTCCCCTTTAAATTCTTTTTGAATCCCTGTACCCCATTCAATCATCCTTGACCTATAATTCAAGAAACTCTATAAGAACCCAATCCAGGCAGCAAGATTCTTTCAAATTTCAACAACTCAAGCCCCTCACAGACTAGAACTTTTGATCCAAAACCCCTTCAATTGTGACCATCAAACCCTATATATCAGATTCTTGATTTGAATCCCTGAGTCACTAAAATAAAAAATTCAACCAAACTCGGCCAGCATCTCCTAGGGCTTACAACCCAGGTTCTGTCCAAGTTTCAGGCCAACAGAGAACCTTTAGTCCCCGAACCCATCCCAAGGAGTTTTTCCTTGCTCTCCTCATTTCAAGACTTCACATATTTTGTGTTGAAGCCTAAGCTAATCACCTTGGAGTATTACCTAACCTACCCAAATGATATGAATGGATAATTTTATACCCAAATGATATCAATGGGCAATTTTACATAAAATTACCCCAAACTTCAGTCTGAAAGTCATCCCATTTCTCCCATAACCCAGGAGACCTTTCAAAGTCCTAGCTGCACCTAACCAAACCTAACCCTTTTGGCCTGGAGCTATATCTAATACTTGATCTTGGTTAGGCCCGTAGCAAACCAACCTTAAGGTTTGGGTCTTGTGTGCAGCATTTGAGTGTGTGTGTGAGTTGGAGTAATCTTTTTGAGTCAATTTAGGAATTTGAGTCTTGTATTTATGTTATAGTACCCACATCAATTAGAGATGAATTGAGTAAGGAATGTTAGTTTTCTCTTAAAAATTTTGCTGCTATTGAATGTATAGCAGTGCGTAAGTGATCGTATCCCAAACCTCTTATAATCTCTTCTATGAAACATAATCCATAACAAAGAGTTGGCCACAATTCAATGTGTTTTTATGAATGAAATGTTAGACCATGGTCCTTTTGAAGGGTGTCACACTTTTAAATGTCTGGCTTGATACAGCTTTTCTGATCTGCTGCTATACTCATGTTGAATTTCAACTGCAGTTTTGTGTATTCCCATAGTAATGTTTTTGGGAGAAACCAGAAATTTAACATCTCTTTGGAAATGGGACAAATTGACTCAATGTTTCACATAAATTATACTACCCAAGGATTGAAGGAGATGATAAACGTACATCTAGATCAGTCATGATTCAGGTGACCTACAACTCCTATTCATGTCAAAATCATTATTAGATACATCTTTATCATATGTATAGTCTCATGGTTTCATATGTATTATGTAATTGACTTACTATAAATACAATTATATTGTTTCAATATGAAATCATGGACTTCACTCAAGTTAACAGTTCATCATATGTATTAGAATTTTAAAATGTGAAATACTGAAAGTCTGAAATTGAAACAGCTCATTAACGATTAAGATGAAGACTTAATAATTATCAATTAAGACTTTTAAATTTTAAGATAATAAAACTGAATGAAATTTGAAAATTAAAAAGTTAACGATTAAGATTAAGACTTAAGAGTTAAAAGTTATCAATTAAGACTTTTAAATTTTAAAATAATAAAACTAAATGAAATTTGAAAATTAAAAAGTTAAAACTTAAAACTTAAACCGTTAGATGTGTTAACACTCAACTCTCAACTACTCAAACTCAAGTCTCAACGTGTCAAACACCGAAATTCATGGATCATTAATTACATTTAAACAATACCAAAAAAAATTAATTACATTTAATATTTTAATTTTATTTATGTAAAAGACTAACGGGTTGACGGGGGCCGCACATGGGTTGGCCGCGGCCAGCCCGAAAACCGTTCGGGCTGAGGATCCTCAGCCCAATTACGGCCCATTAAGGATCGGTTCGGGCCGGTTCGGGCTATAATAGGTCGGTTCGGTCCGATTTTAACGGTTTTGGTTGAAAATTGACACCCCTATACACATCTGAACACCAGTTTGACATAAATGGTAAAATCAATTAATTGTACTCTATTATTTACTTCTATAATTATAATTAACATAAACATTTTATTGCAAAGTAATGAGTTACTAAAAATTCAAAACTATAATCGAGTTCATTTGAGGTTGAACGACAAAAGCTGATCATTAGTTCACGAGCTATCCTAATAGTCTTGTAAAACAATATTGCCTCATCAAGGTCAAGCATAGATCTTTTGATTTCTAAGAGAACTGCAACATTTGGTAGGATAAAGAAAATACCCTTTTTTTTAATTTTTATAAAGGGATCAGAAAATACCCTTGAATTAATGCCAATGACAAACATATGGATTTACAAAGAGAGATATGAAGGCGGTTCACAATTACGGATCAACAGCGATCTTAATACCTCAAATCTTAACACCAGATCATCAGAAACAAAACCCAAAACGACATAGCATAATAGATGCAAGTTACAAGAGTTGGTTAATACCTTCACTTGTTCTTCACAAGCGTCGGAACCGTAAGCAGACGGTTGATAACGAAAAAGAAAGCAAAGATGAAAGAGTTTAAAATATTATAGAAAATCCAAAACCAATCGCCAAGTCTCGGTGATACACATATAGAGAGGAATAGATCAAAAAAGAAATCTGTTTTCACAACCGCAGATCCTCTCCTAAAAAGGGGAAAAAATGGAAACAAGGGAAGAAGAGGACGTCTCTTTTGCTGATCGTGGAGGAGAATCGTCATGCGCTTCGATTTCAGTAGAAGACGTCCTGTTCAAACGGAGGAGAGAATCGTGGAAGATTAGGGAAAAAGAGAGATCAGAGATTAGAGAGCTTGGTTTTGATTATGTCGAATCTCGTTCGCATGCCTTCAAGCTTCTTCTTCCTTCTTGCTTCTTCTTCTCTTCTTGTTCTTCTCCTTTTTCAAGCTTGTTCTTCTTCTTCTTCGGTTTTGAGTCTGAAATCTTCTGTGGAATGAACAACGTCGTTTTGGTTTTTCAAATGATTTTGAAAACGTATAACCGAGCGGTTCGTAAGCGGTCCAGCGGTTCATACGAGTAAACCGCGCGGTTTCACGCAAAACCACTTTTTTCACTTGAAATTAGAATAACGGCTGCGATCTGTTGATTATTGATCCAACGGTTAACAAGATCGTCGACGGAAGCAAAATCGCTTTACTTCTATGACACGCAATCTCTCCAAATCCCAAGTTTCCAACCCATCTCACGCTACTTCTTTCCTTTTTAAAAAACGTGATATGTCAGAGATATTTTGCACAATCCATTCCCATCTCTCATCTCACGCAGAGCGTCGACTTCAAAGCGGTGGTTCTTCTTCTTCACTTCCTTTGCGTTTGGGATAATCGGGTTTCAGGCGGTGGTTCCTGGTTCCTCTACGGTGAAATCGGGTTTAGGCGGTGGTTCCTGGTTCCTTCACGCGCGGTTAGTGGAGAAGCAGAAGCAAAACAGATTGAACGATTGAAAACAGATTTGAACGCATATTTTGCATCTTCTTCTTTTTTTTCTTTAGTCTTCTAGTGTCGATTTTGGCCTGAGTTTTCGCCGATTTTGAGGGATTTTTCGACCATTTTTTGTAATTTCGATTTCGATGTAAGCTTCGGTTCGGTGAAACTGTATTTTTCTTTTATTTAAGAGTTTTTAATTGATTTGTACCTAAAGAACCCATGTGGGTTTGGTTGGTTTTTTGTAGATTAGAACAAGTGAACAACTGAGGAAGAAGAATCTGTTCAAGAACTTCCCACCCAACCCTTTTCACCACCGTAGTTTTCTCTTCTTTTCCCTCTTTTTGCGCAGAGTGATAGTTAGATCCTAAGCAGAGAACTGAAGAAATGACTAAAGATGAAGACTTTAAGCTTCTCAAGATCCAGGTTTCTGCCTGAGTTTTGAAGCTCTCTGTTTTTGTACGATCACAAAAAAAATTTGCTTGTTGTTTCTGTTTGGGTATTTGTACAGAGAAAATTGAAGGTACCTACTCAACTGCATTTTCTATACCTCCTTTTCCCTCCATTTACTGGGTTTTGCCGGAAACTTTGAGAACCCATTATACGTGTTTGTCTACTTCGGCTAGGAGCTATTGGTCTGTTTACTACAGGTCTGGATCTCAGTCTATGAACTGGGTTTGCCAACAAATTTTGGGGAATCTAAGAGCATTCTATGGTCTTTAATACACAAACCCGAAGTAGAAATATTAGGATTAGGAATTTTATTTGTTCCTTGGAATCGATAGGAGTAAGAATCTTTGCAAAACTGTTCTTTTCTTCTTCCTCTTTCCTTCTGTTTTTTCTTGAATTATATCCCTTTTCTTTAGGCTACGGTGGTGGGTATTTGTGTATAAGGTGATGTGTATTGAGTGGTATTTGTTCACTGCCATGGCCGTCCCTGTGGAGCTCACCAATCAAGATCGTGAAGAAGCTCGGTCGAGGCTGTTCTCTCCGTCAAGATCGTGAAGAAGCTCGGTCGACGCTGTTCTCTCCGTCAAGATCATGAAGAAGGTCGACGGTACTGTTGATGACACAGAGCTTGTTAAAGGTTTGGTTTTTGATCTCAGAATGATCGGATTTCGGGATGATCAAGAAAATCAAGGCTATGTAATGTTTTGCTGATTCAAAAGAGTATTTTGAGGGATGCCACGGATCTGTCTTTGTGTTCCCAAGCTCCATCTTTGGTTGGGATGAGTTTTTTCAGTTTTCAGGGCTCAAGCGGGCTAAAATCGTCACTCAGAAGTGAGTATTTTCGAATTTTGGTGGTTTAAGTTTGAAGGTGATTGACTACAGGGGTTCGAAATTTGGTGGTTTAAGTTTGAAGGTGGTGTTGGGTTTTGGGTTCCGGCGGTCTTGAAGGTGGTTTTGTAGGTGTTCCGGCGGTGTTGTAGGTGTTCCGGCGGTGTTGTAGGGGTTCCGGCGGTGTTGTGGGGGTGCCGGCAGTGTTGAAGGGGTGCCGGCGATGTTGGGCGCCGCGATGTTGGGGGCGACGGGCGTGTTGGGGTTTAGGTGGGGGGGGGGGGGGGGGGTAGGGTATGAGGTGGCTTAGGGTATGAGGTGGCGTAGGGTATGAGGTGGCTTAGGGTATGAGGTGGTGTAGGGTATGAGGTGGCTTAGGGTGTGAGGTGGCGTAGGGTGTGAGGTGGTGTAGGGTATGAGGTGGCGTAGGGTATGAGGTGGCTTTGGGTATGAGGTGGCGTAGGGTATGAGGTGGCTTAGGGTATGAGGTGGCCTAGGGTGTGAGGTGGCTTAGGGTATGAGGTGGCGAATAGTTATTATAGTTTCATATGTATTATGTGATTGACTTATTATAAATACAATAATATGGTTTCAATATGAGATCATGGACTTCACTCAAGTTAACAGTTCATCATTTGAGGTAAACACTTTTGGTCAATTTTCTGAGTACGTGGGTGAACGGTGGTGTTAAAATTGAAATTCCATTCTAAAACTTAAGAGGTTCTCCCATATTTGATTTTTTAGGTGAATCCTTAGCTCAACTGGGAGAGCACCTAGATATTATCTAGGGGATGATGGTTCGATTCCATCAGGATTTGGTATATAGAATATTTATTTGTAATCTGTGCTGAAACAAGTCTAAATGCAATGTGTGTTCAAATATGAATTTATATTGTATATGGTCCAAACTAAACGTGAATAACTTGTATTTTTTCAATTGAAACAATTGTATTAGCCATTTTGATGTACATTGACCATTAGTAATTATTCTAATATTTTTATTTTAAAGAATAATTAATGTTGCCCCTTGTATGCCCCCCTCATTTTTAATGGTGTTAAGTGGTTGTTACCAACTGAGATTTCTCATAATAGTTTATAGGCAATGATTTTAACCTTGATTTTCTCCATCCAGTTTTTCATAATCAACATACGTTCAATGTACTTGTTGGGCTCGTAGAACATTGAACTCCAACTACTACTTAAACCTAATTCATTAGATATTGATTTTGAATTCCTCTACTTTTTACATAAATAAATCAGTTTTTTTTTTCGTACAATCACTATTAAGAATGTACACATATTTAATTTTTTTTTATTCTTGACATAAGTTATAGGAAATGTGATATCTGTTGAAAATGTAACTTTCTATCTCCCTCTCTCAGTTTTTATTTTTATTAAATTTGGGTTTTGTTGTTGAAGGAGGGGTTCAGTTGGTTCATACTTGTAGGCCAACAATGTACAATATATGGAAAAGGCGGCTTCCAACTTGATTCGTCCCTTACAAGTGTAATGAACAATATGTTATCCTAACCGTTAAATCTGATTTTATAAATATGGTGAAATCTAGACCGTCAGCGGGGTTTTAGGGTTTCACATCCTCCGCATCACTTGCATTTATAGGGTTAGGGTCTTAGTTGAATAACTGTCGCGACGGCACAACCGGTGTTGTTATCGCTGTTGCTCACTGCCATGGCCGTCGATGTGCTCACTGCCATGGCCGCACTGTGGAGCTCACCGATCGCGATTCGCTTGTCAAGTCCGGTAGTTGGTACTCAACTCTTATGTCTCCTCTTCTACCATGGCCGTGCCTGTGGAGCTCACGCTGTTCTCTCCGTCGTGGACCCTGCGAAACCCGATCTCCGTGACGTCAAGATCGTGAAGAAGCTCGGCGGTACTGTTGATGGCACAGAGGTTGTTAAAGGTTGTTGGCCTAACTCGTATCGAGAATGATAAGCTTGGTGTGGTGCTCCTCTATCTTCAGATCTGAGGAACAAGTACAACGTGAGGTCGATTCAAAACCCATTCTGAGGAATAGAACGTTGCCGTTATCGTATCGGGTAGCAGAAGAGAGTCTTCACCGCTCCGTCGAGTGTTCGTGGTGTGCTTCTCCTCTATCTTCAGATCTGAGGAACAAGTACAAAGTGAGGTCGATTTCTGTGAGGAAGGACGACGAAGTGCAGGTGGTGAGAGGAACTTATAGGGGCAGAGAAGGTAAGGTAGTTCAGGTTTACCGTTGCAAATGGGTCATCCATGTAGAGCGCATCACCCGTGAGAAGGTTAATGGATCCACCGATGAAGGAGAGATTTGCGATCCTTGTCTAGGTTGAGCTTTGTGCAACATGGGTTTAAATCTCTCCTTGTCTAGCTTGAGCTTTGTGATGGTGACTTTCGAGGGGTTTCATCTTGTGCCTCCCTGTATTCGTGTTTGTTTCTGGAGTCCTGAATCTTCTATTTAATTGTATCTATGATTGAGATTCCGTTAGTGTGCTCTTCTCTTGGTGTTACTAGGTTCAGTTCTTAGCCTCAGATCCACCAATTCAATCGATCTGAAACTTTCAGCAAAGATTCCTTCCCATGAGACTTAGAACTCGACTTTCTTTTCAGGCCTTTCAAGTAGCTCAATTCTGATCAAATGCTTTTCTCTTAAATCTGGGCTTCATTTCTGTTCTGGTACTGTTTTAGCTTCTTTAACCAGTATTACATTAGCGGCCTTGGAGAAATGACTAAAGATGAAGACTTTAAGCTCCTCAAGATCCAGGTTTCTCTCTCTTCTGCCTGACTTTTGAAGCTCTCTGTTTTTTTAAGACCGCTAAGGTGGGCGGTGGTTTTATCCTGACTGAAAATTTGCTTCTTGTTTGTGTTTGGGTATTTTTCAAGGTGAACATAGATTGTGATGGATGCAAGCAGAAAGTGAAGAAAGTGCTTCAGAAAATTGAAGGTCCAAGCGTGTGAAGGAGTCTGAAGTGACCGAGGCAACTGGAGATGGAAATGAAACGATTGGTTTCGACCCAACTGATTTGCATGGCAGCTCTTCGATGCCAACGTTTGAACAGCCTGAGAGAATCGTCAGCAGTTGCACTATCCTAATCTCTCACTACTTCATTCTGGCCAGCAAGCTTATCAGATCAATCAACGCAAACCCAGTTACCTGATCAGGATTCGCCTCATGTCCAAAACTCGTTGTTGGATACTCCCCCCTCACTTCTTAATTCCACCCAGGAATCAGAGTTACTTTCTTGATGATACGGTGAAGACTCCACCTGCTATGGAGAACAATGGGAGTTCTGGTGGATGCGAACACCTACTGTACTGCGTTGAAGGTGGTGTTGGGTGTTGGTTTTTGGGGTTTCCGGCGGCCGGATTTGGTTTTTGGGGTTTCCGGCTGCCGGCGGTGTTGGGGTTCCGGCGGCGGGGTGGGGGTGCCGCCGGAGGGTATGGGGTGCCGGCGGCGGGGTTGGGGTGCCGGCGGGTATGAGGTGGGGTTAGGGCATGAGGTGGCGTTTAGGGTATGAGGTGGCGTTTAGGGTATGAGGTGGCGTTTAGGGCATGAGGTGGCGTTTAGGGCATGAGGTGGCGTTTAGGGCATAGGGACAGAGGGGCGTTAGGGTATGAGGTGGCGTTAGGGTATGAGGTGGCGTTAGGGTATGAGGTGGCGAGGGATGAGGTGGCGTAGGGATGAGGTGCAATTAGGGTATGAGGTGGTGTTAGGGTATGAGGTGGCGTTTAGGGTATGAGGTGGTGTTAGGGTATGAGGTGGCGTTAGGGTATGAGGTGGCGTTAGGGCATGAGGTGGCGTTTAGGGTATGAGGTGGCGTTAGGGCATGAGGTGGCGTTAGGGTATGAGGTGGCGTTAGGGTATGAGGTGGCGTTAGTCTCATTGTTTCATATGTATTATGTAATTGACTTACTATAAATACAATTATATTGTTTCAATATGAGATCATGGACTTCACTCAAGTTAACTGTTCATCATATGTATTAGAATTTTAAAACGGCTATCTTCGGTGATCTTATGGACATTATTCACTTAATTTCTTTAATTTGTTAGAATTTGCCATCACTATACACAATAAACGACCAAATGAGGACTAGAATGACCAAATCACATTATAAATAAATATATTCTGTTACAATTTCAAAACAAGATCACCACCCCACCTATCAAGTATCAATGATCAATACAAGGTGAAAAAAGCAACGTAAATGGAAAACTTAGATGAAAAAAGCAACGTCATTTACATTAGGATGTGCCAATTAATCAATCTTAGTCCTATATAATTTTCTACATTAGCCAAGTAAATCTTTAATTTTAAGCTATGAAGTTTCAACTTAGACATGGTAAGCAATGCTGAAGTTAACCGAAATTTGCAGTTAATACATCAGGCCTCCATTCTCCAACCATATAAATTTACAGGTATCATACATGGAAAGCATGAGGCAGCTTCTTCGAATGGTAGTTGTTGACTTGTGATGTGCAAAAGATGCCAAATCAGTGAGAGAAGCACACAGTAATGAGATTTTGGGTGGATGAGCTGATTGAGTCTTCAACATTAAAACCTATTAATTTTAACCCAATGACTTCTAGAAATGGAAAGACCTGTGAAAGCTAGCTCTCAAGCTGAATTCTAAGTCTCTCTCCATATTTTAAATCTCTCTCAATATTGTTGGATATCAAGTCTTCACAAAATTCTTTTTTCACCCACAACCAAAACTGAAATGATTTCAGAACCTTATTACCAAAAAAAAAAATGATTTGAGAACCCCCACCAAGAAGGAAAAAAATTGAAATAATTCACTCTAATCAGCATCAAAGATGACCTTAAATTACCATCAACACTATCTCTGAAAGCGAGATCAGAAGATTATGAAGAGCCACATGCATCAACCCTGTTGTCCTTGTATGGAATCTAATAATGGTGACCCTGTTTGCTCCTTACTTGAAATAAATCCAAACACTTGAAAAAAGCCTTTGGTGAGAACATGTCTGAAATTCTTTTCAAACAGAGTATTTCTAATAACAGATGTGCTTGCACATGTAATAGAAGGCCACCCATTTTTTTCTCCTTATAAATGAATGTTGGCTTCCCAGTCTCAGTTTGTCTCACCATGGTTCATCCCTAGCTTCCCAGCTTTCCTCTTCTCTAGCTAGACACCAACATTTATGTGTTTCTTCTACAAAAAGATACCTGCTGTTGATGTACATAAAAAGGAAACCTCCTTCCAATGGGAAAAATGTGAGTTGTTTTAAAGTTGCACCTAAAGAATTTCTCTAGACAGGAACTAAAGTTTCTCAATGGAAGGTATATTACCTCCATACGGTCCATGGAAGATTTTCATAAACCAATGGGTGAACCATAGGTTAACTCTCATTCTAAGGCAATACCAAAGAACAGATAAACCAACCATAAATTAGAAATACTCTGTTATCATGCATTATAGATACAATAAAAGAATTTTTGTAGAATTGAATTCAATCAACCCTAGCTCCAAAACATAGCCCAACATTTATGTTTACTCTATTCCCAACTGTAGAACCATCATATTAAGCTCTAATCCCATAACCACAGGGTTTTAAAACCCAAACTTTACTGTTGGTTCATTCGAATAGGATCCTGAAGGTAAACCCTATAAGAAGCTATCACATAACCTGCAGATAAATATGAACAATAAATATGAAGAGTAGCTGCAATTAAGAAAGCACATCTACATTTCCTACTTTTTCAGATTTCGTTATGAGGCATCTAACTACAAAAAAGAGGTTTGCTGCATTTGCTATCATTTCATTTAAGCTTGGTTTATATAGAGGGCATGAGATCACTTAATTTTTTCACATGACTGAAGCAACGTGTATTTGGGATTTCCTACAGGCTCCCACGAATTTCCAAAAAAGCCATGTTTTATTTAGTTTGTAATAGCTTTTGAGATTGTAATAAGGAGTGAGGTTTAGGCCTAAGGTCTCACTACTTAGATTCCCAAGAACACTACAGAATTTTCAGAATTACTTTTTGCAATGCTATTAGCTGCTATTGTCTTCTTCTCCATCATGTGAGACCTTAGTTTAGTGAGTCATATCTAAACTAGAGGGATTGACTGGAGCAATTGATTCCCTGATGGTGTATACCCAGGAGATTTAAAACACCACTGCCCCAAAAACCTTTTTGTTGAATATCAGTTTCTCCATAAACCATGATGTAATTAATCGCCACTACTAGCCCATCCAACCATCAATTTTTCCAACAAGAATTTTAATCACAGGGACACTAGCCATTAGAGTTCCTTCAGTCGATCTCTCTTTAGAAAAACCCAATTTTCACTGAAAACCCTAAAATCAAGAACCCACTTCCACCATCAAAATTGAACATAATCTGGATAAGCCATTCTCCAGCCCCCATACTCAAGCCAAGTTTCCCAACTTCAGGGAGCGCCCTAAAGATTCCTTCAAAAAATTATCATTTTACTTATATACATAGACATAATGTTATAGAAATCCATATAAAGAGAAAATCTCTCTCTTAGGTGTTGTTTCTCGATCTTTAACCGTGTACTTTACATTGAAATGAAAATGAAATCACATAGAGTGCAAAATATGGTAGAACATTTCTCTCTATCCCTCCTTATAGTGATTTCCTACGTAATCTCTTAAAATTAAACCACCTAGAATTACACCATTTGTAAGTTTTTTCGTTGCATTTAATGAATATTTTTTCTCAGTACAATTAAAAAAAAAAAAAAAATTGGTTCTCTCCCATTGTTCTCATTTGAGAATGGGTCCAGCAAAGTGAGCTTCGCAAGATACAAGGGTTTATGAGTTCCGTTGTCCCATTGAGGCATTACATCGAACACTTGTATTGCTAACAAGTAACAAACAACATTAGAAGATACAAATGTATCTTTTTAATTTGTTTTTGATTAAGCAGCAAAACCATTGAATGCGAAGATCGAGAATGAACAACAGAGAGAAAACTAACAATACACTTAATAGAAAAGAAAGAAGGTTCAATATGTTTAATGAAAATAGGAAGAAAAGTAATCGTTAGTAACCAAAAGAAGAAAATGATACCTACCTGATTTGCATCCGCAATCCGGTTCTGGGTGTAGTGAGAGCAAAGAAGAGGAAGAAGAGGAAGGGGAAAAAAAGGAGGGGTGGATGGATTGGAAAAACTTAACCAACGAAAAATGCTTACCATCCATCAATATTGAACTGATTGAAATCTTTTATCCACCATTTCTTTATCCTTATAATCTTGGTCGAGCAGTTCTACTATTTCGGAGAAAGAAGGTCCGATCGGTGCAACCTGTCCAACAAAAACGTTAATGTTTTCGTCGATTTGAAGGACAGAGTAGGTATACCAAATGTAGAACACTGTAAAAGTAAAGCTAATAATGGTTAATCTAGTAATTTTACCTACATTTAACCTCTTAAAAGTGAACAAACGGTTGAGATCGTTTGGATTTTGATCCAACGGCCCGCTGGACTGAAGCAAAATCGCTAAACTTAACTCTCTCACAACCCTAAATGCTAAATACCCAAATCGAACCCTTTAAACCCTAAACTCATCTCACGATTCTCACCTCGCGCCGCTTCGAACCCTTTGTCGTTCTTTACTTGTTCGTTAACTCCTGCACCAAAGAGTTGATGGAGGCCTTCAGGCTGGCGCTGATGCGAGCATGATCGGTGAGTATGGTGTCGGTTTTTACTCGGCTTACCTAGTTGCGGAGAAAGTCATTGTGACCACGAAGCACAAAAATCCCTTTAACTCACAACCCTAAATGCCAAATCCCCAGTCGAAACACTCATCCAGAACCCTTTCTTAGCCGAAACTCATCTCACCTCGTCGCTTCGAAGAATCAGAGGACAGAGATAGGTTCTGCACTTCCTCGTTCTATACTTGTTCGTCCTTTGGAGCGGATTAGAATCGAAACCCTTTCTTAGCCGACTTCTTGGTGTTCCTGGTGCGGAGGGAAGAGAAGAGGACAAGAGATTTGTTTGCTCGTCCCTTCAAGGAAGAAGGGTTACATCGCTTTCACTCCAATCACCTTGATATCAACGTTAATGGAGTCATTCATAAGGGTTTGCCTCACAAGTTCTACCAGGAAGTTACATGCTGGAACTACCCCATTAATCATCTGAAGAAAGTGGTTGGTCCAAAAGGAAAGGATGCTGATCAGATGGTCAATGACTTCTCTGCGGTTTGTGCACCATCAGAATTTCAGGGACAGGAATATGTAGTGGATGTGGAAGTGAAAATGGCTCGTGTCACACCAACAGTTTGTATTCGGGTGATTGTGGATCTTTCCGGTGCCTGGACGAGGAGTTGGGGGATATTGCATTTGTCAGAGGAGATATTGCTCGTGTCACACCAACAGCTACTATATGGTCGAAACCACCTGAGGCATTGGAAACAGAGAGAAAGAAAACAAGAGAAGAAGAAGTGGTTGTCAAAGAAGCATCGGTTAATCGTGGTTGAGTACGAGAAAGAAATTCCTTTACACCCCAAAGCTTCATCCCAAGAATCAGGTCTTTCGTGGCGACAAATTTTCCGGTGAGGCAAAGGAGGAACCCGAAGAAGAAAAAGATGGGATTTTCATGGCTTGTTTCTCTGTTTACCCTCTCTTTTCTCTCTCGTTTGGCTTTTGGGGGTTGGCGATTGAACCTTTGCTTCTCTTTTGTTCGTTGTGGTTATGTCTCCATATTCGGTGCTGAGTGAAGAGAAGAGGAGAAGAGATTTTTTTGGTCGTCCCTTCAAGGAAGAAGTGTTACATCGACTTCTTTTGCTTATCTTTAAGGGAGGACAAGCAGCCTCTGTTGCTTTTCTTTAAGGGAGGGAATATGGACGAGATGAGGCGTTGATAAGAACGCCGGAGGAACTACTGAGAAACCAGGCCATCATCGATGGCGGCACCAACACCAACACTTTACCAAGCTGGAAGCTTTACGAGAACCCATTCTATTATATTCCCCCACAGCGTGCGACAAAAGCAACAGTGAACGGCAGCAACTTGTACAACGACGAAGGCGTCACCACCGTATCCACCTCCCACTATCGGGTCGCAAGATAGCTGCTTCTCTCTGGGATCTCAGCTTCTTCACATCCAATATTATGGATTCCGAATTGATAAACGTTGGGGCACACGGAACGTCACCAAACGAGGCATCGGTTGAAGTTAACAAGCGGTGTAGACCGTCTCTGTTTCTGTCACTCTTACTCTCCTCTCATGGTTTTCTCCAACGACCCAAGGTAGTTCCTTTCTTAAATTTCAAAACCCACAAGTACATTGATAGAATCGTAAGATTTTGATTCTTTCCTTTTATACATGATTGATTAATATATTTCCATTTCTAGTACCTGGATTTCATTCATTGTACCACCGCTGATGCCCTTTGATAGGTCGGTGAGTCTTCTCAATGTCGGTTAAGGAGCAGCTCTTTGTTTCTTCTTCTCCTACTTGTCTATCTTTTCTGTTGTCAAGGTTTTTTACATGCTTTTACCTGCAAGAGAAGTCCGAAAAGGTTTCGATGCGTTTGAGATCAAAACGGATATATTCTGGAGTTTAAAGGTGGTGTTGGGTTTTGGGTTCCGGCGGTCTTGAAGGTGGTTTTGTAGGGGTTCCGGCGGTGTTGTAGGGGTGCCGGCGGTGATGGTGGGGTTCCGGCGGTGTTGGTGGGGTTCCGGCGGTGTTGTAGGGGTGCCGGCGGTGATAGTGGGGTTCCGGCGTTAGGTGTTGAGGTGGTGTTAGGGTGAGGTGGGTAGTGAGGTGGCGTAGGGTATGAGGTGGGTTAGGGTATGAGGTGGGTTAGGGTATGAGGTGGCATAGGGTATGAGGTGGGTTAGGGTATGTGGTGGCGTAGGGTACGAGGTGGCGTAGGGTACGAGGTGGCATTAGGGTACGAGGTGGCATTAGGGTATGAGGTGGCATTAGGGTATGAGGTGGCGTTTAGGGTATGAGGTGGCATATAGTTATTATAGTTTCATATGTATTATGTGATTGACTTACTATAAATACAATAATATGGTTTCAATATGAGATGATGGACTTCACTCAAGTTAACAGTTCATCATTTGAGTTAAACACTTTTGGTCAATTTTCTGAGTACGTGGGTGAACGGTGGTGTTAAAATTGAAATTCCATTATAAAACTTAAGAGGTTCTCCCATATTTGATTTTTCGGTGAATCCTTAGCTCAACTGGGAGAGCACCTAGATATTATCTAGGGGATGATGGTTCGATTCCATCAGGATTTGGTATATAGAATATTTATTTGTAATCTGTCTTTGAAACAAGTCTAAAAGCATTCAACTATTATTGTTAGACTTAGGTGAATGATATAAAGAAAGTTTAGCTATATGTGTAGGTTGAGTTTTAGCCGGAAAAAAAATATATATGGAGGAGAAGAAGAAGAGTGAAGTTGGATTTGGGAATTTGAAATTTTAGGATGTGGGTTCGGCTCATAATTAGGTTGGGTCGGTTATAATTCATTTGAACCGGATTGGGTTAAGCTACAAATCGATAGTTGCTCATGGGATGTGAAGTGGAATGTATTTGCACGTGGATTTGGCCCGGAAGAGAGAAAGTTAAATGTAAATTCATTCAAATTTAAGTTCATTGGGAGACGTTTCATTTCACTTTAATTTGGAGACGTTGAAGTTATGTTTCACGGGGGAAAACACATTAGGATTTCGTATACACTAATTAGAAGTGTTGCCGCCGCTTCGTCCCCATCTTTTTCAGATCTTTTCATTTTCTATTCTTATTCTTGTTTAAGGGTATCCTCATCCGAAAATTTTCTTACTAGAAAATATCCCTATCCGTTCAATAAATCATTCAGATAATAGAGAATCGGATCGAATAATGTCCGATTAGGATTTATCCGATTGTAATATATGATTTAATAATCCTAAACCGTGTTGCCAAAAAAAAAAAAAAAAAAAAACCAAACCTAAATCGGAAAACCTTGTTGAAATCCACCACAAGGCTAAATCGGTAATTTTAATATGTAAGTACTTATAAGTTATAACCATGGAATTATTATAAAAAAAACACTAAACCTAAACGGCTAAACATGAGTATAGATTTGAAAAGTCAATATTGTTTTATTATTTGATTATTTTATATTTAACGTTTTGCAAGAAGATGTCAGGTAGGGGTGTCAAATTTCAAACCCAGACCGTTAAAACCGGACCGAACCAGCCTGTTATAGCCCGAACCGATCCTTAATGGGCCGTAATTGGGCTGAGGGTCCTCAGCCCGAACGGTTTCGGGCTGGCCCGGCCCAGCCCGTCAGTCCGTTAGTCTTTTACATAAATAAAATTAAAATATTAAATGTAATTTTTTTTTTGTATTGTTTAAATGTAATTAATGATCCATGAATTTCGGTGTATGAGACGTTGAGAATCGAGTTTGAGAGTTGTTAATACGTTTAACGGTTTAAGTTTTAAATTTAACTTTTTAAATTATAAATTTCATTTAGTTTTATTATTATAAAATTTAAAAGTCTTAATTGATAAGTCTTGACTCTTAAGTCTTAATCTTAATTGTTAACTTTTGAATTTATAAATTTCATTTAGTTTTATTATTTTAAGATATAAAAGTCTTAATTGATAACTCTTAACTCTTAACTCTTAATCGTTAACTTTTTAATTTTCAAATTTCATTTAGTTTTATTATTTTAAAATTTAAAAGTCTTAATTGACAACTCTTAACTCTTAAGTCTTTACAAAAAAAAAAACTCTTAAGTGGTTTGGATCAAGCTAATTATTCCCAACTTTTCAGCGAAGTTTCCACCGTATTTTGGTCATTAGGGGCATTTTGGGGTATTTTGGTTAGTCATTTTGGGCATTCAGGGGTATTTTAGTCAGTCATTTTGGGCATTTAGGGGTATTTTGGTCAGTCATTTAGGGTTTAGGGTTTAGATTTCTATTTATCATGATCAGTGGCAACATCTACCAAAAAAAACAACAAAAAAAAAAAATCAGTGGCAACAGGAATTTTTGGATATAGAAATCATATTGAACTCATCCTTGGCAAGCAACCTATTTGGAAATGGGAATCTTATCAAATCTGGAATTTTTATTGGGGCTCAAGGAATTCTGGTTTATGGATCCAAGCTACCTGAGAGACTTTAGAGTTCTAGTTTAACTGGAAACCTAGATTCTATCTCTTTGAGATTCCTATCTGTAGCTACATGTGATGAAAAAGGGATTCCTATTTCTATTCATTGAGCTAATGGAAGTTTAGTAAATATTTCTCACATAGAAGTTCTGTGAGGTAAGGCCTCTGTGAAATTCAAGTTGTCATTAGTTAATAGGAAGAACCTAATGGACTTCTGACTAGCTTAATGTTAAGACTGGTTAGAAGTTTTGGAGCTTTAAGTAACAAGGGCTTAATCTTCCCATGAAATGCCTGACAACAAGCACATGATGTTGTGAGGGGTCCAGCTACCTATTCTATCTTCCCTTCAATCTCTTCTCCTCCGTCAATTTCTATTTACAATTAAATCCCTAGTTTTTTATGGCACACCGTTGGATTGCCCTTTTGTAAACGTGGCAATATCTCCAGGGTCGGCAGCAGCAGGAGTTTAAGTTTGGTGACGATTTGAAAATTAAACCCAATGAAATAAAAATCGTAACTCAAGTCACATAAAAGCACAATGAAGAATTAAGGGTGACGATTTTTTTACGCTTTATCGGACGGTTCGCTGAACAGTCGAGAGAGAAGCTTCTGTTAAATAGGGTTAGAGTTTAAGTTTGGTCTCAACAGGTTCGTCAGTAGCCGGCGGTCGGAGGAGAGAGAGAGAGAGGGAGAGAGAGAGAGAGGGGAAGAACGGTGTTTGGATTGGTGCGTGCTAATCACTTCGTCTCCTTTTGTCGTTCCTGGTGCGGAGTGAAGAGAAGAGGACAAGATGCCGGCAGGTGATGGTATGAGATCTCGAAGTAGAGATTTGTTTGTTCGTCCCTTCAAGGAAGAAGGGTTACATCGCTTTGACTACTTACCCGAGGACCTTTAGGATTTGTGATTACGTTGATATGAAGGTTGATGGAGTGATTCATAAGGGTTTGCCTCACAAGATCTACCATGGCGGCAGTGGCAAGGTCTGGAACGTCACCAAACGAGCCATCGGTGTTGAAGTTAACAAGCAGGTGCGAATGAGCACAGATCTCTCATCTGATCTGGTTTTCCTTTCGGTTGAGGGTTTTTTTTCGCTTCTTTCTTTATTTTCAAGCATCTTGTTGGGCACGCCTTTTCTCTAGATTTCATCCTAGATTCAGATCTGAAAATTTTCTTTCCAGATCTGCAGTCTTCGAGTTCAGATGCTGAACTCAGGTTTTAAAAGTTGTAGTTGTTTGCTTCTTATTTTGTTTTTGTTACTGGTCTTCCCAAATATTTTACCGTACTGTCCATGATGAACTTCCTTGCAGATGATTTGATTTTTAGGGTCGCAAAATGTCTTCCTGAGGAAATGGACACTGTAAGGAATCAAAAGTGGGATGCTGCACTTGTCAATCAGTATCTCTGTGAGCTTAGAAAAGAAAAATAACGGGGAAGGAAAGAGAAGCGCCACAAAGAAGGCCAGGCTGTGCTGCTGCTGCAGCTTCTTCGAGGGTTTCGTTGTTTAGGAAGCAAGATGATGCTGGTGAAGGTATCTTTTTGCGCCAAAGATTATATCATTAGTGTTGGTGAATAGAGGAAACCGATAATGATTTTCCACATGCAGAATCCTTTGTGTATAAGGCGATGTGTTTGAGTGGTTTTAGCATTTACAAGAGAGAAACGTGAGAGGGAATGCATAATTCATGGAAAAGATGGTTTTGGGGTTCCGGTTGCAGGCTGCCGGCTTCTTGGGTTGTGCTTCCGGCGCCATGAAGGTGGTTTTGGGGTTCCGGCGGTCTTGAAGGTGGTGTAGTAGGTTTTCCGGCGGTGTTGCAGGTGTGCCGGCGATGTTGGTGCCGCCGGCAAATTTAGGGCTGCCGGCGGTGGTGGGGGTGTGCCGGCGATGTTGGGGGTGTGCCGGCGGTGTTGGGGGTGTGCCGGCGGTGTTGCAGGTGGCTTAGGGTATGGGGTGGCGTAGGGTATGGGGTGGCGTAGGGTATGGGGTGGCGTAGGGTATGAGGTGGTTTAGGGTATTAAGGTTTAGGGTATGAGGTGGCTTAGGGTATGAGGTGGCGTAGGGTATGAGGTGGGTTAGGGAAATTTTTTTGTTGTATTTATTTTCAAAATATACAATTTTTCTTGACATAATTCTACCTGTTTTTGCAGTCTACTCAAAATGGAAACCAGCTGAACTTAACATGTCAACCCAATGGAAGGACCAAGAGTTACACATTGTCAAATGCATCGGAGTCTCAGATGAAGACGTTGTATTTGCAATTATGTAGTTGATGTTATTAATATATGTGCGGTTTATGCCTTTTTTTCTACCATCGTATGTGGTTTATTGTGTAAATCTTGGGAGTTGGAGTAATACTATCTGCATTTTCTTCAAATTGATCTCTCAAGTATTTCAGTAAAAGTAGTTCACTGTGTTCAATTGTCTTTCCATGCTTTAGGGTTTAGGGTATATGCTGTCGTTCAACATTTCGAGGTTCAATCACTTCTTTTTCAAGCATCTTCCACCTTTCAAAGGACGAAGTAGGATCTTTACTGCCAATACCAAATTGAAGGGAGTTTAACTTAGTCAATGAACATATAAATCTTGTTAGTGAGACTATTAACATTTCACCTTCAACTTCAAACAAGGATTATCGTGTTTCCATATATTTTTTTTAATTAAATAGTTACATTTATGATAGCCTTAAGCTTGCGTAGATAAAGCAGCAACAGTGCAGGAAAAAAAAGAAGCAAAAAGCCCCCATCTGCTTAAGTTGAGGTTCACTCCGGTTCAAGTGCTGGACACAAGGGTTATAGGATCAGATCTCTAGAAACTCTTCATTGGAATTCCATAATGACACCAGTGAGTTAAATAGATACAAACATAACAGTCTGTTGGTTGATCCTTGGCACCATTTGGGCGTGCTCTACAACATCCTAGGTCCTCGCCAGCTCTATGGTTCCCTTATTTCCAAGGCCATTATTACACTAGTGAGTTAAATAGATACAAACATAACTGTCTCTTGCTTGATCCTTGGCACCATTTGGGCATGGTCTACAACATCCTAGGTTGTCGCCAGCTCTACGGTTCCCATATTTCCAAGGCCAGGATGCTCTCTTTGTTCATCTCTAACGTTACTTGGTCCCCTCCCTCCCCCTCTCCCCGGGTCTCACATAGATTTGGTCCTTCCTGTCAACACCCCCCCTCCCCACCAAAAAAAAACTGCAGGACTGCACCCTCTGGCTCCTTTCTCTGCTCAAAGGTTTTCTCCCCCTGACAAGTTCAAAATACAAGATAAGAAAACAAAGTAGCAGCAGGACTCAACATAACTTCTGAAAGATACCAATCAGCGACTTAAATTACAGAAACAAAATTACCGATGCAGGTGAGAATTAATCAGCTTACCATTTTGAGTGTTCTTAGTAAGCAACCTCCCTAAAAATGATATTGCAAGGAAAAGTTCCTGTAGAAAAACAATAATCATTAGACATAAATTAGTAATACAACCAATATGAAGCTAACGAACCAACAAATTCACCCATAAAGTGATAAGTTTTCTTTTCGTGGTTGTGAAGAGGACTTAATGATGAGCAAGGTAGACATGAAACTAGCTAGTCTATAGACAAACACTATATATTGGCAGGAAACTGCTGTTATGTTTATACAACTATTTCAGAAGCCCTATACTGCTATATTTACTTGGCAGGGTACTATTCTACTGCTAGACCACTGGTGCAGGGACAGTGGCACTTAGCTTGATAAGTTTATCCATCTTTGACTCAATTCTAGAGGCAACGGTTAGATAACTTCCAGAGCTTCAGAACCCAAAGCCTCCAAATTAGAGGGTTCATTCATCCACGTTCAGGATTCAGTGATTACTGTCTTTGTTCCTTTTGTCTGAGTAATAAATGGCTTTCTACTTCCTTTGTTGTTGTTTACATGCATGTTGTTTGTATTGCTAACAAGTAACAAACAACATTAGAAGATACAAATGTATCTTTTTAATTTGTTTTTGATTAAGCAGCAAAACCATTGAATGCGAAGCTCGAGAATGAACAACAGATAGAAAACTAACAAAACACTTAATAGAAAAGAAAGAAGGTTCAATATGTTTAATGAAAATAGGAAGAAAAGTAATCGTTAGTAACCAAAAGAAGAAAATGATACCTACCTGATTTGCATGAGCAATCCGGTTCTGGGTGTAGTGAGAGCAAAGAAGAGGAAGAAGAAGAAGAGGAAGGGGAAAAAAAGGAGGGGTGGATGGATTGGAACAAAGTTAACCAACAAAGGAAAAATTGAAAACGAAAAATGCTTACCATCCATCAATACTGAACTGATTGAAATCTTTTATCCACCATTTATTTATCCACCATTTCTTTATCCTTATAATCTTGGTCGAGCAGTTCTACTATTTCGGAGAAAGAAGGTCCGATCGGTGCAACCTGTTCAACAAAAACGTTAATGTTTTCGTCGATTTGAAGGACAGAGTAGGTATACCAAATGTAGAACACTGTAAAAGTAAAGCTAATAATGGTTAATCTAGTAATTTTCCCTACATTTAACCTCTTAAAAGTGAACAAACGGTTGAGATCGTTTGGATTTTGATCCAACGGCCCGCTGGACTGAAGCAAAATCGGTAAACTTAAGTCTCTCACAACCCTAAATGCTAAATACCCAAATCGAACCCTTTAAACCCTAAACTCATCTCACGATTCTCACCTCGCGCCGCTTCGAACCCTTTGTCGTTCTTTACTTGTTCGTTAACTCCTGCACCAAAGAGTTGATGGAGGCCTTCAGGCTGGCGCTGATGCGAGCATGATCGGTCAATTTGGTGTCGGTTTTTACTCGGCTTACCTAGTTGCGGAGAAAGTGATTGTGACCACCAATCACAATGAGGAGGAGGAGACGAAATCCAAGAAGAAGAAGGTGAAGGAGGTTTTGGGTTTCCGGCGGTATTGGGTTCCCTCTTTTTGCGCAGAGTGATATGAATTCCCAGAATTTAAAGAAAAGTGCCGGAATCTCATCTCTCGCATGGGTAGAGGTCGTAGACGTTCTGCGGATTTCAAGTACGATCCTTTGAGTTACGCTCTCAATTTCGATGAAGGAGTTGACGATGATGATCGAAACGAAGAATTACCTCTCAGGAACTTTACTGCCAGACTTCCTGCTTCACCTCCGAAATTGGCGCCTGTGAGTGCCATCACTGCTTTTAGTTAGAGATTGATATGTGTTTCTTGATTTCTCTTCTTTTCCCCTCTTTCTGTTTTGTCTCTCTGTTCCTCGTTCAATATTGTATAGACCTTTGATCCTAAGCAGAGAAGTGAAGAAATGAGTAAAGATGAAGACTTTAAGCTTCTGCAGATCCAGTCTCTCTTCTGCCTGAGTTTTGAAGCTCGTACGATAATGTTGTGGTTTGGTTTTCGATGTTCTAGGGTTTGATCGCCAAGCTTTTGAACAAGTTATATTGGGTTTCACCGTAGATATAGTAGAGCGGAGAAATGGAAGAAACAGAAGAAGCTTGATGCAGTAAGTTCTTCTAACTTTGCTTTTGTTTTGTTTTTTCTTTTTCTGTTTCTTGCTGTGTCTAGCATTGTTTGTGTTTTGTAAATTTGTTTTTCTGTTTCTTGTTGTGTTTTTTTTATTATAGGGTTCTGATTGCAATTGTTGAAGGTTTCTATTCGGATTTCAGAAAGTTTAAAGAAGGGAAAGATGAATTTTTCTCATCTTTTACTTGCTGTATATGATGGCATCGTTAACCTATTTTCCTTCTTGTTTGTGTTTGGGTATTTGTACAGACTTGTGTTCTAAAGGTGAACATAGATTGTGATGGATGCAAGCAGAAAGTGAAGAAACTGCTCAGAAAATTGAAGGTCCAAGCGTGTGAACAACTGGAGATGGAAATGAAACGATTGGTTTCGACCCAACCGATTTGCATGGCAGCTCTTCGATGCCAACGTTTGAACGACTGAGATAATCGTCACCAGTTGCACTATCCTAATCTCTCACTACTTCATTACGGGCGGCAAGCTTATCGGATCAATCAACGCAAAACCCGATTACACGATCGGGATTCGCCTCATGTCCAAAAAACTCGTTGTTGGATACTCCCCCCTCACTTCTTAATTCCACCCGGGAATCGAGTTACTTTCTTGATGATACGGTGAAGATGGGTATCTTGACTCCACTGCTATGGAGAACGGTGGGAGTTCGGGTAGCAACTGCAATGGGAGTTACGGCGACAATGCAATGAAGGCTATCTTGATAATGGGTTTCTGGTGGATGCGAACACCTACTCTACTGCGTTGAAGGTGGTGTTGGGTGTTGGTTTTTGGGGTTTCAGGCGGCCGGATTTGGTTATTGGGGTTTCCGGCGGCCGGATTTTGGTTTTTGGGGTTTCCGGCGGCCGGATTTGGTTTTTGGGGTTTCCGGCGGCGGTGTTGTGGGTGCCCGGGCGGGGGGTGGCCGTGCCGGAGGGTATGGGGTGCCGCCGGAGGGGTTGGGGTGCCGGCGGGTATGAGGTGGCGTTAGGGCATGAGGTGGCGTTTAGGGCATGAGGTGGCGTTTAGGGCATGAGGTGGCATTAGGGCATGAGGTGGCGTTAGGGCATGAGGTGGCGTTAGGGTATGAGGTGGTGTTTAGGGTATGAGGTGGTGTTAGGGTATGAGGTGGCGTTTAGGGTATGAGGTGGTGTTAGGGTATGAGGTGGCGTTTAGGGTATGAGGTGGCGTATAGTCTCATAGTTTCATATGTAATTGACTTACTATAAATACAATTATATGGTTTGTATATGAGATCATGGACATCCCTCAAGTTAACAGTTCATCATTTGAGGTAAAGAGTTTTGGTATTTAATGTTGTTCTATTTTATCTTTCTTACTTCTTTGGATCATGCATTATGGCATAATGTTGTCCTAATTTACCCAAAAAAATGTTTTCCAAAAACATTATGTAAATATGAATATTTATATTCAATTTTCCACTGACTTCCCTACATCAAGTCAAATAGTCAATCTTGGGATGATGAAAAGACGGTTTTGTCTCATCTAACAAAAAAGTGCCCCCCACATGGGAGAAATCCGTCTACCGACATTAATGAGTGAATCCATATTTAGTTTTTATTTTTGGTTTCTAGGTTCAAGAACTTGGCCTCCTCCCCACAAAGAAAGCAGACATAAACTACTTCGTTGAGTGGCTGCAAGTGGAGGTGAGAAAGGCAGTAAAGTTCATTTATTAATGCATTTAAGTCTAGGGTTTTAGGGTCTAGGGTCCAGGGTTTAGAGTTCAGTTTGGTTGTGGATGGGTTTGGTATGTAATGTTTACAGAAGGTGCTTTTGTTCTTGTAGACAGTATATCCTTTGGTTAAAAAATAATGACGATATTCTTAATGTTTCACATTCGATGTTGTTTATGAACAGATGTTGATCCTTTGAAGGGTTCAGAATCGTGAAGAAAGTGAAGTATTGGAATCCATTGGTTGAAGCATGCATGGCCGCTTGGTAGCGCCATAGAAGTCAAATTTGCATGAACATGAGTCAAACGAGTTATGGTCGAACAGGTTTCGTTTGAATTGGCAGATCTGTAGCACAACTACCAGTGTCGATGCTTCTATGATGTTGAGATGTTTGCATGGGTTGTGCACCAGATACGAGAGATGATTTTGGATAAAAAAAAGCCAAACAAGAAATGATGATTCATATTCCATTTGTATCATAAATTCATTACTTTCTAGAGAAAGTGAGAGCGATGTTCCATTTTGATGTGGTGGAACATATGCAGAAGTTTTGAAACCCATAAATAGCTCCTAAGTTTTCTCCCGTGAGTTAGTCCTCCTAGATTTTTTTTTATTTATAATTTTCATACAATTCGATCTCCTTACCAAATTCATTTTAGTGGCATGTGGTTGAAGGGCATCTTGCAACTTCTATATAACAGAGGTGTTAATTAATATTAAAATGTAAAAAAAAAAATGAATTCTGCCATTAGTTCACTACTCGATATCTCAATCCGTACGTTACCTGGAGATCATGGGCTTCCCACCGCATGAGTTAATACTATAGCCACTAGCGTATGTTAGATTATCGGATGTCGATCCCTTCAATCTCTTCTCCTCCGTCAATCCTCCACGATCGTCTCCGACTACATCCTCCGATGCGAGAGAATCGTCTCCAATTTCATCCCTTAATCCAAGAGAATCCTCTCCAATTTCGTCCCCCTGGTGCTGGGAGTTTCGTCTCCGATTCAACCCGAGAGAATCTGCGGAGAGGAGAGGAAGAAGAGGAGGAAAGAGGAGCTGAACCGATCGAGAATCGCGATCTGTCGGTAGGGGGAGCTAGGAGGTGTACCAGAATCGTGCCAAACGGCGTCCATCGAGGCGAGAAGAGAAAATGAGCGAGAAGGAGGGTTTTTGGGTATTGGGGGAAGGAAGGACTAGTTTTGTAAATTAATAAAAATTAATTCTTTAAAATGTAAAAAGGAAAATTAATATCTAAGTTTGAATCTGAACCATTAATTGAAATGTGATGACGTGGCTAAATCTAAACCGTCGGCAAAT